>NW_020291136.1:0-324464 GCF_003184625.1 Aspergillus neoniger CBS 115656
GGGGGGGGGCCATGTTGTACCGTCAGCACTCAGCAGATGAAACTCAAGGCGGAACCAGACAATTGGTACACTCCAAGTTGAGATTTTCGACGGGATCAAAAGAGCAGAATTTCGCCAATTGCCAGCATCCACGCGGTTGACAAAGACCCTGAGTGGTCAATGGACGCAGTGGCGGGCTTAGCTCGGGGCACGTCCATTGGGAATCATGCGATTCACAGGCGTGGGTAAGACAATCAATCTCTCGCAGTGGGACTGAGAAGGGCGAGCTGGAATCCGACGGATGGGACCAAATGGAGACGAGAGACCATCGGTAGCACGTTTGAAACCTGAGTCTTGGACCGTTGGATAAGCTGAACGTGGCCGAGGAGTGGGAAGGAAGAGAGGGGAGGATCCAGACAGAGGATCGGAGATGCACTCCCGTTGGACCATCACGCGCTCACTAGGCCTGTTCAGGGTTAGGCCGCTGCCCCGTGACTCAGATCGTGGGTTCCATCTCTCGATTGGCCAATCCCGATCTGGCTAGCTGGCCGAGCATGACTCCGCCAGTCCGTTTGTGGTCACCACCCACTCACGCTGAGAGATCCTCTTTCAGTAAATTCTGTAAGCGATGCCATCTCCTCTCTGGCACTCAAATCAATATATGCAAGTCGGGCCGAGGAAGAAACTGGGAAGTGTCAAACTCTAAAGGATGTATTTCCTCTTTTTTAGGGCCAGAATCCTTGGTAGGATACTATAAAGTTAAACGGACGGAGTGCTCAACCCTTTCAGGTCAACAATGATGCGAGATACTACCTAGTTTTAGTCCAGGCTGAACTCTAATAGAGTCGGTAGAAGTAGTAGGTAAGGTACTTTTGCCTCCGTGGAAATAGCAACAAAACAATATGGATCCAGCTTGCGAGCGTCTTATCCCGTCAGCAGCAGTACGTAGCAGCAAGAGAACGCAACAACCAATTGATTGTCCGCCAAATCCTTCCGGTTAACACCTGCGGGATATCCCCCCTACTAACCTTACTGCGTAAGCGTCAGAACTCAATGGTCGATTCGCCCCTTGTGTTGACTATCTACATAGTATACATCAGGATGAGTATCTGTTCTCAGGAATTCCGACGCAAATTTTCTTTACAACCGAGCCAGAAATCAAAAGCCCACTTAAGTTCGGATTTTGCGGGAAGTAAATTATCCTCCCGAACGACCCGCGAAAAAAAAAAAATAAAAGAGAGAACCAAACTACCAAGTGATTGATAACCATGGAAGGGAATGTTTCCAATTCCATACCCATTCCATAGAAACAGCCCTGACCCACTGTAAGCATATCAACACAGAACACACAGTAGCACAAGCATGAGCCTGCAGCAGCCAGATTAAATGAATTCGTCACCCTTTCCGGCTTGTGCTGACAGCACTGGCGTTGCCGCCCAAGTGATCGGATCCTTTTACTCCTTCATCGCATTCGTAGACATACTATTGAGATATCCAGGAAGATCCTCTCATCCTTCTACAGCCCCCAAGAATCATATTCAGAATGCGGAAACAGCCCCAGACCACATACATCCTTTTCTCTCCGCGATCAACACACGCTTCGATCATGCAATCCTGCCGTATTCCGGAGTACCTCGGCCTTCCCTCCTATGCGGTACAGCCGAGCTGCAACTGGGCTAGCCAGGTCCATGACTAGATTAATTCATATGACAGCCAATATCACCTAATTTAATTCATCGGGCACGGGCCTCACTAGAGCTCTTTTCTGTTGCATAATAGGGTGTAGCCGCGGTATGTATTCCGCAGTTTCAGGGGATAAACAATAGAGACGAGCACAACAGTACAGCACCGCATAACCCAGGAGGGCAATGAAGATGTAGTCATTAGAAAAGTGGCTGTGCGCACAGTGCAGGTGTAGCTGAAAGATGGAGCCGTGAGCCGTGTTATGGTGGTACTCTGGCCCACTCCCCTGGGAATCCTTTGGTGTGCCGAAAGATGTCCGTACTCGGACGGGGCTAATGCGGTAGTTAAGCCTGATAAGGTAGATGATGTAGCAATCTTCGCAGAGTTCTGGTCAGGAGTGTTTCTGATAGCAAAGGAGGTGGGAAGATTATTATTTTCCGCGTAGATGAGAAAATCGATAGTATTTTCCGTAGACGCACACCCACTTGTGACATCTGCACGTGTTTGCCTTGTCAATGCGTCTAGCCGGTACCTTGCATGAAATCTCCGCATTGACTATTTGCATCCTTGGATAAGCTTCTGATATATCTCAAACACCATCGCTATAATATAGTATCTGTGTAATATATGTGGTACCCTCAGTCGACAATAATATGGTTCTTGGATCCGGACTTGACCAAATGTTTTGGAGACGTGCGACTGACTCGAAGACCCAGTTTTTGATCCGACCGCTTCTTTGGCTATGATTAATCGGTGAGGGCAGTTTCGATGGGAACTATCTTATCTAATCGGGGTTTTTATCCACTGCATTGTACAGTACTGAGGGGTAGAGCCTACACTGTGCTTGTTGGTCAATTGCTAAATCAGTCAAAGCAACTAACCAAACCCTGCCTATATTCAATCGGGGGGCTGCTCAGTACCTACTAAAGACAGTGGAAATCGTTTTACTCCGAGTATTGCGTGGATGTAGAGCTTGGTGGTCATTACTTAGCTTAACTGTTCTTGGTAGGTAACAACAATGTTCGAGTCAAAGCAAGCTTCGATTATTAGTGTCAACAGTAGACCAATGGGTATGTACCACCTTATCAACAAGCCGGGTCTCACAACCCATAGCTCATAAGCTCATGCTTTATGAGGTACGGCGTACACGCACTTAGAAACATACTTGTCGACACTATGCTACTCCTCTCCCCACTGATATAACGCTTTCCTGGAAGTGAGGTGAGATAATAATACCTCTGATAAGAGCATCATCTACGCTACGCCCATTATAATATAGTTGCGATCATATCGCTAGTATATGACGCCATAAGTAGATATTGCGTGTTTAATGCTTATCATTTGGGGGTATGTCAAAGTTTCACTGAGGACATACTCTACCTGACCTGGATTATTACTCATCGAGATCTATCTGCAGCCACCTTCCTAGACATCCATATCTTATTGAACTCACACGTTTACTACTAACTGCCTCATTAAGGTTCTATACACATCTTGATATCGATGTTGAAGCTGCCACTTGCTGTATCAAAAGCCAAGAACAGCAATGGAGAAGGGCTTAGCGACCATCTCCTCCACCAGTAAGGTCCGGAAATCTGTAAGATACGTTTGCCGGGCAGAGTAATAACAATTGTGCAACTTAGAGGGGGTGAATCACCCGGATGATGAAACATAGTACAAAGTGTATCTTCGTTTAGAAATCCGTGGTCACTTTGATTACTTCCGGTTGAGCTTCGATCGTATGCCCCTCTTTGTCAAGTCTTACGCCCGGGGGAGAAAATGTCTACTCCATGCGCCGCGCTACGATGCTGACATGTTACTATCTATCTCGGAGGTTTTCTCCTCTCGGTCTAGCATTCATACCTCTGTTCATATTCGAGACAAAGATTAAAAGGACGTAAGATTCTATGTGAGCAGCACGGATCCAAGGAAGGGGAAATGCTATAGACCCTGCGGCCCCATTGGCACAGATTCTAAGCGTCCTTATCAATTTGCGACGTAGTACCAACTAGACTAAAGGCACAATTTGGACGAATGGGTATTCTATCTCTCTCTCTCTCTCTCTCTCTCTCTCTATATATATATACGGTTAGGTATCTATCCAATTTAACTGTTTATCATATAGAATCTAATTAGTACTTAACGCAGCATCCGGTTGGCTTCCTAAGTTTGAGGTAATACAGTTACGGAGCTACACGGACAGTAAGTAAGTACTTGAGCAACAAAATTGCCAATCTTTTGCTAGGATTATTTTCTCACATATGCATATATTTTTCTACCTTGGGAAAGCGACGCCTACTCGAAGTTCAGATGGATTGTGAAGCTGTCTCCAACTCTGGTCTGTTTGGACAAAGCATTTGTTCATAACTCAGCTTATCATATGTCCGTAAACACAACTGTTAGTAGATTCCCAGGAAATTTGGAGACTTAGGATGATAATCTGGCTTACTCCGAATACGCATTTAAGCTATAATATGAGATGGTATTGCACAGGGGTAATGATATCTAATAAGATTGTGCGTCATCCAGTTACCATCATATGAAGATCCACGAGTATCGAAATTCGTAGTGATGCTATCAATTCCATTTGTTTACAGCAAGCATAGTATCGTATCAATATATTCGGTTATGTTGTGGATAGCAACGCATTTCCTTTGCATCGTATCGAAGCTCATTTCCTTTGAATACTACGTCTTACTACTACACTTGGAGAAGATAGTAGATGACAGTCTTGCATTATGCCTAGTCTAATTAGCGCCTAGATGGTTCTATACTGTAGGTCAATATACGGAGATGCAGCAGCTGGGCAATGTTAATGTGTACTATTGGTGATCCTCTTCGAACAAAACAATGTAGTGGCATCTATCTGCTTTGGAGACGATATCTCTTCGATATGTTGCTATTACTCATTGTCTGGTTGCTTGAGGTAGTTATTTAGTTTAACATCAATTAGGATATGCAGGACGGACTGGATATTTCTGGGTCCGTCGATTGTAGTGTAGGTTATGCATCGTCAGTAGATCTAGTATAAGTGGCAAGATACAGGGATTAAGTCGTCGGAGTTGGACTTGTTTACTGGGATGTCTATCCAGAGTGTAATATGTCAGGCAAGCCTGATGTCATCTTACATTAGCGTGAGATGCCCATCAACGAAAACAAATAACCCAAGTACCTGCATAGTGATGAAGGTCTTAATACAACTGCTACTATGGTCCAGGAATAAACGGTCATGACTACATCTAAAACAAATAACACCATCGACTCATATGGATCGTCTTGAGTGTGTGTGTGCGGGGTAAGAAGCCCATCAATTAGATTTCATCTGTAACTAGCATAACCATCAAGGTATCCCCTCATTATCGTCTATCAACGGGGAATTTATGCAAGCAGAGCCTTGATCTTCTCCTCCAGACCCTTGGGGTTGGCACCGGTGAGGTCGTCGAACTTCTGGCCGTTCTTGAAGAGAAGGAAAGTGGGCATGGCACGGATACCGAGCTCGGCAGCGACCTCGGACAGTTCGTCGACGTCGATCTTGTAGAACTTGGCGTTGGGGTACTCGTTGCTGAACTGCTCGACCTTGGGGGAGATGGCCTTGCAAGGACCGCACCAGGTAGCGAAGCAGTCAACGACGACGTGGCCGGTGGACTCGCCAAGGACCTTCTCGTTGAATTCTGCCTTACTGTAGAGACAGTTTAGTTAGTAAGGTCTCAGAAAGGATGGAGGGGTAAGGTGTGGGGAGAGAGAGGGCGGGCATTATCAGAAGGTGCACGAGATGATGGAGTTCAGGAGAGGAAGGAATTGCACATACGACTTGATGTCGACAACCTTGTGAGACATGTTGGAGGATGTGTGAGAGAAAGCGCGACGGCTGTGGATAAACGGAGTTGAACGGAGGAAAGCGGGCGCTACTGCGGTTCTAGTGGAAGACTGGATAGAGAATCTAGCGGAGGAGGAAGAGAGAAGGCGTCGGGAGGCCAGAGTGGATGGTTTAAAACTATGGGAAGGTTGAGACGATGATTAGCTCCGAATGAGGGGCAGCCCAGCAACGGAGGGGCACAAATCGAATTTGTAGTGGAGAGTTGAGTGGCTGACACACACCCCCGAACAGTGACGTTGCACCGCCGCCTGACTAATCACTCGGGGCCTCGAAGCCTCTCGGTCACAGTCGAAGGCCAGGGTCGCTTCTGGGCAGTAGTATTGGGCTTACCAAGAGACACCTCGTGCAAGACGAAGGCGGGATTGATTTGTCAGGCTAACAGCAGACATTCTGGCTGCAATTGAATAGTAATAGGGCAATATATGGAATGATATAATCAACAGTAAATTACGGGCCGGTTGGGCAACTTGGTTGGTGGAAGAGAAAGGGGAAGGAGATGCACGAAACGGTGAAGGAAGAAACCAAAGGCAAATGACGTGCTCCCGTCGCTTATGAATCGCGACCGGTCTGGACAGGCGCTGTTGGCCTGAGGCAGCAGCAGCAACAGCCGCCATCGGCGAGTCTCTCCGATCACCTGATCCGAGTGCGGAATAACATGGCAGTATCGTTCATGGGTGCAGTTGCGCAGAGGATTAAGGAGTCGGTCATATCAAGTCGGGTAGTTTATTGTCTAGGGCGTGGGAAAATTCCCTCTGGTGATATTTACAGGCAATGGGCAAGCGGGCCATGATGTCATCCATCTCTCGAAAGATAACGAGCCGCAATACTCGAGCATATAGTACAGTCAAGACATTAAACAATAGCACGGGTGGTAATCGTAATAAGGAAAGGTGAACAGGTAGAACTTGTGTCACAATATGTGCATTGAACTGAAGAACGAGAATGCTTCGAGTCTATCAAAAACGCGTAAGTGCCCGCGATCACCACAAGACAGTGATCGGGGCAAACTCATTCAAACTTCCGCTGATGTGGGGGTATCAACAAATTCGAGAACTAACAATGCCCACCGACAAGACAAGAGCACGGACAAGACCTTTGCTTGACCCGGTGAGAGCGTTGGAGAAATATAAGCATGGCTACATCCAGCGCCATGAACCCTGAGGAAATCCGCCGGGGAAGTGGGAGGGGAAGGTGAGGGGGGGATCTGGAAGGAAAAGGAGCGACATAGGAAAGGTTTTAACGAGCGACTGGGGTATATACGCGAAATATTAGATAAATGCACCATGTTGACATCAGAATAATCTCAACACGCGCAATTATTCCTCATGGTAGCAAGGGCGTCACTAGGATCTACCTTGGTTGATCCAAGCAACGTTGCGCACAAGGTTGTCCGCTGGCGACCGGGCTCAATTTGGGCGCCCATTTGCGTGATGGTCGGACGTTTCGAGCTCAAACTCGGCAGAATGCTCTTCGATGGGGCTGAACTCTTCTTCGGCACAGAACGACTGGACATTCTTCAGGAGTCCTTCGTTGGACTTTGGACGGATTGCTGGTGTCACAAGTACAGGTCGCCGGGCGATTTGATCATGCCAGGTCTCCTCGGCTTGCTCTGGTACGCTATCCATAGGCGCATCCTTGTCAGGTGACGCACCAGCTACATCAGGACCAGATTTGGGGCTCTCCTCCTGGTTGGTCCCAAATCTGACAAGAGGTTCGCTAACTGGGGCCTCATCTCCATGGGAGGATCCCTCACGGCCCTCTTCCATGATGTTTCGCGATGAACTGAGGCTGGTGCGCAGTGGATTGCTCGCCTTTTTCTGAGATATGCGGCGTAGAAATTGTCCCGACATCCATGACCCTTCGGAGTCAATCGATGCTAACGATTGGGACAAAGGAAGATTATCCGGGTCACCTTCCCAGCTTTCGCCTGTCCAAGAATGGTGAGGATTTCTCGGGATGTCCTGTGGTTCTGATCCAGAACTGGGGATGGGATACTGGGTCCCCATGTTGATATCTGACATCTCGTCCTCTCTCTCAAACTCATCCAACACCTCTGGAATATCGGGTGATTGAAGCCGTGAGTCAGGTGGAGAAAGGGGCTCGTCACCGAAATGTTCGGTAAACTTAGACTGCGACCGCTTGATGGTACCTGACCCTAGGAATGTCCGAGGAGCAGCAACGAATGAAGGAGGTGGTCCAGACGATTGCGTCTGGACCTTGAAGAAAGATTCATGAGACGGATTCGAGTGCTCAGGGCTGCGTTCATGGAAACGTTCACGATAGCTGCGTTTAAGCCGCGAGCTACCACGTCTGAAAATGGAAGTAAGCGTATTAACACGTCCGCTACCGTGGTCAGACAAGCGCCGGTCTGAGTCAATTGTTCGCGAAATATCGGATGTGGATTCTCGGCCTATGCCATAGAGTTGCGAAGAAGTTGGGCTATACAGTTCACGCCTCGACGGCGAATGAGACAGACTGCTGCCGGACATGCCCATGTCTTGCGAGGGAGCAAAGCTGCGACGCATCACAAGCTTTGGTTCCCGAATGGAACTATCGTCGATGTTACCAATGACATGCACACTATCAACGGACTCGTGGCCACGTCGCTCTGTGTCTTTGGAAGCACCTCTCAGCCAAGATCCAGGAGTATTACCGCCCAGGAAGGCATTGGTTTCATTTGTCCGAGGGGCATATTCTTTTGACCGATCAGAGACAGCCCAGCTCTCCGCGCCCGGCCGACCACGTCGAGCTAAAGATGTGTCTTCAGCCTCGCTGGATGGTTCTTGGGGAACGGCATCGGCTTCTGCTTCTGCTTCTGCTTCTGCTTGCCGTTGTTGTTCCGCAGCGCGTTCTAACTTCCGGTGGAGTCTGGCTTGATCTTCAAGTTGCTTCCTCTCCCTGCGCCGACGGTCCCTTTCGAGCAATTCCCTTAGGGCAGCGGCATCCAGGTCGTCGGCTAGCTTGTCTACTCTCTTCTTAGAACGCGAGTGCTCGTTGTGTGTGGCATAAGCAGGGGTCTTATCCTTCCGAATTGAAGGCTCAGACGGTCTTTGACTCTTAGCTGTCGGCACCCGAGGAGTTTCCACATAGCGTATGACCGGACGAGGCGTCCATGCAGCAAAGGTGTTAACCTTGAACGTATAGGACTCGAAAATATCCGAGAGTGAGGATGCAGCGGAGTCACGCATAGAAAGGCTGGTATCAGAACAATGCCGGTCGGAGCGTCGACTCTGGGCCCCATTAGCCCGGCGTGTCTCAATGGAAAACCGCTCCGCGGGTAGCGGAGAGTGACGGCGAGGAATATCGATGGGAGCAGAAGCCAGCATCCGTATTTCCCGTTCCCTGGCAATCTCGTATGCCTTGCGCTTACTCAGCTTCTTCTTTAACACTGCCGGACCATTTTCGTTACGCTTGGATTTCAACAACGATGCAGAGCGAGACAAAGAGGGTTGTTCGTGGCTCATGGTGGAGTAAGTAGTGTAGGCGTCGGAATGCTGACCAGCTCGGGAGACCGGGGCCCGGTTTTCTTTGATCGGGGTCGGCTGCTCACTGTGTGACGTAGGTGGAGGGTACTGGACGACAGGGGAAGACGTCGGATGAGAAGCATCGTGCAAAAAGCTCGGGACGACTTCAACAGGCTGGGCGTGTCTGTTCTTCTGACGTTTGGAGTGCTTGCGGGACAGTCTGCCGAGCTTGCCGTCATCGAAGCTGTGGCGAGGCTCTTGCGACGACTGGACATCCGCCACAGCAGGTGCATCCAGTTGGATTGTATGCCGCTTGTTCTTACGACCAAACGGCCATATCGCCATGGCGTCTGGTTGATGATACCTCGTCCCGTCTGATCAGTCAAACGTGGACACTGAAACTATCGGAGGTGACGTTGGACCGGGTGACTGGACTCATCAGGAAGGACCGAGGGGGAGAAGGATTAGACACGCGACCAGCAGGCGAATCTAGAGCA
The DNA here is from genome assembly GCF_003184625.1 of Aspergillus neoniger CBS 115656. Classification (NCBI taxonomy): domain Eukaryota; kingdom Fungi; phylum Ascomycota; class Eurotiomycetes; order Eurotiales; family Aspergillaceae; genus Aspergillus; species Aspergillus neoniger. Next base: position 9,501 of record NW_020291136.1, read on the forward strand.
GATAGCAAGGCACGGGGAACAGCCTGAAATAAACAAAGCACCAGACAAACAGGGTGACAGAAGAAAAGAAGAGGAGGAACAATCCGAGGTAGCAGTTTGTCTGGAGATGGAGGCGAACCGAGACATGCAAAGCGGTGGGAAGGGACTAGGGTGCAGCGGAGCGTGTGGGTTGGTGTAAGTAGTAAGTAGAGTGTGTGTGTGTGTGTGTGTGTGTGTGTGAGTGAGTGAGTAGGCAGTGAAAGTAGTAAGTGCAAGGATGATCAAGGCGCTGGTAATTGGCTACCTGAGTAGTGTAGGTATGGAGACCGGGGCGAGGATCAGAAGGGGTCGTAGCAGGTGACTATTGGTTTAGAACGAACGGGTAATCGTAGTCAGGAAAAGTAGTGGGAATTCGGTTTAGTAGCAATAGTGAGACCTGAAGCCACGCCACATGGGGTGGCGGAAAATCAGAGATACAGAGGGGTGGAAATCTCGTTTTCCGGTCACAAACAAAACAAGGAGTTTAGAAAGGAGAAGAGAAACAGAAAGGAGTGGAAAAGAGGGGAAAGGGGAGGGGAGGAGGGGAGAAGAGGAAAAGCGAGAGAGAGACCCCGATGAGATGAGAAAGCGAGGAAGATGAAGAAAGGAGGGGAAAGAGGGAGAAGAGGAGAAAGGGAGACAAGACGACGAAGATGTAGAAAGATGGTAAGTAACGAGCGAAACGAGACGAGCAAAGAAGGGTAAGCAAAGCAAGCAAGTACCAGGTGATGAGCCCAACGAGGAGCGACAAGCTGCCTATCTTTCGCAGTGGATTTTCCTACTTGACAGCCAGAAGAGAAGCAAAGCAAAGCAAAGCCAAAGCTATTCTGCCTACCTCCTAGTTTACCGACTAGTACCAACTTACTATGACTACTTTACCTAGTAAGTACCTACACAAAACGGTCCCAAGTCGAGAGCGAGGGACTGAGAGGGCCGAGACACAAACAAACCCGCCCGTTTCTGAACCAGGGGATCTTCTCGGTTGGTTAGTGGTTACACACCGTCGACCCTCCCCGGGGCCGGCCGTCACAGCAGAACCACTTGGAACCAGTCCCAAATAATCCACCACCGGGACGCTTGATTTTTTTTTTTGTTTTCTTCATTGAATTATTTTTTTCTGATTATTATCATGGATCAATTTATTATTATTATTATAATCATTATTATTATTGTTATTATGAGTTTTTTTATTATGGTCATTAACAGAAGGAAATTAGTTCATTACCGACTTACTTACCTCCTCCATACATACAGCTCTCGCTCTCTCTTTCTCCTCTCTCCCTCTCTCCCTCTCTTTACGCTGCTGTTCAGGTGATGGATTATATGCATCAACCCGTTCTTTCTAATTGACCACCCCCTCCCCTCTCCTCCCCTTTCTTTTCCCTTACCCACCCAGATGTTCCTTCGTCTAGTAATACTAGTGGATAAAGATCCGACCCATTTTAGGGTCATTAAGAGGAGATAATGTCCAGCACATACCTGCAGATGCCGCCTCTTAACTCTCCAACGGTAATCCGTTGGCTCTCTTTCTATGTGGTCCTTATTTTGGTACGTATCTAGCTAGTGCTAACCCAGGAGAGAGATCATAACCTGAATGGTAAGGAGAAAATGAACCACGGAAGACACAAAAATCAATTGTCGAAAAAAATTTCTTCCAAATGTGGAGAAAAGACCACTAGTGGCACCTAAACTGCCAGATTGCAACCCAATCCGATTATTGTTACCAGAAACTAGGGGCAACTTCATTGGTACCTGCCTTAGGGACTGCCTAGCCAGTGAATGACCCATGGTATCTGCCGTACTCCACACTCCATACTTAGAAACCCACTAAACCACAGCAGCTAGTAATTTATCCGGATATTGTTACTGCACAACGCAGCCCACTTTACAACACACTCGGTATGTGCGAGCTCCGTCAGTACCACCTCAAAACAAGGCGCCAATCGATACAGCCTCAGCTCCTCCCGGGGAGTGGAGCCTTTCGGGGCAGGAGGCAAGGCGTTTTCTCCCTTGAAGATCATATTATCTCCTAGAACATACCTAGCCAGATACTGTTGTTCTCTGAGATCATTCTTTACTTAACTTCGTGAGATCTGCTAATTAAGACGGATTTTATAGCCAATGATGTCATGCTAAAGCTTACTATACTCTTCCAACTACACTCACAGACGAGATCTATGCAACCTGATCGGAATTGAGTTTATCGTGATAAGAGAAAGGAAGCTTCTCTGAGAATGTGTAGGCAGCTGCTCCTTAGCCTTTTCGGCCGATGCCAAGGAAGTCTCCTCTTAGTTATCGAGGGCGCGCGCCTACTATGACATATATTCAATGAGCTCGACATGACCTGTAGATGTGGTCACCACCGCGGAAAGTACCGTGCAAGACTTTTTCAGACCTACCTACAGGAGCCGGATGCACGCCCAATACCCCCGCTCATCTTACCGACGGCAATAACCGCTCCTCATTCACAAAGTACCCTGGAATACTGAGAGCCATGCATGATTACTCCCCATGCCTACTTGGTGGCTTCGCAGTATCTAAGCGATCACACTTACAAAATACAGTAAGCACAATGAAACCATTTCATGTTCCGCGCCCCAGCCTTAGCTAAGCAGTTAGGCCCCATCCTCGCGACATGAGGAATGCTTAGAAGGGGCGAGATGACGGTCCAACGGGCTTCTTGGGGTGGGGAGACACCGTCCACAGGAGCCATAACCGCGATGCGAAAATCTTAGCTTGGCTTCAACCGAGTTTGTTAGAGCCGATGACAATTTTACCAGCCGATACGATCAAAGATCCAGACCAGCAGAGATGCAGTATAGAAGTTTGGTGGGTGGGTTGTGTTCGTTCCTAGTCTGGCGGGCTAGGGATTGGTACTTGACCACTGATATCCGATAGGTATCTCTGCTGGTTGATCGTATGAAGTAATCCTACCCAGCAGTGTCTTACTCACTTGATACTACTTATCTCCATCGGTCGGACATGGCTGAGTTTTCACTATTCTGCACTCTTCCATCACCTGAAAACCACTCTGACACCGTTTAGTCAGGTACCGCCCACATCAAACAGGGGTGGATGGAGTACCACGATGGGAGTTCATGTTAAACTTCCCGCTCCCAGCCCATCCAATTTCCGCTGGCCACAAGCTAATAAATTGACAATTTTGACAGCCATTGACAGGTCGAGTATGCATTGGCCAAAGCGTGCAGCACCCATCACAATAACGTAAACCGCCCGTAACCCGTAACGGTCGAATCTCCATTGTCAGTTAGGGAGCTGCTGCTCGCAATTACAGTGGGGCCTCTTTTTTCCGACTAAAAAACCTTAGGGTCCAAAGGTTGAGAACTCCAAAACATCAGATTCAGTGCGATGTCCGTCGATCACCTTGGTTTTGATCCGGTCGTATGTTCGAAATGAGAAAGTCGCAGGCCTGGACAGTATCGACCTGCGTCAGTGGCTCACTCTAGTCAGCTGCGATCAGACTGGGAGCGGTTCGACTCTCCCGAGATTGAGTGACCTGAGTCATCACTATGCCGAACCCCGGCAACGGAAATAATCTCCTGTTGTTTACTTTGGTCCTTGCAGATTGCTTAGGCGGGCCCGACTCTCCCTAGTCCCTACAAAACAATTGAGAACAAGCGAGTTGGTGTCTAGCCCACTCGAGTCTTCAGTTGGTTCGTACTCGACCCGAAATGCCAAAGCCAGGCCCATGCGAGCCCACTTACGCGCGTGCTGCATTAGAGCTGGAAGAGCGCAGAGTAGTCGCGCAATTTTACTACTGACCTTAATACTGACCTTAATACTGTCTAGTGACTACACAATGTTGCTGGCATCCTGTCAAGCTCCCGATTTAGGTAAACGTTAACGATCTCTCTCATCGTTACCTATCTCGTGCTTAGAGCCTGTGATTGTCATGACATCTGCTGGCCCGGCGCATCATCGGACTACTAGTTACCGATACGCTCCTACTAGTCTCAAGCTTGTCAGTTTGTCTACTTCGTGACTTCGTCCATTTAGTTCGGACCATCACCCCCTCGCGATATACCCATAGGTTTGAAGGGTCATCCAGCGCAAATCAGTGGACCAATGTTCCTGATTACTTGAAGACCCGGCTAGATCTCAGTGTAATGAGAGGCACGAGATGGGAGAGTGAGACATTCCGTCTGACTAACATCCGCCGGAGCACACAAAGCAGCGGCTAGCTTTTCCTGCCTTGCATGTACTGAGGCGAGAGCAGGTGGCCGTCAACCCCTGTTAATGGGGTTTCACTCGGAGAGTTCAGCGTGGCTTAACTCTGTGTACAGCATTCGGGTAGGCAGGGAAAGGTAGCCAACTCTCCAGTACCATGGTTTTAGGGCAGCTCTAATTAAACGCACAGGACGCCCAGAGTTTTCTTGGTATCAGTAGTATGTTTTGTCTAGTCCCGGCGTCCCCCTCGTTCTAGATAGACAGATAACTACTCGTGCGCGCTCCGCTACCTATGCATGTCATGCTCCATCGGCCATATGGAGCATCCATATTGTGGGTTTTTGTAATCAGTATTCAGTCACTAGTAAATTATCACCGAACAGTCTCGGTGTAAACGCCCTTGTTGATAGGCGGATTAATTTCCCATCTATGAGAGGGTGTGGGTCTTCCTAACATTAAGAAGCCGTTGTGTATCCAACCATTTTTGGTACCTGACTCCCCAACTTATTAGGATAGCCGGGTGCGTTACCCTTCGCATTTTGTGTTACCTGCTGGGCTACAGAGTATTTTGCAGAGCTGCTGAAGTGTCATAGGCAACGGAGTATATTTAATGATAAGTATGAGTGAGGAGAACCATGCAGCAATGCGCTGCAATATAAATGTCCATTCCAGTACGCTGTGCTGCAGTGTGGATGGGCACTGCATTCAATACGTCCATGCACTCTGCACTCCATACAGAATAGTAATACTAGTACTTCATCCTTGCGTCGCAAATTCTTCTACTCTTTTCTGAAGTATATACATCCTACATATGCAGAAGCATATGCTGCTGTTGGATTGCCCTGGCGACAGTCTATACAACTCAACACACCGGCGTAATAACACCTACTACTCCCAGGAGACTTCTACCCAATATCTCATTATGCCAGTTCACACCATCTATATGGTGTCTAACTAGTCTTTTCACACAAGAACATTACATGTCCTAGATCCTTCCTATAATAGCTAATATCACTAATGTGGTTTCCCCGAACAGACCTCCGTCAACTGCACTATGCTGTCGATTCGATATTTATATATAGAATCGAACAAATAATACTTCAATTGCAGCATCAATCAACACCATCCATATAAGAAAACACATCCACTCGATCCAACATATGCACAATCGGAATGCCGCGGAATTCACCACCGACTCAACAACAAAGCCATGACCAAACCATGGAAGACTGCAACACACTCCAATGTTCCGACCAGTGCAGTATGTAGACCACCAGCCCGAGGCGCCCAAACCACAAGGCCAGCAACCAGATGCAACTACTACATTCTTAAAACGCACATCGCTAACATCAACCAGATCACAGACACCCGATATGACATATCCGACTGTCAAGGCAACCAGACATTTGCATCTACATACATACACACACATCTATACATACATGCTATAACGTCCAAGCATTAAACTCAACTGCCAGCGATTCAGCCAGTCCACTCCACTTCCAACGAACGTTGAAAGAAAGAAAGAAGAAAAATCTTGTTTTGGTTCCCTTGGCACGGAGCTAACGTGAAGCCCGGGAGGTGTTGTAAGGCACCACGTCGGATTGAGCTGGCAGGCAGGCCGGCAGGCAGACAGAACTTACAATCTCTGTGTGCGTGCATGCATGCATAAGTGCTTTTCTACGATATCTAACCACACCACCAACTTTATACTACTACTATAATTTCATGATTCTTTGCTGCGTGGTTCGCATGCTCACTTCGATACCTATCCACCCCCAAAACACACACCTAAGCAGGCAAATACCTACATTACATGTGGCATCACCGAAAACGCATCGAGATGAATGGGATGATGGTCTTGGACTCGATTCGAGCTCGGTCATCGTTTCCACACTAAAGCTCCCAACCCAAGTCCACCGAACTACGGACAATGTGAGACATGAAAAGAAGTCTAGATTCAACCAGACCCGTTTAGTCTCTAACGGACGTGCGCGCCACGTTGTTGGGAGGGGGACTGACTGACTCCACAAAATCTTGGTCCCATTGCCCATGTCCGACGGCTTCCTGCGCCCAATATAATATCAATCAATATCTGTCGTCGGGATAACACCGGAGTTCAGGCAGTTCATTTGGGAGATATGGTGCGATGGGGATATTTGGTTAGTACCAACGCCAAGATCCGAGATAAAAATAAAAATTTGAGGAGCCATGGTACAGGTTTGGATGGAATTGGGTAAAGTAAATGATGTCTAGGGAAGGATGGAGAAAAAAAAATGCAATTTAAGAGAGAAAAAAAATAATAATAACTCCGTCGTCCTGACCCATCCGTTCATTCCAATGATCCTTGGGACAGGAGAGGAAGATAATCGTGACATTTGAACCAGGAAGAGACACCCGCCCACTGATAAGCGTACATGATAGATAGTAGTCCAATAAAAGAAACAAAATAACGTGGGAGGAAATTTCCTGCGGGTGCCGATAATAGATAGTAATACCCACCAACCATTCCGCGGTTGGGCTTTGAGCGGAATCCGTGGGAATGAATGGTAGTACAACACCAGTAGTAGTACTAGTAAGCATAGGAGGGAATAACGATGGTTCTAGCCATCGATCTGAGCAATCGAAGTATAGCAAAAAAATATACTATGAAACCCCCAGTACCAATAACAATGATAATAACGACAGGCATCATCACAATAATAAACCACCAGAACAACAATCAACCCCATATCCAAAGTAACATGTCGACAAATAAATAAATACATCCACACCCCATTCCCATATCTTCATTTCGTCTCATTTCCAATCAATACAAAATCACTACTGAGTAAACCTCTTCCTCAACCGATTCGGCTCACGTTCCAGAACCCGATATCGACGAGAACTAACATGTCTCCTCAGAAACTTCTTTAACGACCAGGACTCATCGCGGCTTTTCTCCGCTGTCTGTTTAGTAGTATTGTTATTATTGTTCGTAGTGTAGCCAGTTACATGGCCGAAGAAAGACGACGCTCGTCGTTTGTTGTAAGGTTCAGGATTACAACACACATCCACATCCTCTTCTTGGTCTGCGTGGCGGCGTCGGAGTGAGGTTGTCATTGACTCTGTGCTCATTTCTTCTCTTTCTTTTTTTCTTCTTTCCGCACCGGGTGCAGGGTATGCGTGCTTGCACGCGGCGGCGAGACTAATGGAATGGATGTGGTCCGTGGGCCTGTTTTTTGGGGGGGTTTATTTGATGGGCAGCCACTGACATACACAGTCACACACACACACCCCCCTGTACGCCACTAGATAGGTGGATAGATGGATAGATGGATAGATCAAATAGACAAATGTTCTTTTTTTTTATCTGCCTGGTTTTTGGTTTGGGCAATAATAGATCTTAGGGTATAGCCTGGCTGGCTGGCTGGCTGGCTGTTGGCTGGTGGTGCCGCTGGGGCTGGCTGCGTGTGTATGGTGTTTCCGGGGTCTTGATGCGGATTTAGGCCGAGAGATGGAACAGGTAGTAGACAGGCAACGAAGATTGTGAAGGCGGGGTTGATTGGTTAGGTTTGGTTCGTTCGATGATTGAATGAATGAATGGGTGATGAGTGGTGGGTGATCGATCGGTTTGTTGCGGTTATGCAGGTATGGATCTGTGTCTTGTATATTGCTAATTTAAACAAGGGTTGTAGTTGAAGAACAGTTTGGCAAATCCGAGGATTATTTGTTTTGGACTGGCGTTAAGTTCCTAATCGGTAGGTTGCTAGATACGTATCATGTACGAAGACGCAAAACGGCAATAAAGAGGACATATGTCAGTTTACGATCATCAGTAATACGGAGGAGACAGTCAGTAGGTTAGTTAGTCAAGTTGTTCGAAGTGTGAGACTAACAAGCTACATTGGGAAATGGGAACTTTCACTTGCGCGGGCACAGGCAGCATGGTTACTTAGTCTGTCTAGTGTCTACTGACTACTCAGTGATTATTCTGGGTCCCTCGGAGGGGCTTGCGGGAATGAAAGAGGGACTTGATCCATGGTTTGCCGACCCGGACTGAGAGCCAGTAGTGAAGCAGCGTGGTGGATGATCCAGTGTTGGGACCGGTGTTCTGCGAGAAAAAAAAAAAAATGCACGTGTTTTTTAATCGATTATTTACTCCACCTATAGGTGACAGATGTGGTACTTCGCGATCGATTGTTTTGCTTCTAGAAGTGTTCGATTATCAGTATTTGCTCTCGTTTGTTCCTGGGGAAGTTCGTGATGGTATGATCCCCTAGTAACTATGTTATGAGCATGGAGAGAGCCTGAAAGATCATAACGATCGATTGATTGATTGCATGTCTTACAGCCGGCTGATTCGTCTCTCCGGAATCCGTTCGTATCCGATGGTATCGTTAAATGATAAGCTTACAGGGATCCATCGGCTGACGTGGAAGAGCTCCAGTGAGGACGGCTTGGCTGAATGTTTGTCCGTTAGTTGCTTGCTATTCTTCACTGTCCAGAATTATTACACTCATACTGAAGCTGCTGAGATCCATGGTTCAATGAAGGACAAAAATAGTTGACATGGTATGTTCCGTAATTTCCTTTGCGATGGTAACGAAAGTTGGAGTTCGATGATCATGATGTTGATCTGTTGGGTTGTCAGTGCTGTGGGCCATGACAAAGATATACTATCGGGCTCGGTTAGTTGCATCTCACCGCCAGGTTCAGTACTATATGACCGGATAAACGTATCAGGTTCATAGTTTGGCTTACACCGCCAGGTAGATGGGAAGTAAAAGGCCCTGCCTCTATCGATGTATCACTTGATGTTCCTGTCCAGTAAGATATCTTGTGCTCTGTGAGCTCCTTCGAGAAGCTGTAGTGTTTGGTAGTAGTACTAGGCCTAAGAGAGGAATATATAACTACTACTGTGTTCTAATGTAGCAATCTTCCTATATACCTTCAATTTATGCATATCAGGAAGTTATTAGTGGGCAGTAATCTGACCAGACTTGATGTGTTCATATTGTGTCGCACAATATATATAGGTCCTTCCATTTGATTGACATTTTCATTGAGATCCTCAAGAAGTAACCGAGACTAGGCTTGGTATATAGCACTAAAACTAGCTGGGCATTATAACAACCCAAGCATGTTAGCTCAGGGGAAGAGCGCCGGGCTCATAACCCGGAGGTCCCTGGATCGAAACCAGGACATGCTATCTGATTTCTATTTATATTTTTTTCCCCCTCATTACTCTTCCTGAGTTTTGATGATCTTTATTATTTTGATTGTTTGATTCCCAGTTTAAGTACATTCTGACACCCGCAAAGAAATTTTATACCAGCTTTCCAAAGCTCGAAAGTGGTTCATGATAGACTTGCTCGTTGCTAGCTTTACTCTCCGTGATTAAGCTCACTGTTCCAGCACGTGATGCGCCGGCCGCCCTTGAGGGATGCCAAGCCGGCCAACTCGCAAAGGACGGGCGAGGCTCTCGACGGCTGCGTTGCTGCTGCTGCATCCGACCATTACTCCCTGACACCGTCATTATTATTTCCTCCATATCACCGACCTCCGGATTGCGCAGACTGGTCTCTTCGCATCCGTTCTTTTTCTCCGACCCTCCCCTTTACGTCGATCCTCTCCCTTCTCTTCACCTCCCCATCCGGGGGTCCTTGTGGCCGCCATGGCATCCCGTAGGTGTCCTTGTGTTGAACCCTCCCCCACATTGCTATACTGCTCCCATGCCCCTGTCCCCGGAATTCGATCGCTAACTGTCGCCCCCTCTCCCGCCTACCATATATAGTCAAGCAGTTTATCCGAAATGTGCGGTCTGCCAAAACAATCGCCGATGAACGAGCAGTCATTCAAAAGGAGAGTGCGGCCATCCGTGCGTCTTTCAGGGAAGAGAGCCATGATTCGGGCATCCGGTTAGCATTAGCACCGCCAACCTCTACAACCCCTCGAACCCGCCGCTCACTTCTTTGCGCAGGAGAAACAATGTGGCCAAGCTTCTCTATTTATTCACACTCGGTGAACGGACACACTTTGGTCAAATCGAATGTCTGAAGCTACTGGCCTCCCACCGTTTCGCCGACAAGCGTCTGGGATACTTGGGAACGATGCTGTTACTGGATGAGAACCAAGAAGTTTTGACGCTGGTAACGAACTCATTGAAGAAGTGAGTTTCGTATGCAAGATCGGCGTAGATTCTCCTGGCTGATATCTTGCAGTGACCTTAACCACTCCAACCAATACATCGTCGGCTTGGCCCTCTGCGCCCTGGGCAATATCGCCTCCGTCGAAATGTCCCGAGACCTTTTCCCCGAAGTCGAAAACCTAATGTCTACTGCAAACCCTTATATTCGGAGGAAGGCGGCACTGTGTGCCATGCGTGTATGTCGCAAGGTTCCCGACCTGCAGGAGCATTTCCTGGAAAAGGCAAAGACCCTTCTGTCGGACAGGAACCACGGTGTTCTGCTGTGCGGTTTAACACTTGCGATTGACATGTGTGAAGCCGAGGAGGCGGAAGAAGGACAGGAGGGTGTGATCGAGATGTTCCGGCCGTTGGCTGGTGGTCTTGTGCGCTCCCTTAAGGGGTTGACCACCTCGGGATACGCCCCAGAACATGACGTCTCCGGTATCACCGATCCCTTCCTCCAAGTGAAGATCCTGCGCCTTCTCAGAGTACTAGGAAGAGGGGATGCGGCGACCAGCGAAATGATCAACGACATTCTGGCCCAGGTGGCCACCAACACTGATTCGACGAAGAACGTCGGTAACGCTATTCTCTACGAGGCTGTCCTGACAATCCTCGATATCGAAGCGGATTCTGGACTGAGGGTGCTGGGTGTTAACATTCTTGGAAAGTTCCTGACCAACAAGGACAACAATATTCGTTACGTTGCTCTTAACACGCTGAACAAAGTTGTTGCAATTGAGCCCAACGCCGTTCAGCGGCACCGCAACACCATCCTGGAGTGTCTCCGCGACCCGGACATCAGTATCAGAAGGCGTGCCCTTGATCTCAGTTTCATGCTGATCAATGAGAGTAACGTGCGCGTTCTCGTTCGCGAGCTGCTCGCCTTCCTGGAAGTTGCCGACAACGAGTTCAAGCCAGCCATGACTACTCAAATTGGTATCGCTGCTGACCGATATGCCCCCAACAAACGCTGGCATGTTGATACGATTCTCCGTGTACTCAAGCTTGCCGGTGCCTATGTTAAGGAGCAGATCCTCTCGTCTTTTGTTCGCCTCATCGCCACCACACCAGAGCTGCAGACCTACTCTGTGCAGAAGCTTTATCTCTCGCTGAAAGAAGACATCTCGCAAGAAGGCCTTACCCTTGCGGCTACCTGGGTCATTGGCGAGTACGGTGACAACCTTCTCCGTGGCGGTCAATATGAGGAAGAGGAGCTGGTCAAAGAGGTCAGGGAGAGCGACATTGTTGACCTATTAACCAACATACTCAATAGCACATACGCCACGCAAACAGTGGTGGAGTACATCACTACGGCCTCTATGAAGCTCACCGTGCGCATGTCCGATGCAGCACAAGTTGAGCGGCTCCGTCGCTTCCTCAGCAGTCGGACTGCCGATCTGAGTGTTGAGATTCAACAGCGGGCTGTCGAGTATGTCAACCTGTTCGGCTACGACCAGATTCGTCGTGGAGTTCTCGAACGCATGCCCCCGCCTGAGATCCGTGAAGAACAAAGAGTGTTGGGTGCACCGACCAAGAAGCGCCAGAGCAAGATTTTGAAAGATAAATCCAAGAAGCCTGCTAAACAGGCCGAGCAGGACATGCTTCTGGACCTCATGGGCGGCGACGCCCCACCGACCAGCCCAACTACCAACGGTTCCCAGAATACGGCTGATCTCCTTGCCGATATCCTCGGCGGCGACTCCAGCTTATCCTCACCTTCTCCCCAACCCGCACAGAAGCCTGCAGGATCTGCCAATACCAGCGCTATCATGGACCTGTTCAACACGAACGGAAGCACGCCGTCTCCCAAACCTGCCGAGCCTGCATCTTCTCTGGATCTCCTAGCAGGCCTGGGATCTTCTGCCTCGCCCACACCCGCTCCTGCCCCTTCGGCGGCTCCTGCTCACACGGCCTTCAACAAGAACGACCTCTCCCTTGCCCTCCAGGTCCAACGTGGCAGCGGTGGGAGTGCGCAGATTCAGGCTCGTTTCCGCAACACTTCAAGCTTTGGCCACTTCTCCAATGTTGGATTGCAAGCAGCCGTGCCCAAGAGTCAGAAGCTACAGCTCAGCGCCATCAACAAGGCTGATCTCGATGCTGGTGACGAAGGTATCCAGATGCTCAAAGTTGCAGCACTCACTGGGGTAAGCTAAAACCAACCATGACCTTTTTGATTGCCTTTAACTAATGTTCTTCCAGGCCCTCCCACCTAAGCTCCGCCTTCGTCTCCGTATCACGTATGCCAAGGACGGTTCCGATCCTGTAACAGACCAGGTGGACTGGACCGAGCCGTGAACGGTCACCAGGGCCGTTCTTTCATAAACCCTTATATTCACCTTACAAGAACCTTTTAGACCGCCCATCTAATCTTACTTTATCAACCCAATTATTGTATCAGGAGGGAGGATGGAAGCAAGCAAGCCAACCCTTGGGAGAAGACTACCTACTTGACCATTCATAGTTCCTCACATTACATACATGCATGTTCATACATACCCGGTCCGTTTCTAGCTCTCCATTTTCATCATCTCTTCCCTTCGCTGTCATGTGTTCCCTTTGCCTTCTATGTAAATGCTTGGTATGTTGCTGAGGCGGCCTAGGAGTGGCCGGTTTCCCCATATGTGGGGTCTAAAATGAAAATGTTCCTCTTCACTTTACCACGGACTTCTACTGTAGTGATTAGTATACTATATCTCGGAGTTAGGAGATTTGCGACTGCGGCGTTAACAACAAGTGTTCGGTGATGGCACGGTCGTTTGTTTGCGCTTCAGTGATGCTTTGCAATCCCCAAACCACCATGATTGTGACTATGACTACCCAAAACCGGGTGAGACAAAGGATTAGAAGTTCCACACGTCATCGATAACAGAAGGAGGCAAATCGACAGGGACCGGCGTTCTACCAGAGACAGCTGCGGCCTCCGATGCACTCGTGCCTAATGAGCAGTGCCGGGTCAAGGAAGATTTCATCAGTCTGAACTGCGAGAAGTGAGACATTAAGCTTTTGTTTGATGATGCTGGTAAGGAAGTTAAAGGTTGATTTAAAGGATAGCTATTAGTAGTGATCTTCATTCTTGCATGGTCTCGAGGCCTTCCTTTATCATCTTCTTCAACGATGTCTCCTCTATTTGACTCAGGTTTGGCTTCCCGGTGGGTTTTTCTAGGGCGCGTATATTGACCAATTCGCTCGAGGCGCTTATGCGTCGAAGGGGAGGGATGTGGCTCGGATGAGTTGGCTTCAGTGGGACAAGGCGTCTAAGCTGCAGCCGACCGGATTTAAGGCTGCTTGCTTCGCCCAAGTTTGATCTACTCTACTGGTCACATTGTCCAGGCACAAGGACGCCGATGGCCTCTCTTACTGGCTGCTTCATGATAGCCTCAGGCCGCTTTGTATGTAGATAAGTGATTGTGATGTGATTCTTGGAGGTCATGGCTCCTGAGTCCTGGGCTAAGATCCTACCCTCCTTGTAACCTTTATAAATCAACAAGTAGTGATGGTGGTGACTGTTGGGTATGAATCTGCGAACTTAATGATAAGGTAAATGAAGCACTTGGTGGATGGATGCCTTTGTCCCTTATCCCCACCATCTTCGAGCGTTGGGCTGCAGAGGTTCCACTTAGTAGTCTCGCCTGATGGCAACCATAAAGTAGGCTGTTTCACACTTGAAGAGAGGAATCCTCAAGATGGTGGTGTGGACAGTGGCTACTACTACTTGTTTATCAGTAGCTTCCATGCGGTCATCCTTGACTGCTTTGTTTGACGATTTGGGTATAAGATTGAAGGATCCATTTATACATTGGTGCCTGATATGACACCTGCTATCCGGTCCACACTTTAGCCAGGATTCTACATCCATGCATGAACTCGGTACATTTGACCATGCAGTCTCAGCCAGGGTAGCAACGCCTCTTATTTCAGTCTGCTCAAGATGTGGACGCTAGATCGGCCAGAAATTTGCCCATAGTGCAAGCTCATGGGATGTCAGACCAGAGAGATGCAGGATACAGATCAACGGGGGCCATAGCCTCGATTATGGGGAAAGCTTGCGCTCGAGACGGATGAGCTCGGAGATAGCCAAATCTGAAACTTACTATACTGCAGATGCTCCGTAATATATTCGCGACAGAGTGACCCGAGAAGATGTATCCCAATTGTCGATCGCATGGTTCATCTCTGGCAAACTTGATGATGACGATGTCAGGCCGACATCACGTGTAATACTGTATTGTGACACCCCTCATCTCCCCTCACCTGCAATTGAGGGTCTGCACCTTTCCGAAAACAGACCAATACACAAGGATACCGCGTAAGGGGAGCGTAATAGAGTCCTGAGGCCATCAGCAGCGTCGCGCGTTTCCTCGTCCTTTCGGTCTCTCACTCTCTCGCGCTCTCTCTCTCTCTCTCTCTCTCTTCCCTCTTCTCTCTCTTTCTCATCTATCTCTTGAGAGTGAGCAAGCATTCAACGCTCATCAATCGCGATTCCATTAAATCTAGCATCATCATCAATTTCATCCATCGAGTCCCCTCCGTTGGAAAACCACCGTTTATATCTAGATCTCCGTCCGATCTCATTGGTGTCGGGGGACTTTCTCGCAACAACCAGTGATCGTTGCTCGTCTTGCCAGGGACTTCTGGTTCGCCAATTGATTGCTGCGCGCATCGCGGCCGTCCCCAGTAATACCTGCCCTACGACCATTTGCCTGCTCTCTACTGGACGGTAAGCCATTAACTCTACACGCCCCATCCATCCCCCAGCGTCGTGGGCCACCGGAATTTGATCCAATCGCCTGGTCGGTTGCTCCCTCTTTAATTGTTGGTTTTGCTGCTTTTCCCAGCTGCGCAACGTGCCACACTGCCAGTCTGACCCACGGTTACTTCCGTGTTGCATTACCCGCGTCACATCCCGCCCCGACTTGTTCTCAGATCTTCCGGCTGCTGGAAACTGTCAAGTGCGCATGGCTTGCTGACGTGACCACTCCTGCAGTCGCGCGCGCGCTGCCCTCTAAACCTCCCTCCACACTGAGCCACAGGGGCTTTGCCAAAAAAAAAAAAAGAGTTTCCAGGTTTCTGGTGCTGTATCCATCTTTACTCTGGCTAATCAAATCAGATCTTTCCATTTAGAAGAAGAAAGAAATTAAATCAAAAAAGAAAGAAAAAAGAAATACGAAAAAGAAAACGCGCTTGGAATCCCAAAAAGACAGACAGGCAAGACAGATTTAAAGTACCTTAGAAAACAATAACAAACAGAAACGCCTGCTGCGACCAAACACACAACCCACCCCCCTCCCTCCACCCTCCTCGTCGAATAATAGATCCCGCCGGTCCTTGCTCACGACGCTAAAGCAGGACTATCGCAGAAGCATTGCCAATCCCCCACACGCGCAACTACGCCCGTCTTTCCCCGTTCAGGCTGTCGTGAAGCGAATCGCTGCCCAGCCAGACGCACCCTCGTTGTCCTTGGCGCGGCTGTATCATAGCGCGCGAGTTCGAGAATCCACCGCGTGCTGCACGCAGCTCTGACGTGGTTTGCCAACAGAGCAGTTAGAGACAAGCCCCCGTTCTAAATCCAGTATCTCTGCACGTTCTCAGAACAGCTAAAAATCATGTCGTCGACCTCTCCCTCGAAGGAACCGGAGGTGGAACCCGAAGTTCAATCGGGTGAAGACCAGGAACAAATGGATAAGGACCAACAAGACACTCAGGCGCAGGGTCAGGGAGAGTTCGAGGTAAAGGAGCAGGATAGATGGCTGCCAATTGCAAATGGTTAGTTGCGTTCCCTTGCAGCTTTCTCTTTTTCCTGATTTGCGCGTACCTTTCGTTTATCTGCTGGTCAACCGCCTCTTGCCCTACTATGATGGTTCACCCACCCCCCTCAACCGCACACCCCCGTTGCCTTTTATTTGGTCCTAACCGCCAGTCCTTTTGTATGTTTTGTGACTTGAGTTTTCATGGCTTGGATAACGCCTTTCCGTGCTCTTCCCTCATTTGTCTCTTGGTTGTTCGCGCATTCCCCATCATATAAGCCCGCCTACCCTCCTAATGTCTGGAAGTAAAAGACGCCTGATCACTTTCATTCATGCCTGCGACCCCCGCATATATCACAGTTGATACCAGGTCAGGATACTAATGTTGCAAATTAAGTGGCCCGTATCATGAAGCTGGCTTTGCCTGAAAATGCCAAAATCGCAAAGGAGGCCAAGGAGTGTATGCAAGAATGTGTGAGCGAGTTTATCTCATTCATCACTAGCGAAGGTTGGTGCGACCACACCTGCTCTACAAGCTCATTCACTGACGGAGTCTTACCCATTTGTCCGTAGCCTCCGAGAAATGCCAGCAGGAAAAGCGCAAGACCGTCAACGGGGAGGACATTCTATTCGCCATGACCTCCCTCGGGTTTGAAAACTATGCAGAGGCCCTTAAGATTTACCTGTCCAAGTATCGCGAGGTGAGACCTGTGCAACCGTCCCCATTCATGTTGCCTTCCCTCGTAACAGGCGACATTGAGTTTCATGACGTATACGGACGCTAATTATTCCTCTAGACCCAATCCGCAAGAGGCGAGCACCAGAACCGGCCAACAAGCAGTGGATATGGTGCTGGCGCGCCCGTAGGGGCCCCCGGGCCTGCCGGTCCTGGTGGCCGTCCAATGGGACCTGGTGCAGGGTTTCCTGATGCTGCTGATAGCGCCAACAATATCATGAACCAAAGCTTGGACCCGTCTGAGCAGGACACTTCCGCCTATGGCTACCCCCCGATGGTCGGCCAGCCGCACAACGGCACCACCGGTGAATCTTATTAGTATGCTACTGTGCGGGAGAACCATCCGCTGGACTTGACGACTATCCCGCAACAAGGGTCTTCTTCGGAATCGGACAAGCAGAGACTCGAACATCAGCCTCCTTCACCCCTGCAGAGGCTGGATGCCCCTCGTCTCCAGCATGAAAGGCGGCTGGGATCACAGGCCCAAGCGACGAACGTTTCCGGATGTTACTCCCTGTACAGCGATCCTAATTACGCGGTACGATACAATGGGTTACTTACGGGATATTAACGGAACGAACACGAATCAAGCAATACGACAGAAACAACGGAGCCGAGAGATAGTTTTTCCCCCATGATTTGGTTTTATTTTGCTTCTGATTCTTCATCTTCTCTTCTACAACCGGCTGGAGCACTAGCCGACCCTGCCAGGCCCACTTGGCGTTCTCAGTCACCTCCATAAAACCAAAGCAACCACCTTCTCAACATCAAGCCAACCAAAAGAGAGAGAAATTGCCCATATATTTTCATGCTTACGAGTACAATATTCATCTGCGCGTTATGGTTGACCAGAGAAAAAGGGGGTACCCACACCCGATTGCTAGGGGGCCAGTTACATGTAATTATTGTCTGAGTTGAGTATCTATTATTTGCGTGTGTATGTGTGTCTTTGTCATTATTTATTGCAGAGTATGGGATACTGTTCAGAAGGAGGAAGAAGAAGAAGACAACAGGAACCTCACAAATAGAACACGGATTGGACTTCACTGTCCCTGACAGCCAATAAAAATCACGTGGTTGCATTTCAAACCGTACAGTAGAAGCCAAGTCTTATGGTTACCGCTAGATAAATTCTGTACGACGGGAAATAGTTCATGAACGGCTTGCGCGGTGCAACCTGAATCCTCCTAATTACGTACGTGTTCAAGAGAAGAACGGGCTAGCTTTCCATCATATAAACAACGGGACGATCGATAGAAAGAAACAAAAACGAGATGTCATCATCATGGTCATCATCATAGGAATAGAATGCAAATCTAACCAAACCAAGAAAAAAGATATCACGACTCGCTAAATCAACAGGAAAACAACCACAAATCCAGACACCTGGGGTACGAGATATTTATCCATGCATCCACCCTCCATCTAACAGAAGATCCGACATCGGAGTCTCCTGCCAGTAGATCTGACGCCACTCATCCTCTAACTCGGGTAGTCCTTCCATGGCCATTGGTAGCACGGGTTGGTCCAGATCCGTGAAGGAGAAGAGTTGGCGCCAGTCGAGCGATTCGCGGGGTGCGTCGGCGTCGATGGCGTCGACGACGGGGGTCATGGTGGCGGAGGGTGGGGGTGGGGGGATCCAGGCGTCTAGATGATGATGGTGAGGTTGTTGTTGGGGCTGAGGTTGAGGGTGGTTGTGGTGTGGGCTTGTTGGGAGGTGGTTCGTGGATGAGTCTGGCGTGGGGACTTCGAAGGGAAGGGGGCGGTCTGTGGGGTTTGGGTTGGGGGTTCGTGTTGTTTGCATTGTTGTCGGTGCGGAGGTGGATGTGGAAGTACTGGATTGTAGGGTGGTTTTGAGTTGGTCTTGAGGGTTGCTGAAGCGGCGGGGTGGTCGTTCGCTGGTGGCCATTCGGAGGTCTTCTTGGAGGCGTCTGGAGTCTTCGAAGAGGCGAAGGATGGTGTTGGCGTGGAACCAGTAGCTTGCTAGTTCGCGAAGGGAGTAGGAGGCTGAGTCGAAGCGGCGGAGAGCGTTAATTGCTAGGACGGGGTTGGAGAAGCGGAGTTCGACGCGGACTTGGATCATGGCTGTGAAGAGGGTGTGGACGCCGGAGTACCACAGGAACTTGAGGCGGTCGTTTAATCGGAGTTCTTCGAAGATGGAGGTGATGACCCCTGCGGCTGCACTGCAAATTTCGGCATCGTGTGGCCCGTAGTCGTCTGAGTAGGCGGATGCTCGGGGGTGTGGGCGGTGGAGGAGGATCAGGAAGTTGTTGTAGGTGAGATGGAGCATGGCGGACCAGGGGTCCATGTCGGATGCTCGGAGACGTAGTTTATCGGGCAGCTTCAGAGACCAATTGGCAAGGGCTTCGTCGGCTTCGAGGAGGACGGCTTTGCGGCGCTCTGGACTCACTCGTAGTCCGAAGCGGCTTCGAACGATGTACGAGATCATCACTGAGAGTTCGGAGAAATGGATCACATAGTCGGATTGAACACGAGGTCCGCAGCCTTCAAAGTCGGAGATTGTCAATGGAGACACATCAGAGTCTTCGAGATTGCTGTGTATAAAGTCAGCAACCAATTGGAAAGGAGAGGAGGGGGTATCTGCTTACATTGCCTGCGGTCGACCATAGGAAAGTGATACCATAACGTCGAATTGCACTATGATGTACCATAGCCTCCTCCACATTCGGCGATCACGGGAGACAAACCGGCTGGAAATAGGATTTCGATGCATTCCAAGGCCAGTGGCAATTCTGGCAGCTACGCCCACCCAGTAGTGCGCATTCGCTGCGACATCATCATCGGCACCATCTGAGTGCCAAGTCAAGAGGAGGGCAGCTTGCACCAGGATATCGCGATTACGCTCAATACGAGAATCAAACAGCCACTTGGCACGACGGAAGAAAATGTCCTTCAGGGCATCGCGTTCTGCTTTGGGACGCGTGACGTGGGCTCCCACCAGCAGGATGGCTTGTAGCAGCAGAATTGGAGGAGGATCAGCGGGGTCTCGATTGCGATACTGCGCCATGAACAGGTCCTCGTCGATGATAGGATACCCCGGGTTGACGTGGTCGAAGTAAGCTTGCACTAGCTCATCTGCTAGGGCCGGTTCGGGCAAAGTGAGAGCATCCATGAGGAGCTGATCATGTCCGGTCCTTAACTGTCGTCGCGGAATCTCATTGCCTGCAAAGTGATATACATCGTCATCCTTGTCACGTTGCTGACGGATCAAGAAAGACATGTTCGACAGCTCATGGCCCACATATATAGCTCGTACACCCCGACGAATTTCCCGACTGCCCGATTCTTCCTCATCGATCAGCTTCACTAGTCGTTTCTCTAAGTCTGCATGCGAGTCTGATTCGGCCGAGACATCCGGGCCCGGAGGACGGTTATATGTCGGAGATTCTGAAGCTGACCCGGTGCCATTATGGGGAGGGTGGTGATTAACATTATGATTAAGCGTTTGATGAAGGTTATGTAGGCTTGAGGTGGGGGGTGCGACAGGCGTTGTCACTTCCGGTTGGACGCTGCGGAAGGTGGTGGTGAAAGCGTCAGGCGGGGTTGTAGCCGTGAGGGGCAAAAAGTGTCTGTGTGTAGGCTCAGAAGAAGCAGGAGGTGGTCGACAGCGGATTGGAACAGGGTCGAGGATTGATCGCACAGCCAGACGCTTCTTCTTTTCATGAATCCGACAATCCGTCTTTCCCGCGGAACGGCAATTGGAGCATGGGAGGCCAACGATGCGGGCATCGCATCGGACTTTGCGCCGATGGCAGTGGACGCAGGCCGCGGAGCCTAGATGGGAACTTTCATTAGAACCATGAGAGGAATAGCAGATATATGCAAGAGTCCTTGATGACATTGCAGAGCGTACCTGACTTGCGCTTAGTCACCCCATTCCCGGCGGGTGGATGGCTGCTGTGCGCTGCGGAGGTCATTGCCGAAACATCGACACTGTTCCAAGGGTCCGGAGACTCGCTAATTCGTCATCCCTTATCCGAGAGATCTGAGGGATAGAGCATAAGGTCAGATCAGGACATGATTTACCCACGAACAGAAGGATTGGAGAGGAGAATGAAGCAGGCGGAAAGAAGAAGAGAGAGAAGGAGGAGGAGAAATGGCAGACATGAAGAGGAGAAAAGGCGGGAAACTCGAATTGCTTTGCTCGGCATGGTTGTGATTGGTCGATAACGGGCAATCGGGTGGGGCCCATTCAGGGCGGGTCTGGGGGAGTCACGTGGCGGGGTGTTGATCGATTCCCTTGAATTTAGTCAGACCTTCGATGCTTTTTCTCCTCGTCTTCTGGAAGCCTGTCATTGCCCGCCGTTTGAATGCTACCATCCTGCCCATGGTTAGTTTAGAGCATACCTAGTTTACTACCCACGCCCAGGACCCCTCCCATTATCCTGCCCTGCATCTGTGTGACAGCCGGTGTCTTCCTCCGTGCGCTTATCCACCATGGGATCCACTCCTGGCGTCAGCTCCGTTATCAGTCCGCCTATCGTCCATTCCTTCTCTCTCACTGGACCGTTGGTAAAATTCCTTATCAACATACTACATTCTCGAGATAAAGTGTTTGACAAAAATGTACGGCTAACCAGATCCATGGTACTCATACCAAATTTTCCTGCATCGCAGACAGGTCCTGAATTCACGCCAATTCGCACTCTATCAGGCTCTCCACTCCCTTTTCCACCGTCCAGATCTTGACTACTTTCAACCCCGCCGATTCTATCAACGTAGCCCAGTGCTTCTCCGTCCGTTCCCCGGAGGCAATTGACATCATGATCATGTCAAGGCTTGTCGTCTCGAAATGCGCGTCGAGACTGGGGACAACATACTCGTTGATCAACAGCTTACTGTACCCCGGTTTCATGGCTGGGATAAGGTTGGACAGGATCTGACCGCACACATCATCAGGCCAGTCATGTAGAACCGAATGCATATAGTACACCCGTGCTCCTGAACCTTGTCAGCCCTATGCATCAATCACTAGAAGTAACCGTTTCGAGCCTTACCTTTCACCGGCTGCTCCGTAAAGAAATTATGCGCCATTGGGTCAATAGACACATGCACGTCCCTCACAGTTTCTATAACCTGAGGGAGATCCTGCACCACAAGACGCCCAGGCACTTCCGGCCACTTGCGACGGAATTCAGACACATCATGCCCGGTGCTACCACCCACATCAACCAAGAAGACGTCCTTCTCGCTCAGCTCAGTACCCTCAATTAACCGCTCCTGGACTGGGTAGAAGCCCTTGTCCATCCAGCTTGGTCGTCCCTGATGGTACGCCGACATGTGGTTGCCGAATTGTTTGGCAAGAGTAGGGTTCATTTGTACCAATTCGAAGAAGTGTTCGTCGACACGCTGTCCCAGCTGATATGGGGACTTGGTGGGATCGGTCGGATTGCGGAATCCATTTCGTTTAAGGAAGGCAGGGATAGCGTAGATACCTGGGTATAGCCAACCTGAGCTGGTGCTCGTAAAGTTCAATGTTAGTAATCTTTTCATTGGCACCCTGGGTGTCACTCACAGGGCAGGGAAAGCATCTCCATATCGCTCCACACTCAGTGTGATTGAGAGATTCGTGGCGATGTACTCGTCCGGTCCCGCTTCAGTGATTACGTTCATAGATGCCAGATGCTTCATGATGCGCGCTGGGAGGCGTAAGTAAAACACAACTCGACCTGAAAAATACATGCCAGAATTGCAAGTAGATTAGTGAATACTTACACAACAAGACCGGATCACTTTGTGTAGTCACCGCAAGCTCTGCGACAGACTTAGGTTTGTCCCGAGATAACTCGTTGAACACACCTATAGCTAGAGCTGTTTCAATAGCGGCGTGCAGAGTAGCCTACAGCCGAAACCGTTACTTAGATCTCAGCCAGAATACACATCGCAAAACATCTTCTAAAATCCAACTAAAAGACAAGGACTTACTGTAGTCCAGCACTGTCTGACAATCGCTTCTCGCGGGGTCTCCAGCGCATTCGCTAAGGATCTCGCAGCATCTCGCAGTCTTAGTCTTTCTTGTGAATCCTCCAGAGAGATGGATTTGTGGGATGCGATTTGGTCGATAAGAGCCGGAACAGCCTCTGGTGCATTTGGTGAAATGGCAATCGTGTCCACGCTTACGTTCGATTGGGACGGCACATGGCCGTTGGAATGGGTGGATTTCGTATGATGTCCATTGGTGTGATGTCCATTGATGTGATCTCCGTTGTTATAATGTTCAATGGCCCCTGAGCCGTTTTTATGAGGCATTGTGTGGTTATTTTGGGTATGCTTTCGGAGTGGGTTACAAGGGCTATGCAAAATGTCCGTTTGAATGGCGCCTTCTACTACTTAATATGGGTCGGCAGCCAGACGGAATGAGCAGCCTATGTAGGCTTCTCGCCTTGCGCGCTTCTATAGCACTACAATATAGCCCGCACTAGAATACTTTATGCTACTTAAAGTAATATAGTTAGCCTCCATTCCCTTCCGTGCCCACCGAGGATTTAAATCAAGGAGACAAGCCTGATACTGCAACCTCCACTGGTCATTCATCTCAAGTCTGCCCATTCTGGCGACCTGCAGTAGGGTCGCTAATGTAACGGCGACGTCTTAATCGACTCCACTCCTTGGAGAGGGGTAGTAATGACCCTGGTTGGTTGCTTGTACTGCCCTTGGCAGATAATGAAAGTTCATACCAATGGTCCGGCTAGGTCAAAGACGCGTGTGACATTAACGCAGGCTCCATATCGCTAGATGCAATGGCGGAAAACAGACAGGGTTTACAGAGCTCCTTCTCTATGTTCTCTCTGTGATTAGCTGGCACCGTGGGTAACTAGACATGGTGGTTTGAAACGGAGAATTAGTTTAGAGGATCCGCACGAGTGAGGTGGCAGCGGCAATATGACATTGTATGAGTCTCTCCGCCGATTTCTGGTGGGTGTTCGAGACTGGATGGTCTAGCTTTCTTAGTGCGGCACTCTCACTAATAAGATCACGGAAATAGCAGTATAATTAGTTCTGGATCATGAGATAGACGGGGTTCGAGGACGGGCGTCCGCTCATGACATAGAGTCCGGCCCCGACGGCTTCGCACCAAAAGCATTTAGCGCACTTTTATAGAGTGCCACTGCTGCGCCGTATTCTGGGACTAGTCTATCTCAATTAACAGGCGCCAAACGGGATTCGCGAGATAGGTGCTGTGTAAGTACAAGGGTTCATACCAATAGATCCTACAATCGCAAGAATCGAAGTACCAGGGGTAATTCATTCATCTTGAGCCAGGAGTAGCTGGCATCAGCGAACTGATTATACTTGTGCCACGCGTTTCAGTGAGCGTAGTGAAATTTGTCTATGCCAGTGCTGTTAGAAGCATCCGTGTCTCAGTAACAAAAGCAGAGGTGCCCCTGAGACGGACAAGGGTTGCTTTCAATAAATTATCACCGCGCAAACCGCACTGCTGGCTTGCAGGGATACTCGGATAGCGCATGACACCACACTTCGAGCCATTGACATCCATAGGCCCGGGCCTGCATCGTACTTTTGAACTGCCCATGTGTTACTAGTCTATAGTGGGCATCCGATGGATAATTTAATATCAATAGGAGATGGTTAAATGTTAGCACTATGGTACGACCCTGTAGCGACGGCGTACTTGGCTGTTGGGGAACTCTGCGGTGCCAAGAACATGGTGGATCGTCCAGGTAAGACAAGCAATATAGGCTCATGATGTTCAGCCTTAAATGGTGCTGTAGGGGAAAGTGAAATTCAGCCACATGTACTCAGTGTTCGGGTGCGCTTTTGAAGTTGCGCACAAGCACTATCTTTTGATCGTCTATCACAAGGGAGGATTGCAATCTAAAAAATCACCGATTAGCTGGAAATACTTGAATGTATAGCAGCAATTTCTATTATCAATCTAAATTGCGGGCAGTGGCGTCCAAAAGGACAAAGAAAGCAGCGTACGTAACTCACTAAGGCATTGCACTATAGTACGCTAGGGATAGAACGGTGTGAGATGGTGCGTGACGCCGGCGCCGGCACCGTCGCTGGTGGTACCGGACTCCAGGCAGAAGCTCGTTCGGAAGTCGGAACTGTGGGAAGGTCAAGAAGCTCGGTTAATATTGGGACCTGTTCATTTCTGGTGCTCTTTGCCTTCCTTGATCGATCCCAACTACTCCAAAGTAGCGTCCAATCCACTAATCTCGATCTAGCAATGACCGTCTCCTGCTTATTCCAACACGGACAGTGTTCTGAACCCTGGAATGTCGGGCATGTTACCTCGGCCGACAATATGATCGAGGCTCGGCTCTAGGCCGAAAGTGATTTCACGTCATTAAATGATGTTTATGAGGGTGCCACGTTTCTGTGCCGCTATTGGTTTGCTTGCCTGGGGATTTACTGGACGGCTTCGATGCTATCGTTTGTGTCAGACAGTAGTAGATCGCACATTATTCCTGGTCAGAGTTTTAATGAATTTACATTATTCTGGATCTAGGTGTCTCGGCTCCAGAGCCTAGAACCAGAATAATATAAAGGTTGAAGGCAAAAGATTCTCCATGAAACTCTAAGGCGACTTCGGATGCACGAGATGGTCCGTAATCGGCCTTCCAAGAGACAGGGATTATGTTGCACAGCTAGTGCACTGATTGGCACTAGAGGAAAAGCAAATCCTGTCAAAGTACAATGAAAGGATTGTACGTAACCCCCTTAGATGGATCTCTGGATAGCCTGAGTCGCGAATCGAACTCTTTGCTGGAATCACATCAACGGAGGACTGTTTGATGTTTGCGGAATTCGACTTATCCATGTCCAACCAAAGCTGTGGATGCTGGATACGAAGCGATGACTGCTGTATCTCCAGAATATGCCCACCAGACTAAGGGCCCACGAATATTGGCTGTCTTTTGGGCCATGACCAGTCTTGCAATTCTAGCTGTGGCAGCCAGGCTCTTCATCCGTATTAAAGTCTTGCGCAACCCAGGTGCAGATGACTGGCTGATCGCAGCGTCAATGGTGAGTCAATTACACTTTTCCTCAGGTCCGACTGCCACAATTGTTCTTTTGCCGTAAATTCTGACGATCAATTTAGGTTTTCAGCATATCATATTCTGTAGTAACAACGGTCGACGTCGCTCTAGGTTACGGAAAACATGCAATCGTCATAGCAGATAGACTAGAACTCGTTTTGCTGGTCAACTATATCAACTTCGCCTTGGGTATAATATCCTTCGCCTTACCCAAATTAGCCGTGGCAGCCCTGCTAAGCCGTTTCCTGAACCCGACAACTATACAACGTGCGATCTTGTGGGGACTGACGGGGTTCGTGGCACTGGTGTCGTGCATCTGCATCTTGGTGCTATTTACCATGTGCGATCCAGAGAGAGCTCTTTGGGACACGTCCCTTCTGTCGAAGGGCGCACATTGCCGGAGCTCGTGGATCCTTGTGGACTATGCCATCTTCACTGGAGGTAGGTGCGACCCTAATTGAATGAAGCCGAGCTTAAACAATAATAGCCGTATCTGCTTTTACGGATCTCTATTTGGCAATTTATCCGACAATCATTTTGCTGAAACTCAATATGTCGCTGCGAAAACGATTGGCATTGTGTGCAGCGTTGGGCCTGAGTGCGGTGTAAGCAAGAACTCGGAAAGCTCATTGTCATTAGTAATCGCTAACAAACAAGAATATAGCGCTTGTGCAATGGCAATCATTAAGTGCATGCAGCTGCCGGGCCTTGCTGATCTCAGCGATACGACATGTAAGCTTTTGACGGAACCCCGTATGACCGGAGTCCGACTGACACTATAGCAGATGCTACAGCAGATCTTGTGATCTGGACAAGGTAAGCCAATATGTGTTACTCTGTGGCACCAAGCCGTTGTTGGGAGAGAATCCCGGACAATGACAATATTCTCGACAGTATCGAATCGAACGTCGTGATCCTAGCCTCATGTATCCCCACGTTACAACCGCTTCTCGAAATAATTCTCGGAAAGCGCAGTCTGAGAAGTACCAGCAGATATCAGTACAAAGAGAGCAGTGCACAACTGCCCGAGTCCAACAAATGGAGCAGCAAGCGGTCTGCACACCGGAAAAGCAAAGGCAATATGATGGTCGCAGATGTTGGCAGCCAGGACAGCATTTTGCAGACAGTTGACGATCACGGGGACGAGAGCCATTATATGGGGCACATCCGTCGTACAGATAACATCACCATTGTGTACGAAAGCGTGACGCCACAGTCGGGTGGTGCTGATAATACAAATAACCATGTAAAATAGGAGGGCTATACTGACGACGTCTCTAGCATGTTATTTTCTTTTCTGCCTTCTTTTTGGGCTGGTCTATAATAACGTAAATGTCGTTTCCCCATTGTCTAGACGCAATTTCATACGAGTGCTTCTAGACATCCTGGAGAATTGGAGTATTATAACTAGTTTGGGTTCGAATGCTTGCTAGGTTGGGAAGTTAGCGTGATGGTCCAGCACTATTAGGCTGAATGTTGCGTTGCTTCCATACCTTCAGATCGCTGGCATAACGCAAATCTTTCAGTATGCGATTATGTACGTATGCCAGCTCTGGACTACTAGCTTTGCATGTGCCTGATATCCCGCAGTTGGATGTATCATCCAAAAACGAACCGTTTCCAGTTTTCAGCGAGCTGTTGAACGCCTTGATGTAAATCCCATCCGCGGATATCGCAGATCTGTCGAGCGATTTCCTCAAGCAGGTCATCCATTTGTTGCCCCGCCGTATGCAGATCGCTCTCAATGAGTATCCTATCATCAGGCAAAGCCTTGATAACGTCGATGACCTTCTTTGACGAAGGTCCACCGAAGTTTATCACAGAAGAGAAGGAGAAGTAGACGTCTGATGGATTGGATTGATGCAGGAATTGCTTCAATGGCTCCACCGGTCCGGAGTAAGAATGCATGCAGATCCGTGGTGGGAATGGGAGAGACTTTTCTTCTGGCTTTGCAGGCTCCTGTTGCTTTGGTTCGTCCTCTGCGTCGCTCTCTGCATGCGCATCTGCAACGCTATATCGTCGGCGTCTCTCCCGCCGTGAGGCGCTCTTCCGCTCATGCCCAGACCAGAGGCCCTTGAAGAGGTCAAAGACCGCCCCATGAGCTTGAACGCTATGCACAGAAACTGGTCGTTGAAGTTCTCCAGCTAGGCGCAACTGAGCCTCCAAAACGGCTTTTTGATGCGCCAACTGAACACGATACGGCGAGAGCTGTCTACCTTCGCGCGACCCGGGGGTCATTCGCTCATCCCGAGTTTCTTTTTCCTCCTCAGTCCACGCCCTGGGAAGCCTAAAAGCACGATCAAGGCCTACCTCACCCACAAGAGAACGGGGATACGCCAGCAACCGTGCTCGAGATTCCGACAGCAACTCTGACAGCGGCTTCGGATCAGGTAACGACAGGATGAAGTCATCATCTGGCTCTGGAGTAAGGGCCTTTCTATAGTGCAGCTTCTTCCGCTCAATTGGTGAGGCATTATCATTGGTATCGGGTGAACCAGTCACATCGTCGATGATTTGATGCGAGAACCATGGGTGCCAGCCAAAGCACGGAAGCACAGGCCCTGTTGTCGAACTTTGGGCGGACTCCTGACCCTGGGTCAAGGATGTGGCGGTCTGAAGCACCAAGTCTTGGTCCTCTCCGCGAGTGGACATGACTGTCAATGTCGATACTTTCATCTGGGGGATTTCCGCAATGGATGACATGGTGTCAGTGGGGTGACAATGGGCGTCAAACACCCCCAAGTGCCAAGGGAATGCATCATTCTGATTGGCCTCCGACATGGTGCATGTGAAAAGGAAATGCCAAAAAGCCGAGGAGGAGTTCGAGTGTCAAGGCAAAAAGAATAATGTTTCCAGAGGTAGCTTGGGGATGTGTTGATTGACAAACGATGGATGATGAATGAATGGAGAGCGAAGCTGTGACGTAAGGAAAAGCCCGCCGATACGAACGCGATACGCGGTGTACTGATGCCTGGGGCAGACAGCGGATATGGAGCATCACATGCTTCTTCATTGTCTGCTTCTCCGCATTTTAGATCTGAGGATGCAATCATGATTGCTATATTCCCTGCATGAACACTGCAGGACTATTCCTTCCTACTATAATCATGCCACTTGCTTCCCATATATCTAGTAAGGAAACATATATTCCCATGTATTCAACATCCTCCTTCCACCTTCTATAGCCCACTCTATAGCTGCCCTAGTCCCCTCATCTTCATGTCCTCTATTTCCGCCTTCGTGACTCTTCCCCTCCTCACTCTCTTCTCCCTCCCTCTCGCCGTGTTCGCATGCTTCACCACCTTCATTTCCATCGTATTTCTTTTCCTCCGCTTCTCTGTCATATATATCGAACTATGTCTTGCCATAATCACAAATTACTTTGTCATCCCAACAGCCGCCAACACCTCCCTCCTCAACTTCTCCGCATCTGAGCCCACCACTCCAGCAGCCTCCACAACGCCCAAGCGTCGCTCCGTCGACCACAGCTTAAACAACGGGCTCCTCACTGCTCTCGCAACATACCGTCCAGGCCCCAATGCTCCTCGCCGAACGAACAGTTTGACCACTACAGCCTCCACCTCTTCAACCCAAGACACCAGCATTATTCCACTCTATCGCAAAGATGAACCCCCAAGAAACACACCCCCACGCCACTCCGCCCCCTCTGCCCTCCTAACACTCATCAGTGGCGACGAAGGCCGCGATTTCGAAGGTCTAGGTGGCTGGCGCTGTGCAACCACAGCAGCAGCAACAACAGCAACCACTACCACCACCGCCACAACGATAAGATATCCAAGCCATCATCTCCTCTCAGACACCGCCTCCCCCTCACCAAATCTCACCAGTACCGACCACGACGAAAGAGCATGGCTATCCATCAACGAGCGACTAGAACTTCCCTCTCAACCACTACTCTCCATCCGAAACAACAGCAACAGCAGCAGCACCAACAGCGAACCCTTCGAAGCTCTCCCCTGGAGACATCGACAAATGGCTTCAACCAGCCCTCCCCCCGGAGGCAACAGTAACATCGCCCGCCATCACCATCGCTCCGCAACCACCTCCTTACTATCCACCAGTCTCTCCCCAAAATCCTCACTGCCGGATGCTCTAGATCATCCTCAACGTAGGGCTACCTCACCACCACTATCGCAGCAACAACAGAACAGAAACACGCTCTTCTGCACCCCCTCACCTACCGAGAGGTTCCCAGGCGCATCGATCCCTCGAGTATCGAGTCCGACTGATGGATCGGGGGGATATTTCTCCTTCCGACCCGGTAGCACAAGCAGCACGAGCGGGTCAACGACACCAGGTGAAGAGCGACGATCACCTAGACCCTCGGCCAAATCTATGGTGCATTACCCCGCTGGGGTGAGATATCGGAGAAGTATGTCGGGGCCGAATAGTGGGGTGAAGTTGACCAGGGCGTCGTCAGGGACGGAGCGGGCGTTATAGTTTCTTGGCTCCATCGCGGTTAAGTTCATGTTCACGCTTGTTTGGTGGCATTGGGTGCGTGGGATATGTCTGGATAATGTGCTATCTATCGTATCTTTTTCTGCCTGGATATGACAAGATTAAGGTTACAGTCTCCTAGCGATTCACCAACCATGACATACGAATCTTCTTCTAATTTCTATATTTCGATGCTATCTTTTCACATTCCTACTTCTACCGTTAAGGTATTTACATTTCACGTAGTTCATGATCGACAGATACCCATTGAGACATCGCCCGATCTATGAAGAAACGAACCCATCATGTATTTACTGTCCAGAAGAAAACGAAAAAAAACAAATCCCGCTATTTAGTGACCCAACATATCGTGAACACCTCTTGAAACAAAATGAAAATTCTGACCTTTGGTTGATCAGACTAGACTGCATAGACATGCAGAGGCTCTATGAAGATCGATTAGCTCTCTCCTTCTCAGCCACCTGCTCCATCTCAGCCAAGACGATCCGGTTGAATTCTTCCCATCCGTCTAGATAGATATGATGGCCTGCCCTCTTGATGATAACCACCTTGGCCGAGCCATTGTCTGTTTCGCGTTCCTCTACCGTCGCGTTTTGCAGGATACGCTCCTTCTCTTGATCCAGCTTAGCCTTCGCGGCTATTCCGCCTTTTACGTCCATCCAGTCGTGGTCACCATACATGAAGATGATGGGGAGACCGTTTTCGCGCTTGGATGTCGTTGAGGGGGGCTGGGAGGGGGCAGAGTTGGTAGAGGAAGATTCCGAAGTAGACTGGGAGGTGGTCGTTGCAGCTGCGGCCTTCGCAGACTCAAGGACAGCAGATGCGGGGGACGGGTTTTGCTGGATGTATTGACGACCGACGCCCTCGATGCGGCGAATTAGCGGGCTGCGGGCGAAAGCGCCCGGCGCGAGAATGTACGATAGAGCGTACTCGCCGCTGCCGCGCATGCTGAAGATCGAATACGAATAGTCGTGCAGAGCCTTGGCCTCCTCTGCCGGGAGATGAGAGAAACGCCGGGATGTCCACCCGGAGACCAGGCGCGGACCGAGCGGTCCCGCCCATCGCACCAAACTGAAGGGGGAGATGTTGGCATCCCAAAGGTAGGCGAACCACTTGGGAACCATGCGCCGGGGCGGTTGGTCCGGGGAAGCACCACTATTTGTAGGGGAACCCTTCAGCAGAATATTGTTGTCGCCTTTCTGAAGCTCAGCCGGGGGAACCGAAGAGGCGGATTCGGCGATATTGCGCTGGTTCTGGGTGAGCTCATTCGCCATAGTCGACTCGTTTGGCGCAGGCATTTCTGCCCGCACAGCATATGGATCCTCTGGGATTCCCACGGGGGAAGCTAGGATAAGCTTGTTGAGTCGCCCCGGATATTTGAGAGCGTATGCCACGGCCATGTAGCCTCCCAAACTATGACCGAGGAGTGTGAAACGGTCGATGTTGCGCTTGACTCGCCATTCTTCTAGCGCATCCACGAACCATGCCTCTGCCTCTTCGATGGCCTGCTCACGCTCCTTCGCCTTGATGCGAAAGGGCGGCCGCGTGCTGCGGCCCATGCCCAGGAGGTCCAGCGCATGGAGTTGCCACCCTTTCAGGCGACTAAGCGGCTCAAAATTTTTATAGAAGAACCCCAGACCAGCACCGTATCCATGAAGCATGACCAGATGTTGATCTGCTTCTTCACCAATCCGCTCGACTGAGAACTCGTTCAGAGCCCGATTTTTCCCGCTCAGCTCCACCATGCTGGAGCGCCACATTCGAGGGCCGTACGGGTCATTGGTAGAACTGGCTGATACCTCACCCTGTTGGGTTTGATCGGCGGACTGGAGACTGCCTGTGCCTCCGGAAACATTGCTCGTTTTACCGGTCTGGAGGTGGGTTGGGGGTTGATGCTGGAGATAAGGGAGGTGGGAAAGAACTCTGTGTTCGGCTGTGGCGGCGGGTAAAGACGCCCACTGGAAGAAAACCCAGTCTCAGTCACCCATGCGACAATTGACTTTGTTCCTCAGTAATGAAACGTACCCATTGACTAAAGCCTTCCCTGTAGCCTAGGGGAAACCAGGCCAAGGGGGGAGGCGTTGCGCTGGCTCCGCGCGCTGCATGTGGCGTACTCTCTCGGCCAGAGGCCACGGGTTCCTGGCTGCGGCCGCGGAACTGGCCGCTGGGCGAGTTGAGCGACTCGGAGGCCATCGTAGATGTAGACGACGAGCGTCTAGATTCCGTCGGTCGGGAAGAAGAGGAGATGTATCGAGCGCTTTCAAACGAGGTCCAGGAACGTGAGACTGGGACCTGAAAAGAAAGCGAAGGGAATCGCGCGATCGACACTTTGTCGCCAGGAAAGACGGAGTGACAGAGGAAAAAGCTCTGTCACTCTCTCGGGCTGCAACGGAGAAGAAGGGGTATTTAAGAACAGCGAGTGGAAAATAGATTAAGTTCTGCTTTTAGGAGGGCGCAGTGGAGAGAGTAAGAAACAAGTCAGTGGAACAAAACGAGAAACGGTTGAGGACAACGCCTAAGACCGTTAACCCCGATCCGAGATGGAGTTAAGGAATACAGTAGTTTGTGAGTTAGGCAACCAGAGATGATGACGCTGAAGATAGATAATAAATGAGTCAGCAGTACCTAACCTGCGCAATTAGTTAAAGACTCGGAATGTCAAAGACAGCACATGCATGCAAAAGAAAGGCAGTAAATTGGAACAAAAGAGGGGGCAGAGGAGGAGAAGGCAGAAAGTTGAGAAAAGGAACAGCTGAAAGTCCAGCGGAAGTGGAGCCGGCTTCAACCAAGTGTTGGCCGATTGGAATGAATGGATGACGATGCTTCACTCTTTCTTGTCCTTTCCTTCTCCCTCTCCCTCTCCCCATACCTTTCTTTTTTCCTGTCTTCCTCGAAACCTCTTCTTTTTCCTTCCATGCGATGAGATAGCGCTGGGCCGCAAAGGCCAAAAATCCACCTCCGTGTTATTGAATTATTCCCCTGCGATCTGAGCCTCGGAGCTTAATTCTGGTCCATCTATTCTTTTCCGTCCTGACGAACCCGATCTCCCTGGCCCTTCCTCGTCTTTCCTCTTTCTCTGGCTTCCACTCCAGAGCTCAATATGGCCTCAGCAAGCCTAGACCAACTGGTCAAGGGCTCTCCAGCACCCAACAATCGTCTTGCATCTTCTGCGACATCCTCCTCCGAATCATTGGCGCCTGCATTTCACTCCCAAGCTCCCTCTAGCGATCCCTCTTCCCCGCCACGGTCGTCAACTCCCGATCCACTGTCGACCCTCCCCTCTTCCCCACCCCAGATATACCTCAATCTCCTCATTCTCGAGAGCTCTCTGCGAGCTCAGTACCTGGCTCTCCGGGAACGCCGCCGACAAAATACGTTTTTCCTTCTCTTGCTTGCCGCCTGGATCGCCTACTTTGCCTACGCGCTCTTTCTCCGCCCGCGCGAAGATGGCCGCGGTGTCGGAGGATCGGTCTATTGGGTGGTCGAAATGGGAGAAAAGGTTGCCCTGATGGGTGGCGTGGTCACTGCCCTCCTGGTCTGGGGAACAGGGCAATGGGAACGGGGAGTTCGTTGGCCGCGGCGCTGGCTCGCCGTAGCCAACCGCGGCCTCCGCACCATGAACACCAAGATCGTGGTCATCCGAGGTCCCTGGTGGCAGGAACTCTTCTCCTACCTCTCTTTTCTCTTCCCCTTCTCTGCACCCTTTTTCCCGTCCCCCGTGGGCGATTTCCACTACGTCGAGCGCCCTGCGTCCGAAAGACGTGGTAGTCGGCAGCACTACCAGCAGTACTACAACCACGACGCGGAATCAGGTCTGGTACAGGAAGACCTCAGCCCGGGAGGGGACTACATTCGACTTCTTCTACTACCGAAGTCATTCTCACCCGAGTTTCGCGAGAATTGGGATGAATACCGCAGCGAGTTCTGGGACAAGGAGAATGATCGTCGTGCTCAGCTGCGCCAGAAGCTGCGCCAAAGGGAGCGTCAGCTCGCCCAGCAGGATGGCGGCTGGTTCTGGTGGTTCGGACTGAGTTGGAAGGCGTCGCAACGCCGACGAGTCGCTGCCGCAACGATCAGCCGACCCGGCGATGCTGACAAGATCCCACATCGTCCCCATCACCACCACCACCATTCGTCCAGTATCTCAAAGCTCGTCCATGAATCCAAATCGCCCTTGCGACGCGGCGGACCACGCTCCGAATCCCATTCCCGCACGCCATCACGCAGTACTACCCCCGTTGACACTGACGACCGACCCCCGTCCAGGTCTTCGGTCAGTGGCCGTCCCCGCCGCGGAAGCACAAGTCCAAGCACAGAACAACAGATTCAGCAATCACGAAAGAAGAAGGCATCCAAAGCCGCCACTCGTGGTCTGTCTCCTCTGACGCAGGCCCAAATCCGAGAGGGCGTGCGCACCCCATCCTTTTCATCCGACGATTCCTCCTTTATGGGCACACCCAGCGAAAAAGAGAAATCCAGAGAAGATGGTGCTGAATAGAAATTCCCTCCGGTCCTTGGTCTCTCAAACCAACACCCATTCTGGTCTAATCTACCAATTATCCCCCGTATGTACATCGCCGATATTATACCCTCTGAATTGCACACTACACACTACACACAAACAAATACTATCTCATCTCGATGTACTTACCGCCGTCGTCGTAGGGTGTGTGTCGAAATAAAGCTCTTCTCTTCTCTTTTCCCTCCCCTTTCTCTGCATTGCCGATTTTTGTCTCATACATTTCGGTATTTCCGTTTTCTACCCCATATCCGATGGATTTCTTCTCTTTTTAATACCCCTCATATTCTATCATCTTTATAGTGCATTCTTACTTTACCTTTCCCGTTTTTGGCATCAGGGGGTATGGTATAACTATGCGACTGAACTTACGTCCCTTAGAAAAGGATTCGAAGAAAGATTAGATCAGAATCAGTTTAGTCCTTGGTCTGGATAGTATATACGCATGCATATATGATTACCTCTCTCTCTCTCTCTCTCTCTCTCTCTCTCTCTTGTCTTTTTGATTTTTGCGGGTACTACGTACATGCCCTTCCCGTGTAGTACTAGATACACTGAGTAGTGAGTGGGACAGACTAAACTAGCCTAAGTAGTACGTACGTAGTGGGCAAACTCAAATCCAGACTTGTTCCTGCGCCTCGGATGTAAGGGGTATGCATGATAAAGGGGCAAACTACTGTAGTAGTGAAAAAAAGCAATGAAAGGGAAGGACTATCTACTAGACTAGGGGAGGGGTTGAAAAAGGAAGTATAGTTTAGTACTCCGTAGTCTAGTATCTGAGTTTAGTCGCTTGGGAACCTTATTCCGGCCTATCATATCATGCTATATCAATGTATATCAGGAAGCCCTAAAGTCCGGGCTTCGGTAGATAGTTAGCTTGTAGACATTGGTGTGTGGAGAATATGATGGATGGCATTTCGATTAGAAAGTGATGCATGCACATGGAGGAAGTAGAAGATTAGAAGCCAAGTAATATAGATGATGAGTTCCCGAGACGCCGAACTATCCGTAACAACAGGTGTATGTATTCAGGCAACATATGAAGAAAAAAAAATGTAAATAAATCATGCGCGTGATTCAGCCGTCAGATAGGTATCCATCCCATTTCTCTAGGTCGTATAACGTTGTAAAATGAGTTTCCGTGGTTTTTGTTTATTTTTGATTAGATTCTGTAGACGGTTTCGTCATCCTCAAGGTACCTATTCGGGGAATTTCGTTAGTATTTAGGACAAATTTGGGGGGAATGTTTTGGGGAGCATACATTAATTCGTTCCTCTCGTTCATAGCCCTCAGGGCCTGGATAGCTTCCCCGCGCTGGAAGACGTGCGATTCGCCGAGGGAAGGCGTGTTGCGCAGCGCAGTGTTCACAGCTCCGATAAGCGATTCGACGTCGGCGGTGTCACCGTGGGTGAATAGTCGTGTGCCCATCAGAGGACCCAGTGCTTGCCTGAAGACCGTCAAGCGAGCAGGCTGGATCGGCTCAGATGAAGCAATCGTGTTCTGCGACTGCGAGTTGTCTGTCTGGGACTCGACCAGCTGTGACGCGGGTCGAGATGAAGCCACAGACATCCGGGACTGACTTTGTGTTTGTGTCTGTGCGCGGGACGTTTGGCTAGAGCGGAGTCGTTGACCGCGGGGACTAGAATTGTACAAGCCATCGCCATCCTCGGAGACAGCATCTCCGTCCGCATCCATCTCTGTGTCCTCGTTGGTGGCGAAACGAGCGTTGGCTGCACGGGATCGGAGACCGCCTCTCCTGGATGCTCTGGGGGTGGCGCTGGATGTTTGCGCAGGAGTGTTATCGTCGTCAGAATCAGAGTCGCTACTGTCTGAATCTTCGTCAAACGAAGCGACCTTTCTCCTCTTGCGGCGCTCATCTTCAACGATTTCCTTGAACATGGCGAACCGGAGGATAGACTCTGCGACCTTGGCATCGCGCTCCTCGACTCTGTTCGAGAGGCGTGACTTGGCGTGGGCCGTGGATAGACGGATCAAGGTTTCCAAGGTACGAGCAGTAATGGGCGATGTTCTGCGCTGGTTACCAGACAGTTCGTCGTTTCTCAGAGCGGAATATGTTGCGACAATGTGGTCGGCGGCACCCTTAGTCAAGACGGGCTTGACACGAGACTTGGCGTACTGAATGTATTTCTTGATGAAGGGAATGCTCAAGATTTCAATGTTCTTGCTCTTGGACCGGCTCATGTGGGCCATGCCGGCGTGAAGCATGACATTGAACTTCTCGTAAACATCTGTAGGCTGGTTCGAGTCCTGCGTATCCTCGAGGCCGACACCAAGCGTTTGGTGAAGCTGTTCGCGGACAGGAGCACCCTCCTCAGTGCCGGGCTGGCGGTAGCGGTGCATACGGAGGACGTGCTCTGACACCATTCTGTCCCTGGAATCCTCAATGTCATCGGTCACGACGAAGAGTAAATCGAAACGCGACAATAGAGAATCCGGAAGGGCAATGTTCTTGTGGGGGTCTTTGTGGGGGTCGTATTGTCCGTAGATCGGATTGGCGGCGGCCAGAACACTGCATCGGGCGTTCAAACTCGTGTGAATACCGGCCTTCGCAATGGTGACAGTCTGCTGCTCCATGACTTCGTGGATAGCCACACGATCGACATCGCTCATCTTGTCGAACTCATCAATGCAGACCACACCGCGATCACCCAGAACCATGGCACCAGCTTCAAGTCTCCGCTCGCCAGTTTCCTTGTCAGACGTGACGGCAGCCGTAAGACCGACACCGGAAGATCCTCGACCTGTCGTGGCAATCGCAAGCGGGGCGGTGTTCAAAACGAAACGAAGCAGTTGAGACTTGGCGGTCGAAGGGTCACCGACCATGAGAATGTTGATATCACCACGCAAATGAGTGCCGTTGTCCAGGTTCTTCTCCATACCACCGAGCAGCATGAGCAGGATGGCCTTCTTGATGTAATCATGTCCATAGATACTGGGCGCGAGCGAGTGCGATAAGAGCTCAAAAACGCCCTTCTTCTTGGAGACTTTGTTGATGTTACGGATGTCGGTGTCGGTAATGGTGGCCTGCGCGATTCCTCCACCGGATTTCGAAGACAGTTGGATAATGTTATTCGCAAGGACAAGCGTGCGGAATGTAGCAGACGTAGACGAAGCGTTTCTGTTACCCAGAGAGCGGTAAACTCCGACCAACTGGATTCTGTCTCCTGGCTTAGCCCGATCAACCAGATCATCGTCAACAATCACATCCACACTCCGAGGTAGCTGGCCAGCCGGGGCTCTCTCAGGCATTTCTTGGATCGAGATAGTCTGGTGGTCCATATACGTGGAGAAACCGTACTCTGTGACAAGCTAATATGACGAAAAGTATTAGCCTCAGGATATAGGTACTGTACCAAGCGAACATACCGGATTCTTCTCCTCGTCTTCCTGGGGATAGATGCTCATGCTCGTGGCACCACTGGCCGTCATCGTCGCATCGATGTACTTTCTTGTAAGGAACTTCTGACCGCGCTCGCTCCAATGCACACTCTGAATGATCTTGGGTCGGACCAAAGAGCACTTCGTGACGATACCCTCGAGGGAGATCATTCGGTTCAGGTGGGAGGAACCGAGCGTCCTAGGGTTGCAGGAATATTCTCCAAATGCGCCAACAAAGCCGCAATGGTAGTTCTAGATACTGTTAGAAGCTAAACGAGCATCGTGGAGGTGCCCTGTTTCCCATACCACATCGTCTCCCGTTTCCCTCGATGGCCTATTCGGCAAAGTCTTGATGATCTCTTTGAGGGCCTTTTCGAAGGCATCAGAGTATTCATATGGTGACGTGAGAAGGCTGTGAGCGATTAGCCAGAGCGTCTGTATGAGGGAGCGATTGTTTCCTACCCATCGGCCATCTCACGGTTATGCGCTCGGATCTCATCGATGCTAACCTGCGCAACGTAGGGCATTAGCTTCCGGAACCCATATGCTATGTCCAATGTGTGAGGTTATATGCATACTATCAATCGACGCAATCCCCGATTCAACATCAACAAAATATCTGCCCGGTAACTAGTCGCTGGTTAGCGTCTGCCATGGCGTGGTCATCCATAGTTGTGGGATATAGGTTGGTGAGCAACGGACCTGCGCGCTCTCGCATCACCTATATTAGAATCGAGTTAGCCTAATGCAACCCATTGGAGCAAGTCTGTCCGGGCTTACTGGGGTCAAGAAACTCAACGGCGGCACGCACTCGATCCTGTGCGGCGTCGTCAAACTGTCCCTCCATGGCGGCGGACTTTCCCACGGACTGCTAATAAGAAGAAAATAAGGGGTATCTGGGCAGAATTGGCAATGAAGCGTGAAAACAGAAAGCAGCTAGAAGGGTGGGGTCCAGTGGGAGAAAAGCGAGCGGGGAGAAATGTCGAGGTGATTTTTGATGCTCGTTGATGGGGAAGAAAGGGTGGGTTGCCGGGAGGATCTTTCAGGTTGCCATACGCGACAGCTCAATCGGGTAATATTGGAGCGCGTCCGCCAGAAGGACGCGTGCTACCGTGTCAGTGTATTAGATGAGTCAGCCATACATAACGAATGCATATAATACGTGCATACTAGGACTTGCGCTCTAACAATTAATTACGCCGTACAACAGCACTAGTAATACCTTTGTATATTCCTCCTAATATCTTCCTTTACTTCCAAAATACTTGCATATAATTACATGAAAAATAAACATCTCTCAAGCCTCATCCACAGCGCTACAATCATAAATCACTCCTAAAGGAACCGCAGCTTCCGAATGATTATAGCCCAAGTTCAACGCCATAATCTGTCCCACGGCGACCCCATAGTAAGTAGCGAAGTCCTGCAGGGTGCCATAGCCAAGAGTAAACTGTGTCATGGTACATGCCGTATTGTCACAGATGGGAATCTTCACTGTCTCGCCCGTCTGAAGGACATCATAAGGGCCAGGGTTCAAGGCGGCAATATATCCAGTTTGAGCGGTCTGATTGATGACGGACTCGACCGTGATGTTAAATCGTTCATTGGCAATCTTCTGAATGGTGTCTCCAGGCATGATCGTATACACGTGTGGTCCACTATCGATACAAGTGTTGGTGGTCTCGGTGTTGTTGGTGCTGAAGCAACTCAGATCATCTGGGAAGGTCGGTTGAGCGGGGATGCGAAGCACCTCGCCAGCATAAATGAAGTTGGGATCAGCAAGGATATTCAACCTGGCGAGATCACAGGTTCCCATGCCGTATTTGGCAGCAATGGCAGACAAAGTGTCGTCCTCTTGAACAGTATAGGTCTCGTTCAAGGCGGTAATATCTAGGTTTATCACAGTCCCCGTGGTTGGGAGGGCTGTAGGTAGTGTGAAGTGTTAGTGTAGAAAACTGAATTGAGACAGAAAAGATAACGGACCATCATAGGTGGATGCTGGAAGAGCGGCAGCGACTGTTGTCAGGCTGAGAAGTGTTGCGGCGAGCATGGTTATGAACTTTAGCGCTCTAACTTGTTCTTAGATGAAATGGGTTAGCCGACAACTCTGACTCCCACTGGTGCAGTATTGTCCCCCTTTATATAGGCCAAAAAAAACCGCCTCTAAGTCAAAAGATTCCCAGTCCCTCCATTGTTCGGAATCAACCCACCACGAGGCCAAAGACATCACTATCCAGTTTTGGTGTCTATGACCGACTTGAGATAGCCGTGCTCCGCGAAACCTTGGTCATTGGGCACCTTTCTCGCTTTTTCTTACTCGGACTAGCATAGCTTCAACACTAAATGCAAGCAGACTGAAGCCATAGCATGGAATTTCGAGAGTCGTGCCATTCCCACATACCCCAGAGCATGGATGTCATGCGGGGTCTTCCCCACAATGACCGGGGGAACTATCGGACAAATGGAAATTCTCCAGCCCCATCCAGAGCATGGATGAGTGTGGCCTAGTGTAGATAGTTAGATAGAGTAGAGGTGTTGGTATGTGTGCGGCTGGACGTTTCGGAGGTCGGGGGCAATTGTAACATCCGATCTCCGTCAGCTTTGGGATAAGGCTTGTTCTTGACTGGGCTTGGGTAAGCAAGATCTTTTCGTAAGAGCCAGGCTAATAGTGCGTCTAGTACCACAGGGAACTTCATCATGGCGGTCTCGTGAATAAGTGAGTAATTTTAATTTGATAGAAGGATATATTCAAGGTAAGATCCTTCACAGTTGTTGGAATACAGATTGAATTGAAGTGACTTGAAATGAAAAATAAGCGTTTCCTCAATCCTCGTTCCATGCTAAGTTGGATCCAGTCCTAGAAACCACAAACACAAAACACGCACATTCCATCCTTGGATACCTCTTCGTTTGGCTCCCTAATAGATAGGCGTAAGGTAAGCGCTCAACTTCCAGAGCATGGCCTGGATAGAGGTTGCGTTCTGTTCGCAGATCATGGTGTTTTTGTCAGTCCAGTATGGGCGCGACGGCCAAGTGCAAAGCTCTTGGACCTCGCCAGCATGCTCTCCAGAAGTCACGGTGGCATTGATTGTAGTGGGCACCACACCTTCTTCCACCCACTTGACCATGTGGGCAAAATTGTCCCGAGGGAAGCCAGCATTGGGTTGCTCATCGTTGGTCGCGCAGTGGGCTGCACCAGGGACGAGATAGAACCGATACCGGTCGTTGAGTTTCTCATTACCATCAGCAAAAGAGAGGTCAGGTTACATGACCTTGCGAACCGATTCGTGGTATTGAATAGATCCGGTCGGGGGCACACTGCTATCGGCCTCCCCGTGGTAGTGAAGCAGACGGCCTCCCTTGGAGTGAAAGGGGGTGAGGTCAGGAAGCGTGGTCTGAAGAGAGTCCATGTATTTGGTCATTCCTTCGATCATCCATGCCTTTAGGTCATCGTTGGTGACTCCCCACATGTCCATTTCTGTGACATTCTGCCAGTTTAGGAACTTGGTAATCCATTCTCCGTTGGAGTTAGGAGAAGTGATCGTCCAAGAATCCGTGGTGCTGTCGTAGACAGTGGTGTCTCCAAAGCCGGCAGTAGGCTGGAAAGGAAAGTATACGAGGTCACCGTTCGAATCTTTCTGTTATTTGGGAACCAGGTCAGCAGTCTGAAGGCAAAGGAGCGCAGGTGTTGGGAAATGGTTCATACCAGTCCAGTCAGAAGATCCTCGATCACCTCAATATCTTTGGCGTTGATAGTTCCATTCTGCGCGGGAGTGGCTGAGGTCGTCTGTCTCTTGCTCCTCTTTCCGTATCCCAAGCCAAGGCTGCTGGTCGAACCAGCCTCGCTGTAGTAAGATTTACCCAGCATTGAGGAGACGTTGAAATTGCAACCACCCCATCAACCTTGCCATCCATGCCATCACAGGCATTAATCGTTGCGTTAATCACCGTATCGAATACGCAAGAAGGCGGATAATATCCAATGGTCTGAATCTGGATGGGAGGAGCGATGTGATTCACCTGCTGCTGGCCGTAGCGCATAGCAGGGGCACCCGCAACGATGCCATCATATAATTCGGGGGCACGCTGGGCTTGACTCATGGCCTCACGTCCACCTTCAGAGCAACCGATGAAGTAGGTGTACAACTTGGTAGCGTTACTCCCAACGTCGAAGAAGTTATTGGTAAAAGCCTTTCCAATCTGGGTCATCTCGGCGATGGCCTGATATCCCCAGTTGTAGATGGCAGGCCAATTGGCAGTTCCATTTCCGAGAATGACAACATCATCGAAGTCAGTGCCACCCCAGTAAGGGAATCCGCCGTCCGTGTAGCCAGTGGCGGCCCCAAAGGCGACCCCTCCAGCGACATCACCTCCTCCTGAACCGTTGTTGATCTCATACGCGGAACCACCTGTAGCGAGAAATCTGTTCTGGAATGTGTCTGGGCTCGGCATCCAATACTGGACAACTACGCGGTCGTCACCGTTCTGGTGGCTGTAGGCAAAAGATACCTCGCAGAAGTTGATGGTCAAGTCCTCCCAGAAAATAGAATCGGTGAGGGAATAGTTGCGATAGACACTGGCAGATACAGAGCTGGTATCGATGGTGATTCCAGATGGAATGTCATCGCTAGCAGTGGGCAGAACGGACGTGACATAGTCAGTCGTACACACACTGTTCAGCGATGCTGCAGATGCGACACCGACAAGAATGGCAGCAGCCAGGCAGTACATTGCAAATGAAGGGAAGGGACGGGTCTTCGACCCTAGAAAGAGCGATAGGATATAGAACAAAAGAAATTGAATGGTTGCAATTGTGGAAACAGAGTAGACAGAACTGAGACTCACGCCATTATTATACCATTGGATCCTACAGTGGTGGCTCACTTGAACCGAAGCTTTGAACCACTTACTCTTTAGCACTACCAAGACACTTACGTATGTTCTAGATACTAATTTCACGGCCTGCAACATGGGATGTTGATCATTTAGTAGCGTGTCTGGCATAGAAGATTGAGAGTCTCCGTGCCTGCGCAAATTCCCGAGAATCTTATCTTATCATTGAGCTTGAATGCGAGATCTTGAAGAATCGAAACACTTGACCACCTGTGAGTGGCTGCTCAAGTCTCCAAAAGCCGAGATTTCGGGTCAAACAACATCGGTCTTCGGTCATTGCCAGTCGGAGATTCGGCTTCACTTGCCTCAAATAGGTTGACTTTGCGAGCATCAGGTAGGAGACCCATCCCGCAGGCCGCGGCAGCTCGGCTCTATGCGATGTAGCTAACGTACGCATAGGGCACTGGTAAGGTTATGGGGTGAAGAAGTTAAATTATTAGTCTGATTTGCCATTGGGGGACTTGTTAGCTAGATATGGCCACCAGCCCACAACAGACACAACCTTGAATCCGTCGTGGCAAGATAGGAAAGAAGGCCTATCGAAAATAAGTAGGAGGTTATAGAAAAATGAGAAATTACTTTTAACTGCAATTGCCCCTCAATCTTCATAAGTACAAGCACAAAGCGAGACCAATGTATCCCTTTCCAGTACTGCCATCTTTAAGAACAACAACAGCATCCTGATAATAACCACCTGCTCATACAGTTCAATTTCCACACCAGCTGGTAAAACGCAATCGCCGTGTGGGTAAGCGAGAGCCTCGTCGTTAGGGCACTGGACAAACCCTTTGGTGCCCATGTTCGGGGAGTGTGAGTCTCACTGTGCAGGGGTTCATGTTGGTGACCCTGGGGAGACTTTGATGTAGCGATAGATGGGAAATTGGTGGTGTATGAGAGAAATATGGGAGATGATCCTGAGGAAAGACGGGGTTCAAGAAGCAAGTTATACCACTGCGCATGCAGAAGGATATGGAGCCGTGTCCTGATCACTAACGATGGAGTATAGCACTCAGCTGAATTGGTATGGTCTGAGTTCACATCTACATGATAGCATAGAACAGATGCGATCAGCCTTCCAGGATGATTTTGCAGCTACTTATTGACTTCGAAGTCAGCAGTCTGAGTTCTAGACGAGCCCTACCATGTGGTCCAAAGGCTGACGATTCACTGCTGCTTTGGTATGCCATTCACTCAGACGTGCACATTTTGTCGGTCATCGGTAGTTACCTACCTCTTCAACAACAATAGCATTCTGTTACAGACCAGCATGGTATGTAGAAAAAACAGCACTCCAAGCAGAGTTGAAGCTTCTTCGTTCACGAAACCCAGGAGACACACGGTCAAGATGGAGTTGGCA
Source organism: Aspergillus neoniger CBS 115656 (assembly GCF_003184625.1). Classification (NCBI taxonomy): domain Eukaryota; kingdom Fungi; phylum Ascomycota; class Eurotiomycetes; order Eurotiales; family Aspergillaceae; genus Aspergillus; species Aspergillus neoniger. Next base: position 54,035 of record NW_020291136.1, read on the forward strand.
TCATCAGGTCATCTTACAGGCGCCAATATAATCAGTCCACTCCTGGATATGATTCGCAACACTCTGCACCTCGATCCTCTCATCGTGGTGAACTTGGGACTCCTTGTAATTGGCATCATAACTTCCCTCCGCTCGACTGGGAATATCGTCTACGGCTACGCCGCAAAGACATGTCTGTCAACCATTCATGTAAAAGTCGATGATCCTCTCTATCACGACATCATCCGCTGGATGTCAGACCATGTATTCCAGCATCGCAATTTCCTCTCCGTTCTAGCGCACACCGCAAACAATTCCGACGCAAGAAGAATCACAAGGCTTTCACAATTGCAGGAAATCATTCACACTAATGGAACGCTCCCCCCCTGCAAGGAGGATGGCAGACGATCGTCAATCGAACTGAAGCCATTCCGTGCGTCTCGACGTTTTCGCTTCAACCAGACATGGGTTTACTTCTGTCATTCGCCCAGCAGCCTCAATTACTCCAACCCCCTGATGCACAGGGAAGACAATACCCACTTGACCCTTCAATGTCTCAGCCTATCCCTCTCATCACTCAGATCCTTCCTCGAAGAAGTCCATGCCTATTCTTGCAAGGCATCCGAATCCACCATCTCAATTTACCGCACCCAACCCTTCTATCGGGATATCCGCTCGATGGGCCCATCGCGACTCGCCCACTCCGAGATATCTCCACCATCACCCTGAACGAGAGCAAGAAAAAAAGGATCCTCCAGGATATATCCGAATACCTACACCCCAAAACCAGACAATGGTACGCCAATCACAGTATCCCTTATCGACGCGGTTACCTCTTTTCTGGACCTCCAGGCACAGGCAAGACTAGCCTTGCGTCCGCCCTCGCCGGAGTATTCGGTCTAGACATCTACGTCCTAAGCTTGCGAGATCCAACAATGAAGGAGCCAGGATTTATCCGCATGTTCTCGGATATCCCGACGCAGTGTGTCGTGTTGTTGGAAGATGTTGACGCCGCAGGACTGAACAGAAATGAACCCATGGTCCCTACTACCACCAACACAAGTAATAGTACCTACCCAGATGATAACACAAAAACACTAGGACATCCGAGAGCACCAGAACCAACCCCATATACGGCAAACGCATCCGCAATACCTCTATCCGGTTTACTCAACGCAATCGACGGCGTCTCTTCCCACGAGGGCCGCATTCTGATCATGACAACCAACGCGCCGCAGCAACTAGACCGCGCATTGATACGCCCGGGACGCGTGGACTTGCATATACGATTCGAGCTTCCGTCTCGCCAGGAGCTGAAGGACTTGTTCTTAAGTCTATACAGCTGTGACCGTCAGGGTGATCAGGAAAAGCAAGCGTTCGAGAATGAGAAAGAAAAGCTGGAAACCCTTGCGGAGCAGTTTTCGAAAAATCTGCCTGAGGGTCGGTTCAGTATTGCTGATGTCCAGCGGTTTCTGTTGCAGTATAAACGGGAGCCTAAAAAAGCGTGTGAGAATGTTGTTAGTTGGGTTGAGGAGGAATTGGGTGTCGAGGACAAACGAACTACTAATACTGAGTAGGTCTGTGATAATTGGAAGAACGGAGGGGTCTTTCGATCTAGAATACATTGCAGTACAGCTTTATGTGGTTGTTGAAAGAGAAAAAAAAATGTTTTTTCTTTTTCTTTTTTTTTTTTTTTTTACGGATAAAGAAATGGTTCTACTTGCGTTTCTATGTTTCCAGACTCTGCTCTGTGTTGGAAGAATAATGAACCTCGTATCACTATCAAGTAGTTGCTTGTTAGTAACTGAGCATAGAAAGAATGCAACTTTATGAGGGGCTCTAAGGAGATAAGCAGCATATCTTCCTCAAACAAATGTACAGTTCGCGCACAATTATGTCTTAGGACTTCGATGTTCAGCATATTAATAACAAAACAAGGATGACTGCCTTGCATCTTGAATCAGTACAACATTTACATCGATCTAACTTGAACTCCTCAGTATCCGGTCGTTGTATCCCTCCATCTGACCCTACTCTAACCTCAGCAATCCACAGCATGTACCGGGTAAACGCTGGGTTCAGCGCTCAGCCGCAAATGTCCACGCCAAGTGCCTCCATGGCTGAACTGACAGCATCCCACAGTGGTACCACTGTTGTGCAGAGTAGTCACACATTTCTCGACAGCGGCCAGGATGGTCTTTTTCTCTGCGGTCGTATCGCAGTTGGACCCCGTCGTCGTCGCCTTGTACGCATATCCCAGCACCTTCTCCCCGCTGACATCTGTACCGTAGGTCAAGGTGCACGAGTCCGCGTCCGACTTCGACTTGATGAGACCCGCCAAAAACTCCCAGATTTCAAGCCCGGCCTTGACTGTGAAGATCACGTGGGAGGAGACTTTCGCGGTAGTCACGATTTTCTGGATCGTGATGCCCGTTCTTTTCTCCAAGTCTGTCGTGTCGGATGTGACATTCGCCCATTGCCAGGCGTAGTCGGCATTGATGACCTTCAACGTCGCAGTCATATTTCCATAACCATCATCCCAGTCTGCAACGATTGGTGTGGTGATCACATCATATGTTGTTTCATTGTCTCCAGCAACACATGGATCAATAAGCCCGCATGCGAGAACGCCACACAGGACCTTGCTGAGCTTGACCATTCTCCGTCGGTGTAGCGGTGATACAGAGCACAAAGGTCGATTATGAGGAGACAAGTAAGTTGCAGGAGGTTCATGCACACTAAAGAGCGAATCTTAATCAGTACGTATTCATAGATTCAGGGCATATTGGAAGTGACGCTCCCATACCTGGTGATGGGTGCTGAAAAGAACGAGGCAAGGACAGTGAGAGACCTGAGCGATGAGTTGATGAAAGATACAGGAAGGCTCAGGGACTTTGGCCCTATATACACCTTTGCAGCCTGGGGGGCACAAGTCCTGCCAATACTCGTTTGAAAGTTTCTAATCTTCAGAGTAGTATATCAGAAGGCTCTTCAGGTATTTTGTCCGCGCTAGCGAAGCAAAGGATCAGCTAGCTAGCTTGATTTGTATGGCAGGATCTGACGAGAGGATACCTGCTGCCAGCTTTACCAGCGAGAAAAGATAAGAGAGCATTCTCCACCTCATGAAAGGCTGTGTTAATCGAATTTGCTGCGGTTTTTCTACATCCTACTCACGTTAGCTATGTGAGTTGGCCTAAGGGCAATCAATCATGATATTGCAGATCACGATGTTATCGTAGATCAAACAGCCTGTGAATGTCGAAGGAGAAAAAGGAACTGACCTGAGTAGACAAATCTGAAGCGATACACAAGTCCCAGTTTGGAGAACCGACCATCGGAAGGTACGGGCCTGATTACCGATCCGGAAAGAGCTCATTTCTCCCTTCTGCCTAAAGATACAGTATCTAGTCCCAAAACATGATGATGGCCGGTGAACATGTGCTAGTTTGTGTCTGGTGACGCGGCTTTATGAGTCTAAAAAGGATAAGCTTCTGGTCTGGATGGATAGACGGAGAAATTCCGGGATAATGGAACAGCCTCAATGGCTACTAGCAGTAGGGCAAGAGTCCCTAAGGTCAAAGTGGATTAGTTCAATTTGTATAAGCCTCCTTCCTTCATGAATTCCCGCTTTTTGGCCCCCACGTGGCTACTGACTCGCATGCTTGAGGAAATACGTAGCATGTGAAAGTCAATTCATCTGGGTTATCGACTGGATAACATGCCATGTGCACTTGAGCCTGTTGTTAGCGCTGACATGGAACTATCGCACTTCGCAAAATTTTGCCGTCACCTGATGTGGGTTGCAATCAAGTTAGTAGCTCCCAAGAATGATACAGTGAAAGATTGAGAGGGGGAATCGACGGTGAGTATTCGAGAACTAATTGATGGTGATTTGCAATTAGGCTCAAAGCAGAATTGAGGGCAAAGAAACCAAGCTGTCATGGAACTCTTCATCAATAGTGTACAATTTCAATAATGATCAGGTGCTATGCTTTGACTATACTACTATACATTCAGATCTCTTTATACATATATACATACTCGCCCAACTTGAACATCACACCCCGTCTGGGGTACATCCTAGAAATACACTTTCAACTCAACGAGTCTCACCCTCGCCTAGAGGGGTTTGTCCCTCGTTTTGGGGCTCATATATGTCCTGTTCTTCGGCATCAGAAACATCTTCTCCTTCTTCTGCCTCCTCTGCCACCCATTCTTCGTCCTCTACTTCATTTTCTCCTTCTTCTCCTTCGACCTCCATGTCCTCCTCCAGATCGTCGAACTCATCTTCATCATCTTCCACGAGACTTTCATCGTCCATCAATTCCTCCTTCGTTCCGAGTTCCTTGTCTCTTTCCTCGAGCAGCGTCTCGGCCTCCATGTCATATTCATCGGGGTAGTCGAGGGTATTTCTGAAAGGCGAGGGTGCAACATCGGAATCTTGCTCATCATCGTCCAACTCGGAGATACCAACATTAATTGGAGGCTCATCAGTTGGCTCAGAAGTGGCATCTTGTGCTTCGACTCGAATATTGCTACTGTCTTGCCCCGCCTTTTCAGCAGTAGGTTCATTCCGTGACTTAGACCTAGTCAGGCCGCCCACACCAAGAATACCGCCTGTCCACACATAACGATCACGTCCAAGTTCATCAACCATCTCGCCTTTCTCCTGCCGACGCCGGAGGAGCACACCCTGGAACTTCTCACGGAGGTAAGGAAGTCTAGCAACTGCTGCGATCGTCTTAGGCGCCGCATCGTATATAGCTTGAAGATCCGTGCCTCCCTCGTGAATGCTCTGTTCGCGAAGTCGCCTCAATGCAGCAGCCAGATATACCATGGACACGTACGTGGGCTGCATGAAGTCCGGCTGGATCTTGCTCCAGTAGCGCCGGCCCAATCTGCCCAGTACATTAGGTGGCTTTGCCCGTTTAGGATTCTCCATCGCATCAATGGTTGAAGGCACCCCCGGAGGTCGTGCACCATATCCTCGACGAAGATTATCCCACCCAGGGAAGTTGGGCATGAACTTATGTTCAAAGACAGTAAAAGCTTCAATCTGATCAGACAACCTGTCGGAGGACGCAAGCATCTGCACAAAAGTGGACCAATTGAAGGTTGTCATGGAGAAACCTGCCTCCACATACTTTGCTATGACCTCGGAGATCTTCGAAACCTCGTTTCCATAAGCCAAAGAACGCAGATACAGTGAAAGAGGGCGAGATAGCATGAAGCGGTACGCTGGTAGAATCGGGTCCTTCTTTGTCGTAGCTGACTCGGATGGCCTAGCTTGGGAGTCGTCGGGATTCACCAAGAGCTCGGCATGAGATGGCAAGGGCGGTGTACCTGGGTTGAGTTGACGACTAAGCCACTCATCAATCTCAGGAGAAGTGGGACTAGCTATCTTCAATGCACGAGTGAAAGCCAGGTTCCAGCATTCTTCCACCTGTTGGTACTGTTCAGCCTTCAGATGCGCGAGCATCAAAGCAGACAGCAAACGAAGAGGCGCGATGTCATGGTAATTCTCTTCATCAGAGTCTTTGGGTGGATGACTAGCGGTATAGTCATCGAAAAGCCTCCGAGCCGACAGATAAGCCCCCTTCATACCATAGGCAGAGATCATATATTCGTAATAAACAGCAGGGAATCCCTTCCTGGCAGACATCCTACCAGAACCCAGCAAGGGGTACTTCGTCGCCAACTTGGTAGAGTGGTAATCTGCAAGAGTCTCTGCGAGGAATTTCTCGGAATTTTCGAGACGAATGTTTGCGTGGTTGCCGACCTGACCGCCCTGTGCCAAAAGTTGCAAATCTCGCTGGATCTGACTCTTGAGCACAAGGAGTCTCGAGCCAAGTCCCGGCTGATTGAATCTGTCTTTGATTTCGCGGAAAATGATGTGCACCATGTCCCGATTGCGGTCCTTCAGGTAGCCATACAGGATGACTGCGTAGTGAAATTCAGTGGCGTAAACGCGGCGACCTCGGTGGAGTGCCCTCAGGATGCGGCGGGCAGAATCCGTCTGGCCTATAAGCACAAGACTGAGCATGAGAGCAGAATAGGTCATATCATCGGGCTCCAGTCCTGATGCATCCATCCGCGAGCGTATCCTTGATATAGCTTCCAGATCCATCCGGAAAGCATAATTCCATAGCAAGATATTCCACATTCTTACGCGAGAACCCTTGACGTCGAGGCCGAGGCAAGTCTCCGCAACGTGCTCAGCCATCTCCCACTCTGAGTTGTTGCAATAAGCCTCCACAACTGTATCAATCATGGGGGCTGTTATCTGCACGTTATGTTGTTGGGCTAGGCTGAGCAGATCACGGACATGAGTAACATCGCCCCGGTTAGCACAAAGACCCATCATTATACCAAAAGTGTGCGAGGTGGGCTCAACACCCTCTTCCATCATCTTCTTGAACATGGCGAAGGTCCCTGAAAGATCTCCTGCTTTGGAATAAGCTGTAAGCAGGATGTTCCAACATATGTCATTCGGTTGAAGGTTAAACTCTTCCGAAATTCTTCGGAACTGACGCGTGGTCTGTTCAACATCGCCAATTCTGGCGTAGACATAGAGAAGTGGAGCCACGATTTTGCGGCTTCGCGGCTTTCCGTGGTCCGAAAGGAACCTCTCGAATACATGCTGGACATTCTCCACATCACCGGCTCTCGAAAAAACAATAAGCGCCTGCCTGTAGACGTCCTCTGTCGGTTTGCGATGGAAGTGAGAAATCTCATCGAGGAAGTATAAGATACCGGTCGTGATCTCGAAAGAAGCGAGACGCTTCAACAGCTTAGCCAGAAGCTTTCGGGGTGGAGTCTCTTCCTCCATCTGCCAACGGAAATTCCGATAAACCACGATAGATCGAACAAACGTCGATCGTTGCTCTGATTCTTGAAGGGTGTTGATAAGATCAAGATAATTCCGCGAAGTGATCAAGTCCAGATGGTTGAACTTTTGCAGTAGTGCTAGAAGGGTCTCCGTCGCAGTAGCTTCGGCAAACTCCGTGCTAGAAAATACATTATTGAGTATGAAGCGAGCAGCAAGACGTACTGGACTGTTGAGACTCTGGTCTTGTAAGTAATCAGCAAGTGCTAACAAAGGCTTATGCACGGAAGACACCTGTAGCCAAGGGGCGACAGTGTGCCACAGCGACTTGTCGCCCAACGGCCTCGATCTCCAAATATCCTGCACATAATCCCATTGTTCAGAGTTCACAAACTGTGCAAAACAGTATGCCCAACATAAGACGCCGCGGCTGTATGAGATTGCTTCCTGACATATCCCATCCACATCCGAAAGATTCCCCGTAGCAATACAGGACTTGGTCATGTGCAAATAATCCTCAGAAGTTCGGGACTCGATAGGCAGGGAGTTGAGAAGTCGCCTGGCTCTTCTGTTATCAACGTCACGATCAGAGCTGCCTAGTCTCGCCAGCAATGCAGAAGTCAGGTCGAGAGGGTGACCAGCCTTTGAGAAAAGGCTCCATAATTTATCGGAATCTTCGATCTCCTCCTTATCCAATAACGCTCCAAGTTCGGTCTTGGCAGTGTCGCGGTCCTCATCGGCAATTATTTCAGCAGAGTCGTCAAGCATGTGAGCCTCAGCGTCCACCCTGCGGTCTAGGCTAACAGCCTCTGACGAGTAATTCCTGGAAACGCCAGGGACGGCCTTCCTTCTCCGTCGCGGGACAATCCTTCTTGGCGAACGTATCAAGCATGTCGCTATAAACTCCTGTGTGCGAGGGGGGTAGAGAAACTCGAGAACGGGGGCCCGCGGGTCCGTGGCTGTCCTTCCGGTTGTCGAGGTGGCGGTTGAAGTATTCGACGCGGATCTTTGCGGTGCCTGCAGGAAAACCAAAAGCTCCGCCCCCGCGCTACTGAATTGCCCAAGAGTTGAATAGATCGAACCCCGAACTCGAATGGCGCCATTGGGATCCCGGAAGAAACGCCGTCCCGCGTTCTCAAGACATCCGGCAGCCCGTTCCAGCATTACCTCGAGAAATTGCGGTGCCAAACCCTGAATTTCACCGAAACTTGACTGCGATGCATAACATATCGGGATCAAACTGTATTCGATGCCAATTGAGGTCAGCGAGCTGGGCATGCAGGAATGTGCAGAGTGCTAAGGGAGTCAGGCCATACCACGCAAAGCAATCTTGTGCACGAAGCTCACAGCCTGCCGTTAGATGGCTGCTCCTCCTGGAGAGATTTAAGAGAGGATCCGGCTTCAGAGAAGACAGAACCAACAGCTCCAAGCAAGAAAGCCAAGGGGTGTGGGTTGATGGCCGGGAGGTTGACGTGGGATAATTTTCGAGATGGCCGAGCAGCAAGCTTTCCCGATGCTGGAAAAGAGAATCCCGCGAAATCAGCCGGGGATTTGTTTGGCCGAGTCCTGACCACCTCAGCCCGCACTCATTCGGGTGGGAACACCACCATCGCCCCGAGCTCCCCCAGTCGTCGAATATTGCTGGCAAAATGGAGATCACCGATTTTATTTTCTCCCAGAGGGAGGAGAGTCTCTTGACGGGAAACTACAACGCTTATCGAGCGCACACGACCCGCAAGTTGCACAGCGCCCGCCAGCGACTTGGACAGACAACCCCCAAACGCAGCAAGTACATTGCCAAACGACCTGTGACGGCGGAAGATGTGAACAGCAATGTGGAGTATGTTCCTAAAGTCATGTTTGACATCTTTCTACGAACAACGCTATGGCTGAGTCCGCTATAAGAATTATACTAACACTCCGAGTATCTTAGATATGTCCACACCCTACTCATCAGCGCCGAACGGGCATGGGCGAACGCAATGCACATGAAGACCACTCACTCGGCAGACCCTTCGGCCAAGGGAATTAGCGGTACGACCAGGGGTCACATTATTTCAAAACTCCGGAAGGCGGTTACATATGCGAAGCAATTGGTGCTCGTTCTCGAGGATCAGGAAACTTCTGGAGCTACGGACACTGATGTCCTCGAAGCTCGTGCATACCTGGCATCCCTCTTGGGGGCATTCTTCTTGGAGAAGCGCAATTGGGAGCAGTGTCTTCAAAACTACTCCGTATCCAGAGTCGTCTATGCAGCTCTGGGTCAGCAAGTCAAGAAGGACGCCTTCCGAGACCTTCTTTCCGGCACTGTCGACCCCAGTATAAGATACGCAGCATATCAACTGAAGCTTCCGCGGTCAAAGCCCATCCCGTCTTTGGCTCTTAGCTATTTCCCATCGGACGCGACCATCAGGTCCGAGGTTGAGAAGTTGGACCCCAACTGTCTGAAGGAGGATGCAGCAGGCACACGGAGGACCGCTGACGGGGAGGTGCAGCAACTCCCTGGAAGCATCACATGGAGATCGCATACAGTTGGTTTGGAAGATGCCGCAATCTCACAGGCTCTCGCGTCCGCAGCGGCAGCTGAATCTCGTCTTAGTACATGGCTTGCGGAAGACGAGGGTAAAAATGCCTCTTCGAAAGATAAAGCCGCTGCCTACGATAACGTTATCATCGCCAGTCAAGATGCCGTCGATGCTACAAAGACTGCAATCGATGATCTCGCCGGAGAGGGAGTTGACCCGAGTGATAAGAGGATGCAGGCTCTGCAAATAACGCGGACTGCTGTTAACTATGATTTGGTTGGGTGGAGAATCGGACGTAACCGTGTTCTTTGCGGAGACAACGACGGCGTTTCTTTCGAATTTGCCCCGACCAAGCTACCCAAGGGTGCCAAGGCTTCTGACGATGCCACCGGTAAGAAGCTGGCACGGCTGCGCGAAAGAGTCGTCCTGTACGATTCTACCCTTCAAAGTATCGAATTCATTCTTGAGCTTCCTGGAGTTGCAGCGGACACAGCGTTTGTCCGGGAGTTAGATGCCAAGCGGCGGTATTTCCGTGCTCTAAGGTACAGCAGCGCAGCCCTTCAGTGCCAACATAACATGCTAACTGGAGACTTCTTAGATGTCTGACCATTGGAAGATCACACGGAATCCTGGGCAAGTCTACCAATGCCCTCGCCCTGTTTGCGCAGGCTTTGGCCCTTGTCACGGAGACCGCACGGTCGCCGCAATCCTTGACTGAAACGGAGGGGCCACCAAAGCTGGATATTTCCCGTAGCCAGGTCCAGACTCTGGAATCCACCTTGAAGGGCCTTGTTGCGCAATACCGCGGTTTGGTGACTCTGGAGAAGATGTCCGCTGAAGCACAGTCGAACTCCGTGACTCAGCGCGCCGCAATTGAGCGTCTACACGATTACGCCGGTGATGCTCTGGATCTGACCAACATTGTTCCTTATCCCCCTCAGATGCAACCGATCCCAGTGAAACCTTTGTTCCTTGATGTGGCTTGGAACTACATCGACTACCCTCGCCAAGGTGCGCCTGCTGTAGACAGGGCTCAGGCTCAACCGGAACCACAACCGGAAGAGAAGAAGGGTGGACGACGCGGCTGGTTCGGCTTTGGTCGGTAGCCTTCTGATTGTTCAGGCTACGAAAGGGTATCTAACTCACCACCGGCTTCATTGCCATGACATAGTGTGTAATGTGCTATTGCATGTCAGCACCCACCAGGTGTATCTAGCGTACATAGTAAATCTGATGATGATGATACTGCGACCAACGAATCGCTTAACAGAATAAGTCTTGACTACATATTTCAGATGACCTATTACTCTTCTATCCAATTTTGTGCTGATTTCAATCTCAAAGATATGCATAAGAGTGTATAGCTGTGCCTTTATCTCAGTACTTTGTGCTGGCTGCGGCGCCCTGAGGGACACTTTTTTCTGCCACCGCCTAAGCTTCCAGTTTTCTCAGTCAATCTCTCAGGTCTGTATATTCTTAAATCCGCTTAAATCCGGGATTTTTCCAGCGAGGTTCGCTAGGTTCTGCCGCTTAAAGCGGTATACAAGGCGGTGGGCTGCGAGGCACAATCGCTTTGTAAGGCCCAATCAGTTTGTAGTAGGGAAGATGTCTAGAACTCCTAGAAACGAGATCTCCCCATACAATACATTGAAGCAGCCAAGATTTCATCCTCGTTACTGTACTGATAGGCGGAGTATCATCCGGACGTCTCCGACTACATCCACACATCATATTGTTAAATGTCAAAGATGCTCAGTTCCCCGTGGAAACCGCACGGGCCAATTCTCCGGATAAGCCGAGCCAACATCCACTCGGAAGTTTGACAGCCGGATCACCTTTTGTGTGTCCAACAAATGGTACGATAGCAATTTGTATTGCTTGGCTACCAGTAAAATGCGTCGTCATTCAAATTCTATGGGCTGGTTAGTGGCCGGCTCCTCCGGGCATTCATTTCATGTGTACCGAAGGTTTGGAGAGGTGACTGATGTGGCGTTAATAATTTGTGGTTTGCAGATTGTCTCGGGGTGCTTTATGCGGTCTAGATTATCAGAGTTTGTTGTGAGATTAATGGTACGGATACGATGATGTAGCTTGTCTTTGTCTAGAATGGTATCGCTTGCTCCCTGGTGCTATAGTAACTTTTTATTCTTATTAGACTTTCGGGAAGATAGAAATATATTCAGTGGTGGTGAATCACCACTAGTAGTACGGGATATATATTCTATGCAAGCACGGTGACTTGAAATTTTAATCCACAGGCACGTGCCTCATATACTATGGCTATGAAACTGTGGAGATGACTACATCACAGCCAGGACCACATATTTAATAAATAGTCCTATTATTTTCACAACAATCTAAAGAGATGACGGAACATCGAACACACGACATCCCCAGGGTTCGTAATACAATTGCCATCCAGTTAATATGGGTTTGGACCGTTCTGACTATTGAGCGGGAATGGCACCCGCCTCCCCTTTACAAGATCGGTACCTGGTGCTAGTGATTCGAGCTAGCCATAACCTGCCTAGCGACTGCTCAAAGGAGCAAGCGCCGTCTGACAATTGGCTGCAGCGCATGTGGGATGTTGCCAAACGAGCCATTCTCGTCAGAATCGGGACACGGATGTACGGCGTGGAAATACGCGCGGATACGAGCGATCATCCAGGGGCAGTTGGACTGTCTCCTCCACATCAGCCATCCTCCCGTGCAGATTTGATTCCTTCTTCCTCCGTACAAGGGTTTGCTTAAGATTCCCACGTAAGCCCACAAATTGCAGGGTGTCGGTCACGAAAAATATTATCATTCGACCAGCTGTTCCTAAATTCTAGTAATATTCTAGAATTTTACGATTGACTACTTTATACTCTTGTTTACTTTAGAATCTGTTCTGCGCCGTGAAAAACAAAGACTTTAATCATAATATTCTGCCGATCCTGCACATCGGGGGCTTCCTGCGTCGCCGTACTGTCAGCGTCCGGCGTTCCGGCCAATCCAGAGCGAGTTTGTCTGCCCTCGCCAATAATTCTGCCCCGAAATTAGAGTTGCGTCTCCCCTGGATTCGCTTTCCTCTTCTTTTCCCTCCGCCGTCGCCGCTCTCCTCCTCCTCCTCCTCCTCCTCCCTCCTCTCCTTCCCTACCCCGTTGGAGACCGTTATACCGTCTCAATTGATCAATCAGATCATCCGACATGGCCTCTGTCAACGGGAGCTTCGTCTCCCCCTCGGCTGATGCCGTCGTCTCCCCCAGGCTCTTTGAGCCCACCGGTGTGGTCGCCTCCGTCCTCGAGGGCTTCACCGTTTGGAAGGCTTTGTTGACTCTGTTCGTTGCCGCTGTCATCTACGACCAATGTACGTCTTTCCTCTACGCCAATTTCTGAGAATTGGGGGAAAATCACGTCTCAATTCTAACCGTTCATATAGTCCGTTATCTCTGGCTCAAGGGCTCCATTGTCGGCCCAGCATGGAAGTTGCCTTTCATGGGACCTTTCCTTCAGTCGGTGAACCCCAAGTTCCACGAATACAAGGCCAAATGGGACAGCGGTGATTTGAGCTGTGTCTCCGTCTTCCACAAGTAAGTAACCCTTTGCGACATGTTCCGGATGTGTCGCGAGGCGCATGGCTGGAAGAGGCCAGATTCTTATTCATCTGCTTACAGGTTCGTTGTTATCGCATCCACTCGCGACATGTCGCGCAAGATCTTCAACTCGCCCACCTACGTCAAGCCTTGTGTGGTGGACGTTGCGCACAAGCTTCTTGGTGCCGACAACTGGGTCTTCTTGGACGGCAAAGACCACGTTGAATTCCGTAAGGGTCTCAACGGTCTTTTCACTCGCCAGGCTCTTTCCTTCTACCTCCCTCGCATGGAAGAGGTTTACAACGAGTACTACGCCCGTTTCTTGCGCATCTCCAAGGAGAACAACTTCAAGCCTACTCCTTGGATGCCCGAATTCCGTGAGCTCATGTGCGCCGTGTCCTGCCGTACTTTCGTCGGCCACTACATCACCGAAGAAGCTATCCAGAAGATCGCCGATGACTACTACATGATCACTGCTGCCCTGGAGCTGGTCAACTTTCCCTTCATCCTGCCTTACACCAAGGCCTGGTACGGCAAGAAGGCCGCCGACATGGTTCTGGCCGAGTTCTCCAACTGTGCTGCCAAGAGTAAGGCTCGCATGGCTGCTGGCGGAGAAATCTCTTGTATCATGGACGCGTGGGTCAAGGCTCAGCAGGACTCCGCCAAGTACCGTGAGAAGATCGCTCAGGGTATCCAAGTCGATGCCAGTGAAAAGCCCGCCCAGGTCCTGCGTGACTTCACCGATTACGAAATCGCCCAGACCGTCTTCACCTTCCTGTTCGCCTCCCAGGATGCCACTAGTGCTGCCTCTACCTGGTTGTTCCAGCTCATGGCCGACCGCCCCGATGTTCTCGACAAGGTCCGCGAGGAGAACTTGGCCGTTCGCAACGGTGATATCAAAGCCCCTCTGACCATGGAGCTGCTTGACCAGCTGCCCTACACTCGTGCTGTCGTCAAGGAGACTCTGCGTTACCGCCCTCCCGTTATCATGGTTCCCTACCTGGTCAAGAAGGACTTCCCCATTAGCGAGAACGTCACCGTGAGCAAGGGCTCCATGATCATTCCCTCGGTGTGGCCCGCCTGCCACGATGAGGAGGCTTACCCCAACGCCGACTCTTTCGACCCTGATCGCTGGATCACTGGTACCGCCGAGCAGCAGACCAAGAACTGGCTCGTTTTCGGAACCGGTCCCCACTACTGCCTTGGTCAGACCTACGCCCAGCTGAACCTGATGGCCATGATTGGCAAGGCTAGTATGGAGATGGATTGGGAGCACACTCCCACTCCCGAGTCGGAAGACATCAAGGTCTTTGCCACAATCTTCCCCCAGGTATGTTTCCTTGCGCTACATCGAAACGAATTGAAAGCTAACAAAGCCCAGGATGATTGCCTGCTTGCATTCCGTCCCCGCCCTTGAGCGTTTCTGCCGTCTTCGCTAAAGCACTAAAGACGTCAGGCGCTGCAATGTCAGTTATGCCGGATTCTCCTGCCTTGCTGAAAAAAAGCAAGCGCCTGCTTCGTGACTACGGGCACCCTTTTCTGTCCTGGTGATAGAATGGCTGCAGGCATTTTTTCTTTTGCCTTTTTGAAATGTAACTACTTGTAGTATTGTTTTTCCTTTTTCCAATCCTTTCTGAACATTTTGGATGGGAGTTGCGGACGGTCGACCTTTGAGGTACGGCCACTGGCCTCTGTCTGTTGGAGGCACCGACGCCGCGGACAGGGTGTCTGGAGTAACATGATATCGAAACGATCCATCTGCGGTCGTCCGCTCCCGCGATGAGCGACGCATTGAAGGACATGTCATTTTTAGACCACGCTACCTAGAATTAATAATAATAATGTGACATCTGAGCTGCTAGCCAGGGAATAGATACCATCACTAGCCCTATGTGAAAGATGTAGTTGAATAAGCTTATTCCCACCACTCTCCAATAATCCGTGTTTGGATTCACATCTAGCCTTCGCCATCACTACCAAAACCCTTCACCAAACCATAGTCATCATGGTATATAAGGCCCATCTCTTCCACCCCCAGGACTTTCTCTACTCCAACAACCCAATTCTGGTAAAACATCTATATATACACTGCCCAACTCTGCAAGAACAATACAGCATCTCTCCAAGCACATACTACCCTCCTAACTCATCTACATTCACCAAAATGTCCACTGCCAATAGCAATCTGCCCATCCAAACCCTACATCAGACAAAGATGCTTTCTCACTAACAACTACTGCCTACAAAACATCGAATACCTCCAACAAGCCTATATACAACATGCAATATACAAAGGGCAAACCAATCGGCATGCAACCGCTGCCGTCTGCCCTCTAATGCCACACCCAGAACTAGAAGAACACAAAGAAGGCATGTTGGGCTCCTCTAGTGGCCACTATGCTTGCGCCCATCTACCGAATAAAATACAAATCTACACAACCAACACAACTCTGCCAGAAATGCCGGTTATCTGGACGGTGCATCTCTACCAGCTAGTATTAGCTACTAGGCTAGTTGGAAGTGGAAGGGAAGCATATGTGGTTCCTATTTAAAACCCATACTGTTCAGCGATGGCTGGGATAGAACAAAAGCATGGACAAGAGATCTTTCTGGAAGCTTGTCGGGAGGCTGTCGATACTACCACGAGCTGATAGCATTACATATTGGGATATAGCATATGACACCACATGTGGATGGCGAAGAGACTGTGGACGACGATATATTATATGTACGCAATGGCTTGCAAGAGGACAAGATTCTGATGAGTCTTTGACACTTACTTTTTTTGTCCCATATTTACCTACAACACGGTGATTGTTTGAATGTAACAGCGATGTCGGACTTGTATACCATGGGGCTACTATTACATCACGACGGGATTTAAGTGCGCATTTAAGCGGTTCTTATATCCGGCATAGAAGGAATGCAAGACCTGACTGCCGATGAAGATTCAGAAGTGGACATGCATACCTGTGCATCGATTTCGAGAACCGCTGCGATAATAAAAGAATCAGGAATCAACGATGATGACAATGTCGACAGTGAACATGGTATTCTCTATTATAGCAGTGATGTCAGTATAGCTGCAGGCATTGCCAAGGAGTATGTTCCAATCACTCAAAGTAGAGTGATTCTTCTGTCGTCCTCATTGTTGGAGGTACTAGGAGAACAATCTTTCCAGAGAGATTGGGGAGGAGGCAGGTCCATGATTTCACCCCTATAGTGTTGTTCCTTGACATCACTACTTAAATTCTGGACATCTCATCGACTTGAAGATATGCTGCCTACTGATAAAAGGGGAAACTATGGTCTTGATACTACATACAAGCAAGCCGTCGCAATTATCGAGGGATCAGCCGAGTTTACCAAGTATTTGAAACTCGTGCGGGCTAAAATACCATCAGATACTATCACCGAACGTTGGGCCGGCTCATTTATGCCAGTGTTCTGTCCTTGTTCCTTTTCTTTCATTCGAATGTGGTATATCGAGGAACATTCGTGAACGAAGACCGGTATAGGACGCAGGGGGTCGGCGGCTCGGAGTTCCTCTTAGGGCTGGGCGGCTCCTTGAATGGCCAGGCTTCGCGGGGGAGGTGAAGCAACGAGTCAAGCCTTATATACTGACTATGTATCTGCTCTTACTAGGCTACTGCGTGGAGGAGCCCATTGGGTATAAGGCATACTAAAGTCATATACTACCTCGATAATATCTCCCTTTTGGAAAGTACACCATCGCGGATAGTTTTACCACATATCAAAAACTATACTCTACCTTGGTACCGGTCTCGGAGACTCTTCTCTCTTACTCAATATCTACAGGTACACATCAACCCTGAAAAACTCGAGTCTCTCTATGCAGTTGGCCTTCCTGCCATACAGTTCATCAGACCATGAAGAAGGAGAGACCACTACAGAAGCTCAACCATCACTCACCGGGGCGGATACTGGGCGGTGACTTCGAAATTCATGCCAAAGGCGAATGCTTGCACTCTGGCAACATTAGAAACAGGCACGTTCTCTGCATCCAGGTGCACAGAATGCGCGGTTTGCGGAAGATCAAACTTCCCGTCATACAACTGGCGGCCGATACAGGCGGGCAAGAAGCCTAGGCCCATTGGGCGTGGTGGTCGCTGGAGATATTGAATAGTCTATCTACCTATGGTCTATTTATCTTCCACCATCACCACTACCATCACCATGTCCACCACGTCTACGGTAGCATCACCACCATGACTAGTGGTCCACATCCACCACATCCACGCAACATAGTCGTCTAAACACGCGAGAGCATCTGACTGATGATGACGGCAAAGATTGAGCTTATATATAATTATACATGGTGTAACAACTCGCGAATGAGAACACTCTGTTCGGTGTCAATGAAGTGTCTTTGGATGTCCTGGAGAATCCTGAGAGACACTATCACCCATTAATGTTTATTTCCTCAATAAGAATATGTTTAACCCAAAAGCAGATGAAGCCAAAAATCACCTGAATGGGCGCTGTGAGATTGGTGGTGAAGTCGGGAATCTGATCAGCCGACTATTAATTCGAAATGCGCGAATCGACTGGGCAATATAAGATCTGCGTGACAGAGTGTTTCTAGAAAGAAAGAAAGAAGATTAGCACGCTCTCTCATTATACCCTTTGGGCTTATACTTTCACATTCAAGTCTATCATTGCTAAAATTCTCTCATCTGCCATTATGGCGTTCGGAATAGCAGGCCGGATTGAAAACGTGGTAATTGAGATCCTCGATATTAGGTGCAGCGGGCACGCCGCGCCTTCCTTATTCCTTCTACGCAGAATGACATTATCATCCGTTTCCTTCACGCTTGATGTAGTCTTAGCAACACAGAAGATACACAACAGAA
The DNA here is from genome assembly GCF_003184625.1 of Aspergillus neoniger CBS 115656. Lineage (NCBI taxonomy): Eukaryota > Fungi > Ascomycota > Eurotiomycetes > Eurotiales > Aspergillaceae > Aspergillus > Aspergillus neoniger. Next base: position 71,814 of record NW_020291136.1, read on the forward strand.
TAAAAAAAGACCTCTTTTGATTTCTATCTATCTTTGATCCCTTGTTAGATGTTAGATGCGCCTGCACGGTCCGTGCAGGGAGCATTAGGGGTTACCACCACCACCTACCATCCCAAATCTTGCTATGCTATCCATGATAGAATAAACAAAGCATCGCAGACAGACCATGGTGGGGCCCTATGGTCAGCTAAAAAGTTGCTACACATGTGACTGCTATATTTCTTGGTCTTATGGTCTGGTGGTGGTTACCTAACCGGAATCGGTGGGTACAAACTGATGATACGATACTCGACCTGTGCGCGTTAAGGATTACTAGCTATTACTGCGAGCTTCCATAGATGTCGGATTCAGAGGTCTCTTCCCAGCTACTGTGCATATAGCGGCGCAAATATCTCCCCTGGACAGCCTCATTGCGTCCCAAGAACCACTTCAGAAGACAGTCGAAGCAAGCACCTGTAAGTAACAGGGCAAAATCCAGTTCATTTGGGCTGACAACATAAAGCTATCGGGGCTAGCGTGAAGATCTGATGGGATTGGCCCGATGGAATGGGAGACACACTGTGTTTCATCATCCCTTCTATCTGCCTCTAAAATGACCCACAAGGCATCAAGCTGCTCCGTACAGGAGGAGATATGGGTACCATGTACAAGGCGATCTGCTGCACAAGGAACTACCACCTCACATTATCATAGTGCTGTGATCGTGTCATTCCCCCCCATAGCAGCTGGAGGTGATCACTGGCCTTAAGACCTTATATAAGAAAGGGGAATATATGCAAACCGGATACCATGAGGACCGATCGTGTGGATTTACTACAACGAGGTCAGTTGTTCCCGTCATCTAGTGATTTGGTCGTATACATACCCAAGGGTTCGACTGTGTGGGTACAGCACCATGGCCCTTGTTGACATTCCGTTTATTGCAGATATTATTCATGAGGAAAAGATGTTGCTCGTTTCAGCAGAGAATGGTTGATAGAGCACAAAAATCCATTGGTCCCGAAAGTTTTCACATACAGAACAGCATTGGTAGCGGATGGAGACAAGTATGGGAAACTTGCTCTAATCTCAAATACCAACTCACGTCCCCGCATATTTTGACATAAAATGCCGACTAGCGAATGGTATAGCCTCAATACTTCCTGGTAATGACTTATAGTAACCAGTTGATTCCAGGAATGTCTCAGAGCTAGATGTATGGTCGAGAACACTGGAGCGGGCCCATGATCCAGTCTGTTGAGCGTTAAAAATGAACCAGACCACCAACTGAAGAAAGCTGGAGATTAAACTAATGGATCCCAAGGATAAGAAGGCGCCGGAACACTCCGAAGATGACGAGGCAGCAGACAGTCAGCCCGAGGATGGGATTGCGTGATTAACTCAGGACATCAATAATGGCATTCTCGATGATAATCCTTACAAATCTCTCGGTGGCTAAAGATCTCTGGGCCTCCTCGAAGGCACTAGTACTGGTCCCATATGTCGAATCAAGGTTTTGAGATTCCGGCCACTGTGTCTCCCACCAAAGATAACCTCATGGAAGTCACACCTGCTAATAAAAATCGTTTGCGGGAACAGCAAAAGTGGCTAGATAACGAGGAGTTCCAAGTGAACTGTACTGACGGACAGCTCGCGGAAATAGGTATTAGGAACAGCAAGAATCCCCGTAGCCCTAAATGGTGAAGAAGTCTCCACAAAGCCTACTCTGATTGTGGTACAACCATAGAGGTGATTTGAAGCAGTGGTCATCAGAGCTTCGAAAACCGAGTAATAAACTGGACATGTGCCGTCTACAAAAGAAAGTATTGGCGGGTTGTATCAGTCGCTCACGGACATGAGCCTATATTTACACGTCGAGCCTGAAAAACACCCCCCAGCTGAACGACATGCTGTGTGGCACGGCGTTGAAGTTCTGGCAAACCGTTTGTATAAACCGAGCGGCCGAGATAATGGTCTGGGGCTTAGTGATGGGTACTATGATTGCTGAAGTTGCCAGTGTGAGAAAGATATGTATTGCACATGAACACCTTTTCAGGATATTGCCAAAGGCTTTCGAATATATTGTGCTACCTGCTCGAACCAAGCAGGCGGCGTCTATGACAACTAAAGGATAGTTCAGCCTACGTCCGAAGCAACGTCCACTGCATTCATTGAAGATCGAGCCGCTATCCGCGACTGCGTCTTAGACGCGTTATCTCTCACAAGGGCCCGGATGGCCGACGTTTTCGACCAAGACCACAAGCCCATCCAACCAAAGGGGCAGGCCTGGCTCAAGGTGGTACACAAGACAGGTATGGGATATGTCCTACCAAACTCATCTAAACTATCACCTGTTAAATACAGTCCCTTCGAGATCATTCAACGCGTTGGAAAATTGGCATACGAACTGCGTCTACCGCCAAATTAGGCTATCCACCCTGTCGTTAGCATCATGCATCTCAAACAGGCACACGAGGATGATTTCAAACGCGAAAAGCCGAGCAAAGCGTCTGCTCCACCGGTCATAGTTAACGGCCATGAGGAGCATGAAGTCGACCGCATATTACAAGTCAAAGCCAATGAACTACTGTTGCGTCGGAAGAACGGGGACCAGACCTGGGAACCATTAGACAACGTACGGGAAGACATCCCGGAGATGCTGAAGGCATACCAGAGGGGCCAGCGAAGGCGGCGAATACTTAGACGCGAATAGACCGCTGGTCGGAAGGGCGAAGGCGAACAACGAAGACCTTGGTGTTCGTGACTCAGTTGACTTGCTACCATGTTGCTACCTGCTCGAACCAAGCAGGCGGCGTCTATGACATCTAAAGGATAAGCGAGATGAAAAAGAAGCAAAAGACGTGTTTTTCATTGTATTCTGTATGATGCTAGCTAAGAGTTCTAACGTAGGTGTAGGCGATGAAGTGTAAGAGCGTACGGTGAGGCGTTCGTCCTCCCGCTGCAGATTGTTTAGATCTTCAATTATATCTAAAACATGTAGTATAGATACATCTCTGGATAAACTATAAATGGAAGGCGGTCAACACCGCAACTGACATCACCCGAAGCCGGACTTCCATCCGTCGGATATCGGCTGTCACTCTAGCATTATCAGCTCGACAACTTTCTCGACTTGCCTATATCTCTAAACAGACATATTAAGTCACTTTCTCTGGGGTATGTACTTCTCTACACACAGATCCAATTTGTATCATACAGCCGATACCACCCAATATCGAACCACACACTAACTTCGGCAGAACACCCCCAACTACCGTCCCCATCCGCAACCGCATCAGCAACACCAACAACCTCATCTCCAACCCATAGCTTTAAGCCAACAACAACAATGGCCTCTCTCCCCTCCCTCCGCCGGGCACCCACTTCCCTCCTCACCTCCACCTCCAAGCCATCCACCTTCCTCGCCCGTTCCCTCTTCAGCACCGCCATCCCCTCCACTCGGACCTTCACAACCAGATCCTCCACCCTCCTCCCCAACAACATCACCAAAAGGACCACTGCCATCAACCCTATCACTCGCCCTCACCACCACCCCCTGATCTCCACCCCATCCATCCGCCAAAAAAGCACCAAGGACAACGACCCCCCCACCTTCCGCCAATGGGGCTTTGAAGACGTACGTCCCTACCTACCACCACAACCCCCACCCACCCACCCAACCAAAACTAACAAAAAGAAATAGATAACCGCCTCCCTCCCCAGCAACACCCCCAACAGCCCGACCCAAAAACCCATCATTCTAATCGACGTGCGCGAGCCCGCCGAGCTCTCCTCCACGGGCATCATCCCCTCGGCCGTGAGCGTGCCGCTAGCATCCCAGCCTGACGCGTTGTTCCTGACTCCGGAGGAATTCGAGACGAGGTTTGGGTTTCCCAAGCCTGGTGTGAAGGGAGAGGAAGGGGATGCGGAGATCGTGTTCTATTGTAAGGCTGGGGTGAGGGCGCGCGCGGCGGCGCAGTTGGCGGAGCAGGCCGGGTATGAGGCGGGTCGGCTGGGGGTTTATGATGGGAGTTGGTTGGATTGGGCGAAGAGGGGGGGTAGGGTGGAGAGGTGGGAGGGGGATGATAATTGATTTAATTCTTAGGTTTATATGTAAGTGGTGGTGAACGGTTGTGTGGGTGGATGGGGGTGATGGTTGTATATACTACTGTGTATCATGCGAAGTTGGTATAGTTGTGGTGTATGTATCAGTATCAGTACTATTGTTCTGGGAAAAAGTTGAACAAACAATCAATTCAACTAGAGATCCATGATTATCATTAACAGAAAAACAAAAACCTAGGTATCGACCACGCTTTACTTTTCCAACCACCTCTTCTCTTGTCCCCATCTCTCTCTCCACTCCCCCTTTCATGTCATGTACAGGCATCTTGCTTTTGATTGAAAGTCGTAGTCATTTCTCATGCAATGCTCTTTTACTTTTCTTCGTCAAATCCAAAGAATGCACCTATCATTTCCTTTCATTCTCCTCGCATAAAGCAGCACATGTCTCATCATCACGGCAATGGAACTTGAAACCGCTGTACAATACCACGTTAATGGCATGCTGGAGCCCGTTACCAAACGCCATAACCCCGCCACGCTGTACTCAAGTGAGCGCCCAGGGTCTGTGATCGATGGGCCATGCGTAGGGCTGGGTTTGGCATCCGGGCTACAGAAGGAACGGGTAAGGCGATCATGGGATGTCAAAGACAGGCTTGAGCTTCTTGACGAGACCCCACTCCTCCATGGAGACGTCGGAGCGGTAGAACTCCTTGAGGGTGTCGATACTGGCACGAGAAATGTGCGAGTACAGGGTGTCCTTGTCTTCGAGCTGACGACCGTACATGGGCTGGTTGCTTCCCTCGATCTTGACGGCCACGGAGGGTTGACCCCTCTTGCAGACCTGGATGGGCTTGTGATCACGCTCAATCGAGACACTGTATGCGTCATTAGTAATTGTAAGGTAGGGATAACAGGGACAAAAACTTACACTCTACCAAGGTCAATGATTTCCTTAGCGCCAGTCTCAGGGTTAGCCTTGACAGCCGCAACAGGAGTGTGCAGACGCAGACTTCCTTCCGCGACATCAACACCAATGACGATGGGGTCCTTCTTGTTGAACACAGCCACAGTCTTGAGCACGCAGGGGAAGACAGCAAGCATCTTGCTCTCCTCCTTGCGGCGCTCCGTCAGCTCAGCCATGTGCTTGGTGAAGTCATCGAACAGGTGGTAGATGATGTCGGCAGTGAAAATCTTGACGCCAACTTCATCAGCATAGGCAGCTGCTTCCTTGTCCACCTTGACATCGAAACACAGCATAACGGCGTACTCCTTAGCCTTCTCCAACATGGTACCGGCCATCATGACATCACGCTTGTACACAGGACCGATAGAAATGTTGGCGACGGGAATCTTGGAGACACGGAGGAACTCGAGCAGAGCTTCCAGAGATCCAAGAGTGGAGGCCTGCACGCTGACACCACGCTGGTCCCTGGAGACCTTGCTGAGCAGGTTCTCCAGATCGGACATGACCTCCTCCTCAATGTCCTCCTCGTCGTCATCCGGTCCGACAACCATCAAACGAGAACCGGCAATGGCCTGTTCAAGGTCGTTCGCGGCAATCTTAACACCAAGGGCAGCCTTGACCTCCTTGTTGTGCACGTACTGCGACTTGAGACGCAATTCCTTGAGAGGAGCTGGCGTCAGCAACGCTCGAATATTCGTTGATATGGGTCCGTTTAGACCACACAACACGATTCGATCACCCTCGCGGAGGATACCGTTCGACAGGACAACGTCAATGGTAGTACCGAGACCCTCAATGACCTTAACTTCAAGAACAGTACACTCAACCTCGGACAGGTACATCAGAGAGTTGGTCATACGCTCCTGGGTCAGAGTGGTCAACAGCTTGAGCATGTCAGGGATACCTTCACCGGTGTGGGCGGAGGTGGGAACGAGAGAGACGTTGCGGGCCATGGACTTGTTCTCGTAGAACAGCTCCGAGTTGAAACCCTGCTCAGCGAACAAGACCTTGGTGCGCTCCAAACGGGTGCGGAACTCGTTCTGAACGCCCTTGTTCTGCAAGGCCAAACTCTCCTGGAAGCCGTTGTTGTCGATCTTCTTCCAGCCGTACAGACGATCGATCTTGTTCAGAGCGACGATGAAAGGAGTACGGCGATCACGGAGCAATCTCATGGACTCGAGAGTCTGGGGCTCAAGACCGTGCATGATATCGACAACCAGAATGGCAATGTTACAAAGGGAGGAACCTCTCGAACGCAAGTTGGAGAAGGACTCGTGACCAGGGGTATCAATGATGAGCAGACCAGGGATCTTGAAGTCAAACTGGCCATCCTTGTTCACAACAGCAGTCTTCTGACGCAGAGCATCGACAGGGAAGTAAGTAGCACCGATCTGCTGCGTGATACCACCAGCTTCACCTTCCTGGACGTTTGTCTGACGAATCTTATCCAGCAACTTGGTCTTACCGGTATCGACGTGACCCAGAATACAGCAAATAGGGGAACGGAGGTTGTCCTTGGAGCGGGCAGCCATAGCCTCCTCGTGCTGCTTCTTTCTCCGCTCGGCGGCCTCGGCCTTGCGCTGAGCAATAGCCTTCTGTGCCGCGGACTGCTCCTCGTCCTCAGAGTCCTCGTCAGAGGACTCATCGGAATCTTCCTCACTCTCGTCTTCCTCAGCCAGCTTGCCGGCAGGCTTTCCGTCAGCCTTGCCATTGGTGGCGGGCTTCTCCTCTTCCTCGTCGCTAGGAGCATCCCAGCTGTCCTTCACTTCCTCGGCATCGGCAGCCTTCTCCCAGTCGTCGAGTTCGCTCTCCTCTCCGCCAGCGGCGGCGGCAGCGGCAGCAGCCTCAGCCTCAGCCTTGGCCTTCTTCTCTTCCTCCTCCTTTCTTCTGCGCTCCTCTTCAGCTTCACGCTGGGCCTTGGCGCGGGCAGCAGCAGCTTCCAGGTCATCATCCTGCTTCTTGGGTCCACGCTTCTTCCGATTCTCGTAAACAGGGCGCTTCTTCTCGGCCTGGCCCTCTTCCAGACCAGCAACCTTACCAATACCAGCCGCAAGCATCTGCTGCATGCGCCGCTCATTGCGCTCCTTGGCTTCTCTCTGGGCCTTGGTGAGCAGCTTACCCTCCTTACGAAGCTGCTCCTTCTTCTCCTTCTCCTTCTCCTTCTTCTTTTGGCGGGCCTCTTCCCGCTTCTTCTCCTCTTCCTCTTCAAGACGGAGTCTCTCCTCCTCAGCGGCTTGCGCCTCGGCTAACAGGCGCTCCTCCTCTTCACGCTGCTTGCGGAGAGCCTCCTGTTGCTTCTGGATAGCCAGCAGGTGTGCAGGGATCTTCTTCTTCTTGCCGCCGGTTTCCGGAACGGGGGCAGCAGCGGGGGCGGGGGCAGCCTCTTCCTTCTTCTCAGGTTCGGCCTTAGCGGGCTGAGCCTTCTCTGCGGGGCCGGTGGTCTTCTTCTTGGCAGCCTAGAAAATGAAGGAGACCTATTAGTTCGACACAATCACAGAATGATGAAAGGACCGCAAAAGCGCAAGAAACATACCTGCTCCCTCTTACGCTGCTTCTCACGCTCCTTCTTCTCACGCTCCTTCTCCTTCTTAGACTTCACACGGAAGCCACCCTCCTCCTCTTCAGCGGGCTTGGGTTCAGGCGCAGCAGCAGCCTTCTTAGGCTTAGCCTTTCCGGCGAACACATCGTCGTCATCGAAGGTACCCTCCTCAGGCTGCTTGCTAGCGAAATCGGCATCGCCGTTGGCCTCCTGAGTGGCATCCTCACCCTCAACGAAGTCGTTGGCCGGCTTTCCCTTCTTCGCCTTCTTGTTCTTGTTCTTCCTCAAAGCGGCGAGCAAACCACCACCACCCATGCCAGCATCCTCGTCGGCAGCACCTTCCTCAGCAGCGGGAGCTTCGGCCTCGCCACCGGGAGCAGGGACGGACTCGCCGAGCTCAGCTTCCCAGTCCTCCTCTTGCCTCTTGTTTCCCTTCTTCTTGGGCGCCATATTGATAGGTGGAGGATTCGGTCGACCTCGCTTTTATTCCTTTAAACGGATATGTAGATGGATTTACCCTATATAAAAAGATTTAAACCGTTAGTCAAGTGAATATAAAACGGTATTATGTGACCGAGCGACGTCGGCAGGCAATGAGGATGAATGGAGGTTGATGGTGGTAGTGCGCACTAACAATGAGGTATCAGCTTTCTCCGGCCCGCGCGATCTGCGGAAGGCAAAGAGTGGCGAAAGATAAGCCCGAAAAGAAAAAAATCCTTCCAAAGGGATCGTGAAGAATGGAAAAGAAAAAGAAAGAGCGAAAAACAAGCAACCGTTTTCCCCCCTGGTGGTCGATAAAGATCCAAAGGTTGGAGACTCGATGAGGCGGGAAGGACGAGTTGCCTTTGGGGTAATAAGAATTTTGGGCCGGGCGTTTGGTGGGGACAATCGCCGGATTATTATGCGAGAGGCCGCCGGTGGCCCGCGCTCTTATTGTTCACAACTGGCACACAATAATCACCTTTGTACTATTAAGCTGCTGGCTGCATTCAATTTGCGTCAAAAATTAAGCATCTATGTACATAGTACAATTCTATATATAGCATGCTGCCAAATTTTGTCCTTCACAACAGAAATTGTAGATAATCCCTAGACATCCACCGGGAGAATCCGCTGCAGCCATCTCATAACGCTCGCAACAGCATCGCTTGTTTCTCCCAGTACGTGTCTTGTCAATTCCGCAAATTGCTCGGGGACTCCCTGCTCTGAGCGGATTCCTGCAGCTGCCGGACCACCGAACGTCTCCTTACTTAGCATCTGCATTAGATAGCCAGACCCACGTATGAGCAAGCGGCTGAGAATGTCACCGTCAATATGCATTTGAGATGGCTGAGGGTCCATCAGCCCGACTGGGTTGCGCTGTCTTCTCCTCTTGGGAAAGAATGGGCAAATAATAGGATCACGGATGCATAGGTCCTGCAGCAAGCGTAGAAGGCGCCACTCCTTCTCACCAATAGTCAAGAAACGATAAATTGTGCCATTCATCGCAGTACCATAGAATACCTGAGAGCTAGTGGAAAGAGGTGACTTATCAGAGCCAGAACTGAGCCTCATCACCGACGAGGGGAGGTGTGCTTCACACAGAGCTGTGGGTAGCATCTTGTTGGTCTCTGTCACACCATTCTCCGTCAAAAGGCTCACCCGCCCACCTCTGCTGGAGCATAGAATAAGGTTCAGCTTTCCTCCAATATAAACATGAGTGAGACCATCATGCTTTTGACGATCATAAGCATGAAGCGTTAGTTTGTCTTCTGTGGCCTTGAGCACCATAAGTGACTCCCTCGACGTGGTCATGTAGAGGTACGGCTCCCTGGCGGTTATGAGGACCGCCGGAGACAGGACGGAGTATCTAGCCGCTCGGATCCATCGAGTCTGCGAGAATTTTGGCTCCAGTGGCACGATTTCATGACCCGTCGATACCATCAAGGTGAACGCACCGTATGGTGCAATTGCGAAAACCGGACCCTCAAACTTGTGGATATATTTGACAGAGCATTCAATCCGAGACGGTTTCGATGGATCGCGGTATGCTTGTAGAAATATGACTCGGCCACGCTCTTGCTGATTTTTGCGAGAAGTCCCGATGACAATGAAATGATATTCCTCGTCACCTTTCCTGGGCGTCCACTCGAGTATGCAGCTGATCTTTTCTCCTGCTGCACCTTGAGGTCGCCACGGGTGGGGATCGTCATCCAAAGGTTTTTCGAGGGAATCGATAAGCGAGTGTTGCATGTCAGGGTCGACAAACTCGATGAAGGGCCGCGTGTAGCGCTTGATGGGGTCTGCATCAGTGTCGTATTCTGTCTGGGAATAAACCACTATCAAGCTTTTGAGATATTGTGAATAAGCTAGTCTGCTAGCGCTACCGGGCAAGTCGATCCTCCTTGGAACAGTCTTCGTCCCTTGCTCCAAGGTACATATCATGAGCTGTCCGTCGGCGACGCAGAAAAGCGTGTTGGAAAGTCCATCCATTTCTTGACTACCAGAACTCGAGATAGAAAAGCTATGTATGCTTTTTGGGTGGTATGCAGGCTAAAGGGTGTTATTAATGGTTGAGTTGACGAGCTCATGATACTCACATTATTCTGGTCGGTGACCCATATTCTCTGAAGAGAGTAATCGGCTTGTCCGCTGTTGCAAGATGCTTGCCAGAACCCTTGTCCACAGGTCAATAATGCAAACTCCCCCTTTCCCTGCACTTTCACCGATGTATGGCCGAGCTGTTGCGGCGTTACCTGGGTTAATGCTGCATACCAATGTGATCAGCATAGGGAACACGAATGTGTGTGACAGATCAATCCTCACCAATGGGGGCGTCAGGGTTCTCCCTGTCAAGCAACAGCCGGAATGGAACCAGGATACCGCTTCGCAAACCGCATAGAATAGTGCACATTCTCGGTGAAACTTTATCGGCCTTTCTAATGATAGCAATACTATCAATTGCTCTCGATATGTCGTTCTCACTCCCGACGTTGACAGTGGCTTCCAGTAAGAAAGAGATGCTTTCGGAGATGCGATACACCAAGACCCTTCCGTTGCTCGTGCCTAGAAACAGAAATAGGGACGAGTCAAGATTCTCCATGGTCATACAAACCGGCTCATGTTGAATTAACGAGGGTGGAGCTAGATCAAGCAACTGATGCTGGCCATCTGATGTGAGTTTCTTCACGTGAAGGTGTACTTCATCTTGTGTCCTAACAACAGCAGCGATGAGTGAGGCCGGTCCATCAACCGCAGCCACCGCAATAGTCTGGTCAGGATCGCCCTCAAAGCGATAGCCCGACATCTCTGGGGTTGTGCCAACGCAAATTGTCTTATCTGTCACTTGTAAGATAGCTCCCAATACAGTGCATCCTGCTGCCAAGGTCTGTGTGCTAGAGTCAAGCCCGGACTCTGCCTCATCGATAGCACAAAGTTCTTCCCCGAAATCAGCAGGCAAGTACAATAAAAGTGAGGACATAGGGTCAGATGTTAGAACAAAAACACCTCCGGTCGTGCCGTCTGGCATGGTCCATATATCTCTGGTTCCAGACAACTCCTCCAGCGCAACAATGAGCCCGATTTGTGCTTCAACTCCGTGCCGCAGCTCAACTACTGCACCTCGTGAGAACGAAGAAGCAGAGCAGACAAAAAGGCGATCGGTTGCAATATCCGAGGGCACCGTGTCCTCACTTTTCACAACAACGGAGTCGGTGACAGGGGTCCAGTTCATAAACTTCTGGACACACCGCGGATGGTCACGAGCTTTCTGGACAAAAAGCCCGCCATCACCTGTGGTGCCCGCTGCAAGGAGTAGGTCACCACCTTCGTAGCCAATATCCAGAATATCAAATGCTGCATCAACGTCACAGCACAGCTGGCCTAAATGTGCCTGATTCTCGAGCTCGCCGTCAGTGCCAATTCCCAAGTACGTTATTTCACCGTCTTCGCGACAGAGGTAAATGTCATCATGTTTCTGATTGTATAGCCAATTGCGCAACGGCCTCGCCCATCTGGTCCAGAGAGGGGACTTTTGAGATTCTTTCTCATAGACAGGGAGCGGGTATCTGCTGGGGAGTCTCTGAGGATCAAGCTTATTTTGGTATACCGTTATCGATGTCGTCGTGACGAGCATGAATGAAGAAGTCTTAGTCAAGGGAATCAACATAGTAGGAAGCCTATCCTCCAGCGGTAATACTTTTTTGGTCACCCGTGGGGTAGCCTGGCGTAAAGACTCGTTCGCGTCCCATTCGTAACAAACAGCTTGTGTCAACTGATCTTGAGCAATCAATAGTAGTAAAGTGATCTTGTCCCCGTCTTCAGATTTGGGATACAGAAATTCCATGGCAATTATATCGCCGTCAACGCGGAAGAAGCGCTCCTACATAAGTGACACACAAGTTAGTCGCATTTCAGTATCTAGAAGTAACTAGGACATACCTCTGCTATAGGGTCAAGTCTGTTTTGGGTCATCTGTGCTTGAATTACCGGCGGCCGCTTCAAGACGAAGATCCCAAAATAGTCACTTGAAGCACTAACTGCTACCGCACGAGACCTGCAACAACTCTCAGCCTAAGATCATCATGGAAAGGTTTCTCAAGAGGCATACCTTGGTTCCACGGCAATATTCCGGCCGAATCGTTCAAAAGCACTGACATCGTTCGGCAGCGGCCGACGATGGTAGACAAATTGGCCACTCGCGTTCGAAAAGTACAAGAATACTAGCTCTTTCGAAGCAAGGCTAAGAACCAATATTTGTGGAGGAAGATCCTGGCGCAAGTCCGAGCTCGCGCGCAGTGTCGAATTACTCGCTGCGAGCTTCATCTCCTCTTCCCAAGGCAATTCGGTGCTGACATTAATGACTTTTGCTGCCATGATACACGAGTCAAAGTCATTTTTGGTAGTGACCTCCTCCAGATGAACCCCAGATACTGCTTCTTTGATTTGCAAATGTCGCTCACCCACGAAGACGACATCGTTTTGGTCTTTGCTTCTGAGATGCGCAGGGAGAATCCATTGAATGATAGGACTTGATACTAGAGTATGCGACAATAGTCCGACTTTTGTCTGGGATGCAGAATGTATGTTTTCTGTCTCGATTTCCATCGAATCCCCACCTCCACCTGCAACGGTCGCTGAATTGTTTGCGGCTAATCCTGCACCGCTTCCTGATGTAGCCATGATAGCTTCTCTGATTGATCGTGGAGAAAGAGGGTCCGTAAAATCAAAGAAAGTGGTCCCTTGCCAAACGAAAGGATGGCAGAGGACACAAAATGAGTAGAAAGAGAGACGCGGAAAGAGAAAAGGAAAACGAAACGAAAGAGTAGAATAGCTGACCAACGGTGTCCGCAGCTGCTTTTCGACGGATACCGAGTCCTACTTCCGTGGAGCTGAAAAATTAGAGAAGAATGGGAGGGAAGGTCTCTCAAGGCTATAGCTCATGAATTCTCATGCTTGGAGTAATATGAGAAAGCAATTTCATGTCAGGAAATTGCTGAGACACCAGAGGCGAAGTGAACACAGAGCGCAGTGCTACCATGCGAGAACAGATCAAAGAGAAATACCCTCTGTAGATTCAGACACCGCTATGCAAAACAGAAACCTAGTTGGAGCATTAGCAAATTATAATTTGTGGAAGAACTTGTCACAGGCAAATGATTTGGGACATACACTCCAGTGATATCTTATGAAGACGCTTGCGGTGGTGCTAGCGATAAGTACTGAGATGGTTTCTCAAATTACCCAAACACCATATGGTTGTCCAGAAGCTTGTGTCTGACGACAAAACGCGTTCATGGGACATAGACAGCGGGGAAGTAGTATGTCGAATTAAACACGATGGCCAGCAGTGGAACCCAAGCGGTTCGCGGGAAGGTCAATTGAATATGTTTGGTTTTAGTATGATGCCATCGGCCCACTATGAGTTTGCAGCATTGTCTGCAGCTATCTTTGTGAGCCAGCAAAATTAATTCTGAATAAGACAGTTTTAGTTGCCTGCGAATTAATCAACAGTGACCCGGGGACTCGTGAGGACCTCAGCCAGCCATGTAGGAAGTCTGGAGGGGCAGTGGATCAACCATCAAAGCCTCGCCTGCTCGTTCGGGCGGTCGGCGATACAGATCCAACCAAGCAAATCACAGATCACGGGACACAGACCTGATGTGTGGCCTGAGGCGGCCACGCGTCCGTTTTGGGTTTGGCCATGGCCGCAATCACCTCCGGCTTTGCATATCGCCTATGCTATCCCATAGATATTTTGTTGCCTACATTGCGGACCTGTCGGTGAATCTGGAGAAGCCAGGGCTGGACTGGATCCCACATCTGGATTTTGAGATCCCCAAACGCAAGCTCTGATCTGGCGAGAGGCCCGTTCATCCGTTGCATCCAAGTATAGACCACTCATTGTTAACGCTATACATCGGGGTACAAATAAAAATTATATCGTCGAATTGTTCCATTTGGAGACCAAAATTGGGAATACGCAGGTTTTCACAAACAATTTCTTTGGAGTATACTGCGCGCCTCAACGATGGACCAGCCATCTGAAAATAACGAACCAGAGCACATCACGGGGACAAATCTGGAAACAGAGCAGAAGACCGCCGCCGAGGCCGAGGCCCTAGAGTCAGAGAAACTCAAGAACGCGGAGCTCGAAAACCTCAGAGCCGAAAAAGAAACGGCAATCCGCCAAGCATGCGACTTGCGTGATATTGATGCATTAGTCTCATACGCTACCTCAGAAGGTGGCTTCCTCAATGATGATGTCCGGCGAACAGCCTGTGAGCGCTACCTAATACCAGTTATATACATTATCTGACGTCCGATAAGGGCCCATTCTTCTACAGTGTGATCGACGAGGACCCAATTTCGATTTCACGGGATGGGAACATCTACCTGCACATATTGACGAAGAACAAGTTCAGCTTGATGTGAACAGGTCATTTGTCTACTACCCTGAATGTAAGTCATCCATTCAGTTGTTTTGGCGATTGGTGATGTCTAACTTGACTAGGCTCTGACCAGGAGCTCTCTATCAAGAAGGATGAGCTCTCCAAATTGATCAAGCAAGTCCTACGGTGCTTTCCCATGCTCTGCTACTTTCAGGGCTATCATGATATCGTTCAAGTCCTACTATTAGTGCTCGGTGGACAAAATAGCGCTGCTGCTGTGGCACAAATATCTCTTCTTCGGATAAGAGATTACATGTTGCCGTCCCTTTCGCCAGCGCTGAAACATCTAGAGCTGATCCCTGCGATTATTGAAAAGGCTGACCCTGCATTACGGCGTCACCTCGCCGAAATCAAACCATTCTTTGCACTCGCCGCAACTTTGACGATGTACTCTCACGACATCCAAGAATATAGTGACATTGCACGCCTTTTCGATTTCCTGCTGGCCCAGGAACCAGTAGTCTCCATATACCTCTTTGCGGCAATCATCATCTCCCGCAAGAAAGAATTGCTTGAATTCTCAGTCGATGAAACCGATATGCTGCATTTTACCCTGTCCAAGCTTCCAAACCCCTTGGATCTTGAGGGTTTGATATCCCGCGCGATGCAGCTTTTTGAAGCTCACCCGCCGGAAAGTCTACCATTCGGAGCCTGGAAGCGCATTCCAGAGTGCAGTGTATTGAAATCTTCAAGGGATCTCGTCAGGATCCAAGGACCCGATGAAACAGTCGACCTCTTCGCGAAACAAGTACGGCATCTACGGTGGGAAGAGCGGAAGGAGAAGACCGTCGCTTTCTTGTGGAATCACAGACGGACAATCGGCTCGGTGGCCGTGACAGTGTTCATTGGTGCTATGTCATTCTGGATCAAGAAGAGGGGATTTGACAATACGATATGGGCGTATGTCAGTAGGTTCCATGGGGCTTTGCAGGCCCGAGGCTATCTTTAATCTTATGTGACCATTGGGAAAGACAAAAAGGCACCGGTTCAGAAATAGGGCGTGGGATTTTATGTACAAATATTAAAGACAGGTTTGAAAAACATGCTAATAAGGAGAAAGTTAGTTTTACGAGACAAAGAACAGCCTCAGCACACAAAATAGACAGTAGAGGCGGACGCACAAAATGCGAAACACAGCCCGCGTCAGCCCGTGTTGAATAGATGGACAGTCTCCACATGGTGGCTAATGCGTGGCTTTCCCGGCAGCCGCTGAGGTGTACTCTTGCATTCCCGCATCTCCCAGGAACCGAGAGCTCAACAACCACCCTTGAAAACTAACGTGAGCTGCCCAAGATGGCGAACCAGGGCTATGATGTGGTAGTGGACGTTGACGCCGAGGTAAAACTTCAATAACAGTACGCATCCCCGATCGCAAAATACTAACATCAATTTCCAGGGCGATCTCGGCCATACCGACCTCCAAGAAGACCTCGAATTCCACCGTTCCAGTAAGCTAGCTGGCCTTGAGCACAACCACCACCTCATCCCAACGCACACCTACTTACCTCCCCTTCTCAGACTTCGAAAACGACCAACGCAACGCCAAAGCCCAACAAGACTCTGCCCCCTTCCTCGGCGGCGGTTCATCGCGCGGCCGTGACCGATCCCCCGGCGGTACCCCCTCCAAGCTCAACTGGTGGTCAATCCACTACTACTCGCAATTCTTCGATGTAGACACGAACGAAGTCCTCCGCCGCTGCGTCGCAGCCATCTACCCGCGCAGCAACTTCCTCGACGTCCTGGAAGGAAACCCGGACCTCTACGGACCCTTCTGGATCGCAACCACCGTCGTCGTCATCCTCTTCCTAACCGGTACCATCTCGCAATGGCTCTCCAACAATGACGACGAGCACTTCGAATACGATTTCACTTTGCTATCCGGCGCCGCAGGCTTGGTTTACGGATACACGGGCATCATCCCCATTGCGCTGTGGGGTGCTCTAAAGTGGTTCGGCAGCTCCAGCGCGGACTTAGTCGAGTCATGGGCGCTCTATGGATACTCGAATCTGGTTTGGATTGCCGTCGCACTGGTCAGCTGGAGCCCTTTGACGGCGTTGAATTGGGCTCTGGTGGGTGTTGGCTTCGGGTGGACGGTCTTCTTCCTCCTGCGCAATTTGTACCCGGTTCTTAGTGCTACGGATGCGAAGGCTAGTAAGATCTTGCTGATTCTGGTCATTGTCCTGCATGCTGGGTTTGCGTTGGCGATAAAGATCTTGTTCTTTGCGTAAGTGGTTCCCTGGCCCCTACTCTGGTGTGCTATTCTACTGTGAGGGATTGTGACTAATATTGGCTTATGTGCAGACATGGAAGTCCCGTTTCGAAGAAGAATAAGGACCACGATGACGACGATGACCACGACGACGACAAGCGACGGATGTTTGGTGGTTGGTAGAAAAGGTGCTAGATGTCGGTGTTGGTATCGGTGTGGTTTCCTCCGGATGTTCTATTGATCTGTTGCTGTCTTTCCCCCGCCAGGGGACCATGACATTTGCTCCGGCAGCAATATGTCATGTCATATCATGTGTCGACTTGCTGGTTTATGTTCGCAAGTGTTGTTATCTCTGATGTCGTTCCCGCCGTTTTGTCCGTTGAACGTTTTCGTTTCCACCAAGCCGTGCTGCATGTGTGTATGTGTATCTACTAAGAATGCGACGAGAGCTTTTTTTGAATTTTACAGGTTGTGCTTTGATTGCAACTTCTTCCCGAGGAGTCAACTATAGACATTTGACTTCGGCTATAAGTAATGATTCATCATTCCAACGCCATGTAGAAAATCTCCCACGTTGCAATCGTATCGTAACCCCAGCAGCACTTTTCCCCAGCAACGCAGAAAAACCGTAATAAGATAGTCGTCTATTTGAGCTTCTTCTTGGGGCGGAGCTGGTTGGTGTGACCACACTTCTTCTTGCGGCAGTTGGTGGCACGGGGGGGAAGGCGGGCCTGATCGGGTTATCAATGTTAGTGGGGGGATTTTCGCTAGCCGGGACTCAAAAGAGGGGCGGGATCGAGTCGAGGGGTAAGAAGTAGTATGGATGTATGGATGGATGGACGTACGTAGCACTTGCGGCAGATGGACTTCTCGCAGTTGTACTTGGAGGCAAGAGCCTTAAGGGAGGGCTCGATGATACCACCACGCAGACGGAGGACCAGGTGAAGGGTGGACTCCTATAGTCGAGAATATAACCAGTCAGTCAAACTATATCCCTAGTGATTGATGTCGCGTCGGATGCCGATAGTCGTGAAACGTCCATGAATGCGACCGTGCCGATGGAACTATCCCCCCTCATCAAAACCTAGTTGCGTGTTGTGTCGCCCCCCACCGACCCAAATCGCATCATGTTCGTAACCGACTATCCGAGCAGACGAAATCGACGTATAAGATATTTCGCGGAACCGGTTCATTTCATACCTTCTGGATGTTGTAGTCGCTCAGGGTGCGGCCATCCTCAAGCTGCTTACCAGCGAAGATAAGACGCTGCTGATCCGGGGGGATACCCTCCTTGTCCTGGATCTTGGTCTTGACGTTGTCGATGGTGTCGCTCGACTCGACGTCGAGGGTAATGGTCTTACCCGTGAGGGTCTTGACGAAACTATTGATCGGAAAGAAGCCTGGGTCAGTTTCCTTGTTTCATTCTCGATGATATTATTCGTGCCATCTTTCGGATTTCGGGCTGGGATTCGACGGGTGGTTGCCAGGGAACTTGGAATGACCTACATCTGCACTGCAAAGACGCGGGAAAAACGACATGTTAGCTTGCGACTTCAAAGAACACGCATTTCGCATTCACGAACGAAAAGGGTATACGTACTGGCTGCGGTTTTCGTTGTTGCTGGCTGACGATCGGCTGACAAGGTCGGTCGGATGAGGCGATGTCAATTTCACGATTTCTCGCTTAGCAAAGGTGGAACGGACCGCACGTGATCAGGGTTTAGGGCAGTCCGGCCGCGTTCGGGGCCTCTCCGCAGTCTCCATAATTAGTCCGTAGACTACTACTACTTTTACATCATCCATTTAACATCATCCATACGTTGGAGGCTGCCCGTGGTCCGTGGTCCGCGGTCCGCGTTTGGTCGTGCTTTTATGATGCTCGACCCGACATCAGTGTTCAATGATGCAAATCAGCCTTCCTTCAAATAATGTTAATTTGCAGGGAAAATATAACCTCAAGGACTAACAGTATAGGATGTTTCTATTTTTGATAGTTAGATTCTACTTCAAAGACGGGACCCAATTGGCTCAGTTCCCTAGTATATATGATAGCCAAGCTCAACTTAAGTCACCATCCTCCAGCTCAGACATGCTCTCTTCATCATTGTCTGGATCCGCACTGGAGTCCCGAGTGAATTCCATGCCCATCGATCCAAAGTACTCAACCCGCCGCTGCTCTTCAAGCCAGCGGTTGATTTTATTTTCTGCTTGTGATACAGCCCTAATCAATGTAGATAGGGAAACACCGGCTACCTTGGCAGCTGTCTCGTAGAAAGACCTCGCAGTATCCGGAAGGTCAGATTCGGTTCGATACCGCGTGTAGGAGCATCCCGGCCGTGGGGTCCCCAGGTCATTATCTGCAATGACCTGTCTTGATCTCAGTTGGCTGGTGGACGCCTTGATCAATTCATCAAGAGCTTCCTCATCTGTTACGTCTGGAGTAGGAGCTGTGGTCTGGCTGTCTCCAGCACTTGGGCCAGTGGGAAAGAGATCTGCGAGGGGATTTGATACTGGAACATTGTTTAGCACTGAGGAGGGAAAATTGTGGCATTGTTCATACCTTTACTTGGATCGAGCCAGCTATTCTCGTACCAGTTCATATACTCGTCGAGCTGGGATGGCGTCATGCTGAAGACGTCTCTCTCAGTCACCAATATCTCCTTTCCCTTGCCAAGCTGACCCGCAGGCGTCTCTCGATTGTCATGATGCCTTTGTATTTGTGACCAAAGATTCCAGTCGATCACTTGCACTGTGGGCTCTTCAACAGTCGTGGGATATCGTTCAACATCGTCAAACGGGAACAGAAGCTTGGTGGTGATGACAACCAGAGCGACTAGTTGCAGCTCGGGCAGTTGGAGTGGCCTCCTCCTTCCAGATATGCTTGTAGGGTATTCAAAGTCAAACCCTAGAAGATGCTGCAACTTCTTCGCGGCGGGGTGAATATCCACTGCAAGTAGGTTAACGAATATGCATGATTGAAGACGGGGGCGTCGCATACGAGGAAGCGCAAGTCTCTTGACATATTTATATAACAAGACTGGCCAGTTCAAAGATGGGAATTGCATGTTGAATTTGTTATGATAAAGCAGCAGAAGGTCTGAGACAGCGCCATGAAGGTGCTCGGCTTGGAGTAGCCTCTATCATATAGTCAGACACGACCATCTCTTCCTAACTTATCATAGGCACTCACCGTTGTCTCAAGTATCGAAATAAACTCTTGTGGCAGTTTATCCCTCATATCTCGAGGGATAATCTTAACAATCCTGATGAAAGGAACATCACCACGCATAACCATTCTAAACATTCACTTAGCCCTTGCAAGATCCAAAGTGGTTCATACTTGACTACTCACCCATAGAAATCCCCAACACCCACTGGAAGCCTCATTAACAGGGCGCCTAGATAGCACAAAGCAATGCTATCAATAAGGCGAGGCCATGTCGCCTGCCTTCCTCTGAACCTGGTGTCGTCGGATCCATCCAGGCCCGAGGTTACCTGCGAGCTGAAGAACTCAGGCTCCACATCATGTTCTGAAGGATCAATAATCTTCTCGGCATACGTCTCCAATCGGAGCGCCCAAAGATCGCGAACGACAGACTATGCGTGTATCAGTGAGCCATTCATTAGTGGTTTGCCCAAGGGGGGCTATGTCATGCATACCTCCAACTCGGACGGAAAGCCGCGGTGATGGACCAGCGCGTGACATTGCTTCCAGAGGATCAATTGGTAGACTTGCAGAAATAGACTATAGGCCTGGCGTCCCCGGTATGCTGCCCGATATTAGCCGATGTGGAGAGCGCGTCACCTCCAAACCATGATGGTAGTATGATGGTGGTGGTTGTAGTTATGGTAGGTTGGAGGCTCTCTTACTCTTTTGAGACTTCTCCGCTGCAGCCTTCTTTACGCGACTTGTCCGGCCTTGTGTGTTAAAGTCTTCGGGATCCTCTTCGACTTGACGTCCCTACGCGACAAATGGAGAATGAGTGGGCTGATCGGTCGCGTGCGTAGAATGAGTGAGGGGCGGGAGAGAGGGGGAAGATCAGACCTCTTGTTGATGACCCCGCCTGCAGAACCAGAGGCCATTATCCAGATAATACCGTCGTTCACGGCACCCTTCCTGCCCGCAAACCCCTCGGGTGATGTACTCCATCCAGGGCAGCGCTCTTCATTCTTCCTTGTCCAAAGGTTATGGAGGAACAGAAGGCCTGGGTCTTCCGGAGCGGGTCAGCGCAGCTACCAGAGATTTGTTACCAGTCAGATTTTTCTACCGTTGATGCAGGACCCCGAAAAAGTAATATCCGCATGCGCCTTATCGCCCACTGCGTAGCCTTTAATTCTTGCGATAAGGTTGGTACTTCATTGTTTCCGTAGGTTTTATGCACGCGTGTCTCAGAATATCGGATCTACACTGGTACGCTGCTTATCTTGTCTACGAATGACATTTGGACATGACATGTTGGGAGAAAGGTAGTTAATTTTTTATTCGTCAAACTATCGTGAAAGTGCTGAACTCAAGAACTGTTTCTCTGACAAGGCAGGATTTATTCTGCCAAATTAACGTGACCATCATGGCCAGCTCAGCGTATACCCAAGGCTAAACAGACGGATATAAGGTTACGTGGCGCCGCAGCTGCCCAAAAGGCCGTATCATCCACCTGACCAAGGGCAAAGCCGAGCGAGGCTCTTCAAATACACCATGGATGACAGAGCAGTTAACGGTCCATAGACACAATAATTTAGTTGCCCTTGGGAGCCTCCTTGACATCCATGCAGACCTGCTCGCCCATGGAGGACAGGATGGTGACGTCTGGAAAGGAATTCGTCAGTAATCATGCCAAGAGCCACTTATCCAAATTGAACGGGTGTTACTCACTGCAGTCCTTCTCCTCATCGTGGAACATGCGGCGGATACGGTCGCCAACCTCACCCTCGGGAACCTTGACGTCGTCCTTGGTGTTACCGGCCTCGTCCATCAGGGAAAGGAAGTCGTCGTCAGTAACGTCAAGCTATAGCCGTGTTAGCGTGTCAAGTCCATCGAGATTGTACATGTTCCGAACTACTCACGAGCTGGTATTCCTTGCGGTAGACGTTGGGGACATCCATGTTGTGGGTGGAGGGGGACAGATCCTCAAGCTTCTTCTGGGTGAAGATATCGATGGCAACGATGTGGACCTTGGCGTGACCGTGCTTGCCAGTCTTGGAGGTGGACATCTCAACGATCTTGCAGGGGCGGCCCTTGATGACAACGTGACCGTTCTTGCGCAGGGCAGAGCACTGCATGGGGTAGGTGGCCGAGGCGCCGGCATCGGCGGACTCGAAGGTCTCGTGCTATTGAGTGTGAATATTAGCAAACTAGCCCATGATCAAGATGATAGAGGATGGTCCAAGAGTGTAGCGAAATATGCAATGTCTGCAGGAACGAGGGGGGTTGGGTGGGGGGCAGCGATCGAGATGCGAGGCCCCGAAAACACCCAACCCAACCGAGCAAGCAGGACGAAGATAGGCCGCAACTGAGTAGACCGGGAAGTTCGCAGAAGGAGAGTTAGCACCTACCTCGTCAGCCATGGTGATGGATTTTAGGGGGTATGAGGTAAAAAGTGAAAGGGAGAGGTGAGGAGGATGTTGGAATTGAGCAGGAGATTAGAGGAAAAGGAAGAGAAAAAAGCGAAGGAAGGACGAAGAGGGGGACACAGGCGAAAAGAAATCGACAAATGGACTGCGAAAAAAAGGCACTGGTTGTGGCGGGGTTTTGTGGTCGCTAGTCCCAGTCCGGTCTAGTCTCGGACAAACCACGTCCGCGGTTGCTGCAGTGCGCCGTAGCATCTCGGCCTGCTATTCCACGTATACTCCTAACGACTATAGTAATACTTGGTGGCTATCTACTCTTTATCCTCCCGTCGTTAAGTATCAGCCTGGCCTCGGCCTTACCTCCGTCTTCTCGAATGTACGCTGCCGTATAATATCTCCCAGTACCTACCTGTGTTCTGGGAGAACTTCCCTCACCTCTCCACCTCACCCCTCGATGAACCCGGGGAGCTCTCCGCTATCCGCACGCTTCTCCGTGTCGGCCTCCCAAGATGTGGCTAGACCGCATTTCGGGTCATGCGACGCCATCCGGTCCCCAATTCGATAGTCGCAGCAGTTCTCCCTTGCCTCGAAGGACCTCATCTCGCTTGGCTCCTACTCAGAACAATCGCCCCGCCTCCAGTCGCCAAGGTTCGGCGTTGTCTCTCTTGTCGACTCCGAACGACTCATCTACTTCCCTCGCTGCGACTGCGCGTGAAGGTTCCTCGCCTAAACCGAGTGCTGCAAGACCCCGCCCATCCGATGTTGCTGATCCGCTCGAGGTTTTGATTGGGATCATTGGAAAACAAGGCAAAACAAGAGACAGCTCTCCAGCGTCCGTCGCGGAAGTGAAACCCTCGGAGCTTGTGGAGGACATTGATTTCCATGGACTCAGCCTGGAAGACTTTATCGCGGAAGAAGAACAACCTAGAAAAGCCTGGCAAAGTGATGTCGGCGCCCAGACCATCCAGCAGTTCGAGAAGGAAAGGGACAAATTTCAGGACCTGCACTCGGCAATCACTGGCTGCGATGACGTCTCCAAGTCAGTTGAAATGTACTTGAATGACTTCCAGAATGAATTGGGAGCTGTATCGGCAGAAATAGAGAGTTTGCAATCTCGTTCGATACAGCTGAATGCGATGCTAGAGAACCGACGGAATGTTGAACAGCTGCTTGGACCTGCTGTGGAGGAAATCAGCTTGTCTCCGAAGACCGTCCGATTAGTGGCGGAGGGACCTATTGATGAGAACTGGGTCAAGGCTCTGAACGAGATCGAGACTCGGACGGCTAGCATCGAAGCCAAGGCCTCAGGCACCAATAGTAGCAAGTCTATCGAAGATGTGCGGCCTCTGCTGGGTGATATCAAGAAGAAGGTACTGCTTCCGGTATAAATTCACTTTACGGATTGACTAACAGACATGCAGGCAGTGGAGCGGATCCGGGACTACCTGGTGTCTCAAATTCGAGCCCTGCGATCTCCGAACATCAATGCACAGATCATCCAGCAGCAGCGACTGGTTAAGTTCAAGGACTTGTACGGCTACATATCACGAGCCCACCCCACTCTCACGGGAGAAATCACCCAGGCCTACATCAATACGATGCGATGGTATTACCTGTCGCATTTCACAAGGTATCACCAAGCACTCGAAAAAATCAAGGTCTATCCGAGCGATCGGAATGAGGTATTAGGAGGGGATCCATCCTCACATAAAACAGGTGTGTTTGGGCTTGCTGCTCAGTGCATGATTTGACTGATACTGACTGGCACAGGTAATATTGTTCCCGGCGGCCGAGCTGGTTCTGCGGCGCACGACCCCTTCTCTCTCGGCAGGAGAGTCGACATACTTAGGGCAGGTAATCAAATGGCAATATCTTCTTACTTGGCAGAGGAAGACAATGCTTTCCACGGACTCGAAGTCCCTTTCCGAAACTTCAACCTTGCTCTCCTAGATAATGTTTCCGCCGAATACTCGTTCATGACCGAGATGTTCTCCACATTGGGCTTCCAACAGATATCTCGCAAGGCCGTTGAGATCTTCGAACCAGTCTTCACCCTTGGGCAGGCCCTGACCAAGCACCTGATCGAGCAGACTACAGATGCGCTCGGAGTTCTGATCTGCGTGCGATTGAACCAGCAAGCCGCTTTCGAATTGCAGCGGCGCAAGGTGCCGGTGGCCGACTCCTATGTCAACGGAACCAACATGCAATTGTGGCCTCGGTTCCAAGTCATCATGGACACGCAGTGCGAGTCATTGAAACGGGTAGCAGCGAACACCGGCCGTAGTGCGGTCTCCGCATTGTCTCTTGCTGGAGGAGACGATCTCAACAAGTCATCCGCACCTCATTTTCTCACTCAGCGTTTTGGACAACTCCTGCACGGCATTTTGGTGCTGAGCAGTGAAGCCGGGGATGACGAGCCAGTGGCCAATAGTCTGGGCCGATTGACCACAGAGTTTGACAATCTTCTAGCAAAGCTTAGCCGGATTGGCGGCGACGCCAAACGGAGGGAGAGGTTTCTTTACAATAATTATTCGCTTGTTCTGGCTATTATTAGTGTAAGTCGATTGATCCGCTGCGGATGCTGATGCTGACGGACGCAGGATACCCATGGCAAACTAGCCACCGAACAGAAACAGGTACGTGCCACATTGCCAATTCAAAGGATCGAACTAACAGCGTGCAGCATTTGGAAGACATGCTCAAGAACGTAGGCAAGCGTGGCTAATCGATCGACATTCGTCGATAGACCCGCTGGGTTGGTCTAACTCTGCCACTGTAAATTCCATAGCCTGAGATGGCACGCCCAAATAGTCTACTGTACGATAATATGATCCATAGAAGCGACCACCCCATATAGTTAGAACATAAAGTATTACAATCAGATACCCCTGAATCAGCATACGAAATCCATGTTCCAATCTTCACCAACCAAGTATCGGGCCAGGAACATCCCCGAAGATAACGATAATAGCAGAGCTTATCGGCATCGGCACCGACGCCGACTCCGCCCGTCGTGGGGAACCACCACCACTCAAATGCTCCTCCTCACCCCAACAACCCACCCCCGTACAATGCAGGCATTGTCTAGATGATCCCACGGAGTCACCCAATTACCATGGCCACCCGTATCCTCCGTTCCATTCCCAATGGTCGCCTTTTCTCGCGGCGTGCCTTCTCCAGCACTGCCGCCTGCAGGGCCGACGTCACACATGCGGTAACCAATCCCTACCAACACCATCCATCTACGTTCTTGCAACAACCACAAACAGCAATCTAACACATCACTGTCAAGGTTATAGGCGCAGGGGTTGTCGGACTGGCAGTTGCGCGTCAACTAGCCATGAAAGAGGGCACATCGACAATTCTGCTCGAGAGACATGACGCGCCGGGGACAGAGACGAGTAGTCGCAATTCAGAGGTAAGCGTTCCAGACCCTAATTACACCAATACAATAATACTCTCAAGAACAAAAGCTAAGTAATGATCTCATAATGATAGGTCATCCACGCAGGCCTCTACTACGGCGCCGACACCCTCAAAACCTCCCTCTGCATCAAAGGCAAAGAGCTCCTGTACGCACTCTGCGCCCAACACAACATCCCACACCGCAACACCAAGAAATGGATTGTGGCCCAAACCCCAGAACAATGGGAAGCCTGTCTGCGCGTGCACGAGCATGCCAAACGCATCGGCGTCCCCACGCGCATCCTAGGCCAGGAAGAAGCGCAGCGGCGCGAACCTGAAGTGCGCGCCCTGGCCGGCATCGTGGAGAGCCCGACAACCGGCATCATCGACAGTCATTCCTTAATGACCTATCTACAAGGAGATTTCGAAGATCGCGGCGGAGACTGCGCGTTCATGACACAGGTGACGGGCATTGAACCCCTCCCTAGTAGTGAGGGCGGCGGATACCGGATCAGCGCTGTGTCAGCGGACGGGAGTGAGACGACCATCACAGCGGAGACAGTGATCAACAGTGCAGGCAATGGGGCCTGTGCGATCAATAACATGGTGATGCCGGCTGAGCGGCATCGAAAAGCTTATTTCGCCAAGGGAACGTATTTCTCTTACTCGGCTTCCACGCCGAAGACCTCGGTGCTGGTGTATCCGACTACGTTGCCGGGAACGGGCGGGCTAGGGACCCATTTGACCCTTGATATGGGCGGCAGGATCCGGTTTGGGCCGGATGTCGAGTGGGTGGAGGATCCGAGTGATTTGAGGCCCAGTCCGGCAAGGTTGCAGCAGGCGTTGCCGGAGATCAGGGCGTATTTGCCTAATGTGGATGTTGAGGCGATCGCTTTGGATTATTGTGGGATCCGGCCTAAGTTGGGGAAGGGAGGGGCGGTGAATACGGGGAAAGGGTTTCAGGATTTTGTGATTCAGGAGGAGGAAGGGTTTCCTGGATTTGTGAATTTGTTGGGCATTGAGAGTCCTGGATTGACGAGTTGTTTGGCCATTGGGGAGAGGGTGAGGGATATTTTGTATGCTTAGATAGTAGCTCCTACTTTTATGTATATAGTAGATGCAGACTTGGGTTGCGTACATACTAGTCGGGAGAAATACATAGTTTGTATATCAGAGTGGAGCATGACACAGTGAAACAGGCATAAAAAGCAGACAAAGAATACCAACACAAAGTCTAGACAAGCCTACAAGGCGAACTTGGCGGTTCCATCATCGAACAAAAGACCTCACATAACCAAGGTCGATCAAGTCTTGTTCCGCAGGCTTAGCATGGCTGGAACACCATCAAGGACGACGCGTTGGACTCCACCTCTGATTAAGCTTCTCCATCGGCTACGTCAAGACTTGTGGCAGATAGATACATACATACACTTCAGATATAGCATATTCTGCACAGTATTCCAAGTAGAAGAAAAAAATATTCTTATATCAAGAGAGAAGAGCGTACCTGAAATGACAGATCACATTCGGTTTCTATTTCTGTCAAATATAGTAGAAATGATGGGGGAGAAATATGAAAGAATCTGGAATGAACAATCAGCGAGGAGTTACCCGATACGGAAGGGCGGGTTGGGAGGGTTGTTTGCCACGCCTTTTGCCAGCAGATCCCCCGATCCCCTCAAAGTCCAGACCTGGACTTGGATCGACGGTTACGCGTGTTCGATACTTTGAAAGTACTTATATGATATGATATTCTTTCCTTGGGTTATTTTGTAGTTCGATCTGTATTATCATGCTCTGCTTTACTACCTGAAAGATTGAACTGACTACTTTCTTTTGTTATACTTCTCTTCTATCACATACTCATCTATACTGATACTACATCCCTGCTATCTGCCTACTATATACTACACACTCATCCAAAATGACCACCCCTCTACAACAACCACATCACCACCCACACACCTCCTACAACCCCTACCACCCCTACACTATCCCCAACCACGCCAACACCCACACCCAAACGAAAACCAAGAAACAACGTTCACGTCCAAACCGACGCCAACGCCAACACCAACACCCCACGCCCTCCTCCCCATCCTCATCCAAAAGCAGCAACAGTAACCGCTGCTTCACCTGGCTCCTCCTCCCCCGACAAAGCAACACACACATCGCCAAAAACCGCTCTTCATTCAGCAGCTACCGGCGAGCACCATGCAAGATCGCGAACCAGCGGGTGCTAGGCGTAGGAACAGTGCAGCTCCGCGTGCAACGGGCACCGGACGATCCGCGCACGAATACCCTTGTTTTGCATGACGTGCTGCATATGCCGAATGCCAGGTGTAATGGGATCAGTGTGGCGAAGTATACGGGGGAGAGTGAGGAGGAGACGGCGTCAGAGGGAGGCAGTAGTGCTGGGGAGAGGGCGGTTGTGGAAGAGGTTGAGAATGGGGGTGTTGTGAAGGTGAAGAGTGAGAGGGAGGATGGGGAGGGGTTGTGGTTTGCGAGGGGGAGAAATCTGGATAATGAAGGTGGGAATGGGGATGGGGATGATGGGTTGAGGGTTGTATTGGCGGGGGAGAGGAGGGATGATGCTGGTGCTGCTGGGGAGGGTGCTGCTGGTGGTAAAGGGATAATGGGGGTGGTTGCGTCGAAGGAGGAATTGGAGATGTTGAGTGAGAGGGTTAGGAATCGGTCGTGGGTATAACCTAATACCCTATTTGTGGGTTATTATATTGAACATAGATTGATATACATGCTGTCGTATTCATAAATGAGATCGTAACGCAGTTGATGGCTTCAGTTCTGGTGTAGTGGTCATTCCACATCCATTAGCACATCGCTCATGATATGTAGCACATACGAAAACTTTCGTACGCTCCACTTCCCTGTATCCTTTAGCAGTCCTGCGTAGTCCAGTAGAACGCGGCGGGCTGCTTGATAGCCTCCCTGGATGGGAACACCGCGTAGGTATATCGTCCCGCCGTTCCGAATAAAATTCAATGCTGGTTCTCCAGACGGCGGAAAAGGTTGGCCTTCTCGAGGCTCCATGAAGCTGGTGAGCCCCTCAGTGCCCACCTTCTGCCAATCAATATCATCAAAAAGCTCGATGGAATCTCCACCCTGCTGCATCTCAGAGGTATTTGGCACCATGAAGACGTAAAGACCCAGCACTAGTGCTGCGTAGAAAAGGGAGAATACAGAATGGAACATCGTATGGTCTGATGCCTTCCTATTCGTCATGGCTCGGTAGATGTGTGCTGCATGCAAGCAAGCTCGTCTGGCAGCCGGTGTTTGCGACCATGCTGAAATGTCATCGAGCGCTTTTCGGGCAGGGCCTGGACCTGAACGGCCAGCTGCCATGTCGAAGATCTGAGTATCTGCTGTTAAAGTCATGCACATATTGTGCCACATGACGGCAGCGTTGGGGTTCAGCTGATCTAGCATGTCGCCATATTTTCTTGTCAGCTGGAGCTGAAGGGATGGCAGGCATCTTGCACGCCCGTCCATGGCATATACATTGCAGGGGGCGAAGGGGTAGCTGGCACGATTTGACAGGAGTCGATAGTATGCTTCTGAAAGCCTTGATTGAACCATTGCTAGCACTGCATACATGCAGAAATCATCTATCGGGCTGTGAAGTGTTGGAATGTCGACATCCTCCGATGGCATCAGTATGGTAGGCATCAAGCTGACTTTGTCGCTACCGCTTAGCTGCATCCAGCGCATGGAAGATGTAGCTCGAAAGAGCGCTTCATCACACGGCAGTATCAGTTGAATAGAGTCTGGCACGATAATCGGACTCGTAGACATGAACGATGAGTACCAAGAGTCGAGCAGCAGTAGTCCAGTTATGAGCCTGTGATGTCAGCGGATGCTCTTCTGAATGATTGTTCAACTCACCGTTTTACTGATTCTACCTTGCTCCAGGCTTTCCACCGAGCCTCAGTATTAGGGACGGCGTCGAACAGGTGCGTGTCAAGCACCTGCCCTTCCCTAGCTGCGAAGAGTCCGTGCCGCTGTGCGATCTATAAGTCTGTCAGCCGTATTCTATGGTTCTGATTGAATGGCATACCGATATGAGATTAACATAGAGCATCTGGCACTTCTCAAGATGCTCCTTCTCCTACATCAATCAGTATAACCCAGTTTCCTTCTCAGTGAAACTTACTCCTGTCATGGCAGCCAAATTTAGAAACAGAAATGCAGCTGCAAAAGTAGACACGGTGGACAAAGAACCCTCGACTCCAACTGAACACTTGGCTAAGTCTGCTGTAATACTTCCAAGCATGGACTACAGCATATTAGCAACGCACACTGCATTTAGAGCTGATCATACCGAGAAGTTATTGACGACAAAGCTTAACGTGCCTTTGGTTCCCAACAGGACCATGCCAATGAGACACATGGCATAGAGCAAGGATGGACGGGCGTCTTTTGCAGAGAATGTTGGGATGTGGATAAACGGCACCAGTGGATGAAAGTCGCGGAAGAACAAATCTAGTGCCATGTCCAGGATTTCCGCAGGAGGAAATTTGGAGTTGCGATGTGGTTGGGTAAAGGGCGAGACTGCAGTAGCCTCAGAAGAACGCATCTGAGATTGACCTTGGCTCTGGTTGAACATTCTGTACAGACGCTGCCTGCACTCTTCATCGACGCCGTACCTCGACCCCTGCAGGTAACCCGACGGGGCGCTGGAAGAGTGGGTTGGCCTGAAAGCAAACACATTGTCCTGGTCGCTGTAGGCTACATCATGCCATAAGCTGTTCATGAGCCGCCCAGTGTTGTTGGATGGAGCAAGCCAATAGCGCTGAACACGTGCAAACCGTTCAGTGGGAATACTACTTCCAGTGCTCAAGCTCATGCTATCAATAGATGGTCGTGGTTGCTCTGAAGAAGCAACGGCCTCCCCTAACATGCCGAAATTAGAACTCCCCCTGAGGTCTATCGAACCTTGTTGTGAGATAGAGTCCCCTTGGGGCTCCAACCAGAACTGCAGTATGTCGTTATGCAATGGATCAAGAACTGTCCCTCTGTAGCATTGCTGGTCCGGAACAGGCACGTCATTCCAGCCAAGGTAACCTTGATGCTCATTTGCCATGATCTGATTAGCTACTGGTTCAGTGCGAGGTTGATGAGCAGATACGTTGGCAAGAAAGTCCAAGGAAGTCGACTGCTGATCGAGAGCCGCGGACAATGTAAAATTGTGAGGTGCCGACGAACCATGCTGGAGCGGGCGAGCACTCTCCGCACCCATACCAAGGACGTAGTTCTGATTCCCCGCTGTCATAGTTGATGGTCGATGAGCAGGAGCTTGATTGGTAGGTGTGGCAGGAATACCAGCACCTGGTCCAACCGCTGCATTGGCAGCTGGTTGATTATGACCCCTGGCATGGCGGCTTAGGACATCACTGCAACAGTGTTAGCGCGTGCAGGAGTGAAAATAGTCCACAGCTTCAATACCTTCGTGAAAATCGCTTATGACAGACACTACATTCGTAGGGCTTCTCCTTGGTATCTACCAGACGTCAGCAGGATGCAGCCATATGCAGGTCGGTTGACTTACGTGAGCGTTCGTGGCGCTTGAAATGCTCCGTTTTCTTGAACCTTCGATCGCATATGGTGCACTTTCGCAACACCATTATGGAATATTGAGGCTTTTGGCAGCAAAGAAGAACTAAGCAGTTGGTATTTAGCTGGACATGGTGTGGTCGGCTCTCGCCATTTCTTAGAAGAAGAAGAAGAGGAACCGTGATGTGAGGGGAGTGCATCGCAAACATAACCGGCTACCTGCAGCCCCGGTCTGGCTTAAGCCCCGATCGGGTAAGGCGTGGGCGCCGAACTGCCGGAGCCGTGGGGTAGCCGTACGGATACCAGATTGATACATAGTGCAGCCAATGAGAGGCACCCGATTATTGTTAGTCATCGCATCTGGGAATCCTGGGGTAATCGCTCGTATTGCATTGTCAGTGGAAGTTGTTAAGGGTTCATGAAGCATTGTATCAGAAACCCTTTGTGGAAGATTACTTTCAAGAACCAGGTGAGATGTGATCCTATTTCGCTAACCCACCCACAGATACAATTATCTCCAGCTAAGAGGCATCAGATCGACTTTGAAAGGTTGTACCAGGTCTGTATATGGGTTTACCAAATGGCTGCCTTGAAGGCTTTGCATGACCAAAAACGGAGTTTCAAAGAGAATCTCCCCTTTATGATAGGAGTCTCTATAGAAAACCCCAAATCACAAATGTACATATCGAGTCAATTGTTCGTCTTGCTGCAATTCAAAACACGTAGAACCGTAGTATTCTGGCCTTGGCACCTTTGATTGTTCCTTGAATCATGGCGACATCCGGAGCTCGTCTAGATTAACCTCAATCAGCGCTGAATAGAAATCAGTATCGTCGAGATCTCTTGAGCTCCACATGCTGGTCATATACAGCATACGATGCAGCCCGCTTCTCCTTCTGCAAGTGTACCGATCCCGTCCGAGCTTCCAACCGTGATGGAACTCGGACGGCGAACTCATGAGCGCTTGCGCGCATATGAGACAGGAAGAATTTGGCGTAAGCAGCCGCCGTGGCAGCGGCATACTCCTGCCACTGATCGTTCTTATGCGAGTCGGCATAATCACATATGCCACGAATGACAAGGCAGTCGGTGGTGGTTCTCATGACTCCTGCCGCCTCCATCTCGACACAGATCACATTTTCCTGGCCCAGGCGGTCTCGGTATCTTGCATCTCGAACGAGCTGATTACCAGATGCGATAAGACCGTAGAAAACGCTTGGGCCGTCATGCTGTCGAGTCCTTGGACGTCGGCTGCCGATGCACTTGTCACAATTTGGTCCCGTCTCAACGTGCACGTCACCTGCGTCGAATAGCATGTCTTTGTCTGCGCCTGGGTATAAGTATTTCGGTTGCATTGAGGCAATCAGATCAAGATCGTCAAGGAGCGGGTTCAAAGCGGACTCAAAGGAGATGAAGCCATTAGACTGGATTTTCGTGATGACTGCTCGTAAATAGGGCGGTGGTTGTTGTTTCTGCGCCGTCATCTTAAACTCGGAGTCCTGGATCCATTTCCCCATATCACCTTGTAGCACCCCGGTACCGACGACGACATCACCAAGCCGTATGTCCCGATTTGCGGAAGGTACTCCCCCTCCGATTCCAACGACCAGGCAGAACTTCACTCGCGGGAAAGTTCGGATCAAATGAGAAGCAACATTCGTGGCGGAATTCGTGCCATAATCATCGTGTGGGAGACCAGCAGCAACCACATTGAATCCTTTCATCCGTCCGAGACAGTAGCAATTAGGTTCATTTCGGTCTTTTTCGAGGTCAGGGTGGGTTGAATCGAACAATGCGCGGACGGCAAGAAGTTCTTTGGACAGCGCACACACAATACCTACCTCGTAGTCCTCGTGAGTAACACCTTCAGACGGGGACCTTGACAATGACAGTCTCCTGGAACCATCGGCAGTGGCAGGGGTCAAGCTTGTTCCAAGTCCTGAGTCTTGGAAGTCGCCGTCTGAATCGGACCCCGACTCATCTGAGCATGACAAGACGTCTTTCTGTTCAAGGTAGCCAGTGTCGTTCCAGGTCCAACGCAAGTCTCTGTTGTAACCAAATAGTATCGCGCCATGGCTCCAACCGCTTGGGTGTATGGAATTCGGCTCAGGTATCCTCTTTCTGAAGTGTGAAGGCAGAATTACTTGTGCCAGTTCGGAATGCTCTGTCTGTTCCGGGAGTCCAATGCACTTGCAAGCTGGGGGGCCATTATCTAGGCAGTTGCACCAGATCAATTTGTGGGTCAGTTGGACCGGTCTACTATGTGGATTTCCGAACCGATCGATGATATTTGTAAGATCATACCCACTGACTGCAAGGTAAGATTCACCTTCTGGCAATTTGCTCCAAAATGGGCATAGTTGGTGGTTATCAACCGGGCGAAGAATCTCACCAAACCCCGTCCCAAATAGCACTGCCGCACGAATATCTCTGGTAAAGTCAACCCAGCTTTTCCCTCTGATCCCCAACTTACAAAGCCGAGGATACAACGGGTCTTCCTGGGTCGCTAAATCCTTAAAATCCCATCCTTCCAGGTTTCCCCGAGACATATTGAGTAACGCTCCGCCGTCTGCCCTCATGATCTTTGCTTGATGATCCATGATCTTCTCGAGCATGTTATACAAACGATCGACTCTATCTTGAATCCGTACTGGAGGTAGAGTTGCCTCACTTGGTTCGCTCTGTTTTGCGTGGTACAGTTTCAGACTAAGGTTATCAGAGTTCAACAAGACCTCCATTGCAGAGCTTGGGCTGAATGTGTTCTCTGGAACTTTAATGTCGGTAAGATCTAACTGGAATGCAAAGCCGAGTGGATCAGTTTTGTTGAAATATAGGCAAGCAAAAAGAAGGTGCAATAGAGCGCAGGCTCCATTCACCAACCACCCCCGTTTGGCTCCTGCATCCCACATTACCACGTATTGCCTGGCAATCCACGAGAGCTTTTCAATGTACTCATCCCTAATTAGTCGATACGGTATGTCTCTGTTGCCATATATTGACGGGTCACCGCCTGTGATTAGCCTGCCTGTTGTGATCAATGTGTTGTTTAAGCTGCAGCGAGCGGACGGTGGCCCCAACCAAGACCGATTGATCGAATAACTAGCATCTGTCGCTCCTTGTGGCAAGTCAGCTTGTGAAACCCTTTTCCACCCCTAGAATCATGTTATGACATACCGGCATAGAATTTTGCGTCTGAACACCAACCAAGAAGTTGTAAGAATGAATGGATGAATCAAGGCTTGCGTGACTGAAGTTGTATAGATACAGCAGCAACAACAGAGAGTCTTTAAGTATATGATGGCAATAGTAGCTGATTAACATGATCGAGACATACGTCAATGCATAACCTGAAGGTTTGAATAGGCCCCTCATGATCCCATGATAGCTGTCGACGTCCAAATGATGGAGCATGTGGAGCAAGTCAACATGTCCGGGGCTAGCTGATTAGGGATGGGTATCCCTTACTCTTGAGGAAAGACCCACATGGCTGACAGCGAGGTGAAAGCAGTTTCATAGTGATCTGAGAGTGTCAAAGATCCCATAGATAATCCCAGGGTATTGACTATCATCAGACCCCACATGAAGGGGAGCTTCACCCCCCA
Organism: Aspergillus neoniger CBS 115656; assembly: GCF_003184625.1. Taxonomy (NCBI): domain Eukaryota; kingdom Fungi; phylum Ascomycota; class Eurotiomycetes; order Eurotiales; family Aspergillaceae; genus Aspergillus; species Aspergillus neoniger. The sequence goes on from NW_020291136.1 coordinate 106,645, forward strand.
CAATCCATTCCTCCTCCAAAGCGGGGCTACCGCCTACGTGAATGTGGAGCCATTCTACGATAGTATCTGGGAGTATGGGACCGTATCATTTAAGCTTATTTTTGGTAGTGGGTGTTATGGGGCATAGCTAGAGGTGTTTATTGCAGGGCGCGCAGTCCATGCCACAAGTATGATTCAAAGAGTAATATTGACTGAAGGATACGCCTCTAATCAACAGCAAGAGCATCTTCCACCATTCACGTCGTCTCATGACGAAGACGCTCCATGTCCAGCTTCGACTCACTAAATGTCTGAGTTACTCTCTTGCGAGCGCGGCTTTGGCGTCCACGCACCGCTTGATGTACGCTTTATCGTCGGATACTTTGCATGTTTCTTCAGTTCCGAATAGTGACCGGAAAATTCCTGAGTCAATTGCACTAACAGATCCGATGGATCTCCGAGACACAACATGGGAGATGGTGATTCGCGGATGTGGGACGCGGCATGTTTGTCCAAATTGGGATGCTGACATCTTGTGGAAATAAGATGTGTTGGGCTCTGAGTTGGCTCTAGTACGTTGTGATATGTGAGATCTGTACTGGCTTCTGAAGAGCGAGCAGTTTAAGCTTCGCTTCCTAATGGGCCATGGATGTATGAGTAGCCGAGTCGTCCCTGTGGATAGAGCGGAGGTATCTGGAAATCCCCGCGGACGCTCGGGGACAGCCCCGCAAGAAATGTGGGGTTCCACATATGCCTTCATGCCTTCGGTCTCTCCGTTTCCGTATACTATGGTGCAACATAAGGTCTGATGGAAAATTTATCTAACTAATATTGTGAAGCTTATCTGATGGAGGTCAAGCCAAATTAGTGGTTGACAAACCTCCCACAATGATGCGTAATTCGTGACAGTACAGTAGGCAATAGAAATCTGGCGAGCACTGACATGTTTGCACAGCATTATAATAGAGGTTTTAGTTGTGGGATTTTCACACTGCTATCGCGTTTACAGCCAATCAAGTGCTTTTTCTTATCAGGATGGCATGGTTTGTCGCGCGAAGTCACATGTGCGGGGTCATACAATAATGTTTCGCGTTGAAAGCAACATGATCTTTTATGGTATTCTCTCGAGCTACGCAGTCAATTGAGTACCAAATACAGCAATGGTCAAGCCTCAATTATACCAATTGTCGGTGGGCGCCGCATTTGACGGTTTGAGCCCACAGGAAAAGCTCTATGCTCATCACATGGCGAAGTACCACACATGTCCACCCACAAACGCGCAGCGATAACTTCTGACATGTTGCATACAAGGGCTGCTTGGAATGGCACGCGAATCATCCTCCGTCAAGTATCACCCGAGGCCAATGGCATTTTCGACTTTATAATGGCCCTTTACCATAGCTGTGACGGGAATTGGGAACAACTTGCCACAGAAACTGGGGTCAGCGTTCAAGAACTAGAGAATTTCTTGAACTATGCCGCGACTTTCCTATCCAATGTTGGCAATTACTTTGTAAGAAATATTCTGGCCTCCTGGATGAGCAATTTCTCATTCGTCTAGGGATCTGGTGACCAGAAATTTACGCCTGATGTATCCGAGGAGGCTCTTACCTCTCTAGCATCAGTATCTTCGTCGGCGAGTAAACTCCTTATGCAGGTCAAAGACCCAATGATCAGCCCTCTTCCGAGCAGTTTGGGGTTTGGGCCACCCTGGACCCTTAACCCAGTCATCATATTATTTGGGTGAGGACCGCCTTGAGTCTTCAGAGGATATTGCCACGATATCAAAACTGATGGAGGATCAATCAATCTTGCCTGAAAATACTCGACTAAAGGCATATCAAGATTCTGATACTCGTTGCTATGATATTATGCAAGCATCTGTTGTGGAAGACAAGGTGGCATTGGGAGGATTTGGTGGATCGGGAGCGTCCGATAAGAAGGCATTTCTGTTGAAAGGAGATCACAAGGAAGAATTGAAACGAATGTGTGATTGTTTGCAACAAGCCATCCCATACGCATCAAATGCTGCTCAAGTGGAAATGTTGCGGCAGATAATTGATAGCTTCCAGACTGGAAGCCTCGAAGCATACCGCGAATCACTGAGGATATGGGTGAATGACAAGGCCCCTCCGGTTGAAACAGTCATAGGCTTTGTCGAGCCATATCGCGATCCATTAGGTGTTCGTGCAGAGTTTGAAGAGATAGTCGGAATACCGGATGCTGCCGAAACCAAGATATTGAATACACTCGCAACCAAAGCGAATCAATTGGTCTACAAACTTCCCTGGGTTAAAGGTACCGGTGACAGCAAGGGCCCTTACGAAAAGGAATTATTTGAGCCACCTGATTTCTCAAGCATCAACAGTGAGCTTCCATAAGCCCAACCATGCCCTGAAGCTGACACGTCTAGGTCTTGTATACTGCTCGAGTATCATTTTCCCAGGAATCAACCTTCCAAACGTCAGTAACCCATCCAAGGTCATTGCATATCGCTAACTTCTAGCAGTATAATGACATTCGACAAGATACAGGTTACAAAAACATCATCTTCAGTAACCGCATGGTGTCTGAGAGTAGTCGATCTCGCGGGTTACACATGGTGGACGCATCAGAACAAGACACTTTCAAGAAGCATCGGTTCCATGCCTACTACATCTGGGTCGTGCTGCATGAAATCCTCGGGCATGGCACGGGAAGGTTTTTGACTGAATCTTCTGATGGTGTTCCCAGTTTCGACATGGAAAATCCACCCCTGGATCCCTTTACTGGAAACCCCGTGGAAAGCTGGTATCGGGCTGGGCAAACATGGACGGGGGTGTTCAATGACCTTGCAACAACGGTGGATGAATGCAGAGCAGAACTCGTCGGCGCTTACTTGATCGACGATCTCGAAATATTGAGCATTTTTGACTACACAGGCCAAAGCGAGGTCAAGCCTGATGACAGTAAGTCGCCCCGTAGAAGCCAGAAGATTGAAGTTAAGACCGTTACTTACAGTCGCCTACAACATGTATCTTCAGCTGGGCGTCGATGGACTTCGAGGCCTTGAGAATTACGATCCCACGACCCAAGTAAGTTAAGACATGACGGATATTGAAGGCAGTGCTAACCGGTGACAGAATTGGGGACAAGCACATAGTCGAGTAAGTCTATTTTACAATCTTGCCATGTTAACGCTCCCCTAACTCCAACTTAGGCACACTATGCCATGTTTCGGCACCTCCTCCGCGACAGTGGCGGTCTCTATAGCGTTACGAGCAATCTGGAGAAGAATAGCTTGACGGTCAAAGTTGACCGATCGCGAGTAATCTCTCATGGCAAACCATCACTGGGTCGCATGCTCCTGAAACTTCATATCTATCGTTGCACCGCTGACGTCTCCAACTGTCGCCGTTTCTATGAGGATTTATCGCATGTTGACGATGAAGCTCTGAAATGGAGAGATATTGTTGTCTCCAAGAAGGATCCTCCTCTGGTGTTTAGCCAGGCTAATACTTACCTTGTCGGTGATGATGTAAAGATAAAGGAGTACGAACCCACAGCTCGAGGAGTTGTGCAAAGCTGGGCGGAAAGAAGTATTGAATAGTACTTCCCACTCGGCATATGACTACACAGCCAGAAAACAGATGTACAGAAAGCCTTCAAATGATCGCAAACTTCCCCATTGAACCCACCAAATACACCCTGCTGTACAAAACTCTGAGCAGATTGCATAATTACCTGCAAACGTTTGACCAACTCGCAGCCTCCCTCCCTTCTCTGCAAAGCTGAATCCACGTGCGAGGTGTCGTGGAAGCTAACTGCCTCTGCAAAACGGCGATGCGATATTTCAAAATCGGTAAGTCCCACGGACGATAATATTTCCCCTTCTAAACAAGCCCAGCCAAAGCAAAACGCTCCCTCTTTCCACGCAATGCGATCAATAGCGGGCATGCCAGCGATTAGTAGGCTGGAATATACTTGGAGTTGGCACATGTACTGCTGGCAGTAAGACGGTCAACTCCGTTTGTTAGATGAGCTTTAAGGCCGTTTGGCTTCTACAGTGACGTTAGCAGAGTCATTGTTAGATCATTGACTATCCCAACATGACAAAAAAGCTAACGGATTGCTAGTCTTTGTACATACAGGAATTTTCTATATGAAAATATCCGTAACTATCATGTAAGTTACAACCATTACTTCCGAATCGACACAAAGATTAACCAGATGTAGTGCAGTACAAACATAACATTTTGCAGAACAAAAAGAATGAAAGTTTAAACATCTTGTGTCGTTATACTGATATTTTTGGAAGATTCCAATTCGCTGAAAATGCCCTATATTCCTGCCTACGCAGGATTGGGGACATTCCACAAAGGCAACATAATCGAGTATGTGCCTACGCATATAAAATAACCTTATAATCCTGTCGTCTACCTGTCAAGATCATAAACTATCCGATCAAGGCCTTTGTTCGTTTGTTAACATCTTCTCACCCATCTTGGCATTACTGAAGACAATATCTATAGATATACACCGGACAACACCCAACCCCGACCGAATCAAAATCATGCCGTACTACGCTTATCTCCAAGAGCACGTCGTCGACGGGGCGCAGGAACCCGTCCTACAAAGATACTACCTGGTAACTGCTGCCAATGCCATTGCGGCCAGTGATTTCTTTGTCGGACTGGGCAAATATGCTGAGACAAAGAACGGTCGGGTGTATAGTACTACGGCCGAGACCATGGAGTGGTGGAACTGTACGGTTAGATCAGCCGGTGACATCCGATGGATCTACAACGAAATCATGGCCCATAGGCCTGAGAATTACAACAACGTTGAAGAGTTGGCCGATTGCCGTGGTAAAATCATTCTCTGCGAGTTGAACATAGCGAATTGGCCAATTATTCCTGTCACTCAGAACACTTCGCTTGATTATAGGGATCACCAAATCTAATAGATCAGCCATTTTACCATATGACGAGGATACATTGGCTGATTGGAATGCTGATGGTTGATGAAGTCTTCGTCTTGGGGACCCAGAATGGTTTATGGGTACGGTCACGTGGTTGTCGGTTTCCCGAACCTCTCAGCAGAAGCATGTATCAAGTATGACCAGAATGCGAAATAATTATGTCTTTAATCTTAAGTAGCCAAAGTAGTCCATCTTCACCCTCCATCATAATGTAAAATCCAGGGAAAAAAAGTTGTTGTAAAGCAGGGGAATGTGCTACCCCAGATCGAGACCCCACAAGATCTCCCGAGTCGGAGGGAAAGTCGGCAGAGTCAAGGCTGGCCAGGAACCCCGGCGAGTTCACCCGATTTGTCTTGCCGACGCCCGTCCCGCTATCGGAATCGTAAAATACACCCGTCGTTGTGACGGGTTCGCCCCCATTGGGCGCTTATCTAATCAATCATCACTGCCGGAGGACCCTGAATAGACTGACGGACAAGCAAAAAGTAGCTAAGAAACAATCCGTGCATTGGGGAATACCGGTAAAATCGGAGAATGTTTGACAAGGCCATCCCGCTCCGATCGCGTGCCTCAAATAGCACTTCTGAGGGGAAAGACTGGGGTGATTCAAACAAGGGGGTTGTGGACACCCCGCAGGCAGAACGTTTCTCCCCCCCACAAGTGTACGAGGCAATACGACCCCAGCGGTCAGGCAGTGGGGTCGGCTTCGGAAGGCGGCAAAGCGATGCTGAAAGTCGGCGGCGGATAATCGCTTTTGTCGGCTGCGCCATCATGTTCACTAGCCGAACGGCGAGCTACGCGATGCTGCAAGAGCCGGTCTGGCCTAGGCTGAGCTTCTTTTTTATCGCTGGCGTTGTCCTTCCTTCTCTCTTTCTCTTCTTTTCTTTCTTTCTTTTCCCCAGTTTTTTGACTCCCTCCGCAGATCTCAAATCTTTTGTTTAAGGCTGGTCGACAATCATGTCGCGGCCTGTTCCTGCGGTGTTCCGCCCCATCTGGAGGCGGAATTTCTCCGTCTCAACTGCCAAGCGCGCAATCGATAAACTATGCCCGTCCGCTCAGGAAGCGATCAAGGACATGAAGGGTTCTTCGACCCTTCTCGTCGGTGGTTTCGGTTTCGCTGGTGTCCCTACTACGTTGATTGATGCCGTCCGTGACCGTCCGGACATCAAGGATCTGACTGTCGTCTCCAACAATGCTGGAATGCCCGGTGTTGGTCTCGGTAGGTTGAGCTAGACTGCAATGCAGTAAAGATTGCAATTGGTCTAACAGACAACGATTATAGGCCAGCTGCTGGAAAGCAAGCAGATCAGCAAGATGATTGCCTCTTTTATCGGTGAAAACAAGGTCTTCGAGAAAATGTATCTCACTGGTGACCTCTCTCTGGAATTGACCCCCCAGGGTACCATTGCGGAAAAGTGTGCCGCTGGTGCCGCTGGTGTCCCTGCCTTCTATACCCCTGCTGCTTACGGAACAATTGGTACGCATACTCCAATGGCTGTCTATGTCCCGGATTTAGACTAATTATTCGGTTGTATAGTGCAATCTGGTGAACTTCCCGTTCGTTACAACAAGGACGGTAGCGTCGCTATCAAGAACGCCCCCAAGGAAGAACGCGAATTCAACGGAAAGAAATACATCCTGGAAGAATCGATTTTCGGTGACTACGCCCTGGTTAAGGTCCACAAGGCCGACAAGCTCGGTAACTGCCAGTTCCGCAAGTCCATGAACAACTTCAACGAGGCCATGGCCAAGAACGCCAAGTACACCATCGTCGAGGCCGACCACATCGTCGAAGTTGGCGAGATTGACCCCGAGAGCATTCACCTCCAGGGCATCTACGTCAACAAGGTCATCCAGAGCACCGGCGAGAAGAAGATCGAGAAGCTCACTTTCGCCAAGGACCCCAACGAGATGCTCCAGGCTGGTCAGTAACCAGTCCAAGCCCCGAGTTCATAGCGCAAATTTGCTAACATGTGTCGGTGTTGTAGGTTCCGGTGAGGCCACTATCCGTCGTGAACGTATCGTCAAGCGTGCCGCCAAGGAATTCAAGGACGGCATGTACGTCAATCTTGGTATCGGAATGCCCCTGATTGCTCCCGCCTACGTCGAGGAGGGTGTTGAGGTCGTCCTCCAGGCCGAGAACGGTATCCTGGGTCTGGGTGGCTACCCCAAGCCCGGTGAGGAGGACCCCGACTTGATCAACCCCGGCAAGGAGACCGTCACCCTGGGTCGCGGTGCTTCTGTTTTCGGTTCCCACGAGAGTTTCGGTATGATCCGCTCTGGCCGCATTGACCTGACCATGCTTGGTGCTCTCCAGGTCAGCCAGTACGGAGGTAAGCTCAGCACCTTTCACCACAAACTTATAATGAACAATACTAATCCTTGATTTCAGATCTCGCCAACTTCATGCTTCCCGGTAAGGTCAAGGGTATGGGCGGAGCCATGGACCTCGTTTCCAACCCCGAGAAGACCAAGGTCGTCGTCACCATGGTGAGTCACCCCTCTACTTATACCACCACACATACATTTGAATGTCCACCACTAACATAGTTTAAACAGGAACACACCGACAAGAAGGGCAACCCCAAGATCCTCCCCGAGTGCAGCTTCCCCCTGACCGGACCCCGCTGCGTGTGGAAGATCATCACCGATCTGGCCGTCTTCGAAGTCAGCCCCACCGAGGGTCTGACTCTTGCCGAGTACGCCGAGGGCGTGACCGTCGAGGAGATCCGCAGCAAGACTGCCGCTCCTTTCAAGGTTTCTGCTGATCTGAAGCCTATGCTGTAAATTTATTATTATACCAATTTTTTTTTTTTTTGATGCATAAGTATGATGGTTGTTTATAGATTGTGATCGTTGTATATAACATTGATGTTGATGTTGATGACTGGTTTGGTTGGATAAAAGGGGAAATTCAAAAACTAGATTAATGATATACACTACACACATCTTCAAACATAAACCATATACATACCCCCAATACAATACAATACATCACCCATGTCTCACGAAAGAGAAAGAGAAAGAGAGAGACAGATATATCAATGCGTCGTCTTCGACCTATTAACCGACCCCGTCGTGCCCTTACGCGTCCCCTCAACAGGATTCGGCGCAGTACCGGTATTCATCCTCCTGGCGGCAGCGACATTCGGGGCCTTGAAGGCAATATCATTCTGCTCGCGGTATTCCTCTTCCTCTTCTTCTTGCTGCTCGTGCCAGGCATTCTCGTAGTCGTCGATGGGGAGGTCGTCGTCGCGGACAGCGCCGTGGACTTTCTTCGGTTGTGGGGGTGGGGAGGCGACTGGTTTGGAGGGCATTTTGGATGAGTAGAGGATTGGCTGGATTAGATTGGTTTATTGGAGGTGATTCTTGGTTGGTAGGGGATTTTCTATAGAGTTTTGATTGCGAAAGGGATGTGATGGGGCAGGAGATGGGGGAAGAGAAGTTGGTTCGAATAGCCAGGTATATCAGTAGCGTAGGTTGGAAGGAGCGTTATGATGAGGTCATGCATTATAAAGTATCATTGTATATGGTATGATTTGAATTTAGTTCGAATGGTTCCACAAAAGATGCAGGTTTGTGTACATGATTGCTTGGGTGATATGCTGTGTGGTAATGGTACTGTGTTTAGTTGGCGGCGAATATACTTCGTCCTAGTATTGAATGGGTGATGGCGTCATGGCGATGTAAGTCGCGCAGTGTTTGAGATACTTGCAGGATACCATGCGCTGAGCTATCTGTAGAGCATATGCCTGAAGGTATTGCTCAAGTCTCTAGTATCATATGGAAAGCTTTGGTTGAATGGATGAATGCTGCGGCTGATATGGGTTTGTTGTGGGGACGGGCGGATAGAATCATCATTTCCCGATTAGGAAACATATCACGAGATTCTTGACACAGTAGTTTCACATGGTGCATTTTGTTGTCACTGAAATCTTGGAGACGTGCTTTGAGAGTTTTGACTCCCGATATTGTACTCGTTTGGTCATACTAATAGACAAATAGTATATGACTAGGCCATTGTATATACAGCATATAGGTCCCCTTTAACCAGTAGACCCAAGGACTCCTCCATAATAAAATAAGCAGTCTTCCATAAAGACACAACGCGAAGATATAAAGTTGTGACGTCCCAGCGACGGACCAGCTCTACCGTCAACAATCGCTTGCATGCCCCGTATATCTCTTGTCTGATAGACTACCAAAGAAATTGTTGTTGAAAGCTCACAGGAGGTGCACCCCTCCACAGACTCGGTTTCTGCAAACTAGGAAATCCATGGACCGCTTCCGCTCGAGCGCGTTGATACTGTATCGCTTCGAAAACAGGATCCATTCGTGGACGATTCTCCCTGGCCTCACCATCTAATGCGCTGCTATATGGAACTTTAGCCGACGATAAACCGACATCGATCGGGCTATTGGGTATATCAATCTGGTGTATCCGTGGTAGCGTAGGCATTTCGCGATGTCCTTGGAACTCGGGCATCTGGTCTTTTGGAGATCCAGTCTCCGGTTGATATTCAGGGTGTGAGACAGAAGGACGCTCAACGGCTTCAGGTCCCGAAGAGTGCCGTGACGAACCATCTCCTTCATTGCTCAAACAGTCATTCTGCCAGTCCCGGATTTCCTGTACTGTGTGTAGAGGAAACTTCTTCCAATAGTCGGTGCCTCGCTTTCCGAGGCGGGAAGATGACGAGTACGTTTGAGGCGGACTGCCGCTGTTCCGATGCCTGCTTGAACGATCTTGGCGTCCTTGGACACTGGCAGAGAGCTGAGAGTCTGGGATCTGGGCGAGAAGATTCAGAAGAAGACTCTCTGTTTCATGAAGACGGTGTTCCAAGGCTTCTATGTAACCTTTTGCCGGCCCACTAAGACGTATAAGCTTGGACACTTCCAAGTCCAGCAGCTAGCGTAGCTTACCGTTTCAACTGTTCGGGCCAGTCGCACGACCGATTGTGCTGGTCGCATTGAGTGCAAATTGGCCTTTCAAATCGGATTGCGTGAGTAAAAGATGGAACTAAAAACGAAGAATTTCCTACTTACTTATTTCCGCTGCACTAGAAACACATGGGCTGTTAGATGCGAAGACACATGAAGAATAGAATAATCTCACCTTCTGTTTCCGGAACCGGCAGGAATTACAAGCCACTGTGATGCGCGACACTTTGTTTGGCTTTGCAGGCGCCATTGTTGACCGGTTAATAGTTTGAACGAAAAGTGACGCAGTAAAGTATGCAGTAGATTGACCGGCTCCGCTCGGGGATCATCGTAGTACAAAGTATCAGCCAGAGGGCAGGATTAAGAGGGCGCTCGAGGAAAAGCGTTATGGAGCAGCGGACTGCCGCCATAGAAAGGCTAAGCAATTCGGGTCGATCGTGATTGCCACTTCGGGAAAAGCGCAGGGTCGGTGGGACTTTCACGGCTGAACGCTTAGCCGACGCGTGGCTCCTTCTCTGTGCAGTGCCTGTGCCTGTTCTTCAGGGATCAACAATCACCCTGCTCTGCACATCTGATCATCTACTCAGCAGCTATACACTATAAACGTTGGTGGTTGTGGCATACTTAGCCAGTCCATCGCAGAACGGCATATGGAGATCAGTAGGAAGCCGACCTGTGCGGTTGCCACTAATTCGGTATAGGCTGGATTAGATAAGCGCAGCAGTATCCATCTTTGCTTCCATACTACACTAGCTCCAAATATTCAAGAGCCAACGAAAATAAACTACTGGTTATAGTAGATACTAGAAGGTGGAATTACAAGACATGAATACAGTTGCACGCGGCGAAATTATGGCGACATGCGCAGGACAAACCTTCAGCCTGAACAATAGCCGGAGCGGGGAAGTATATAGAGCTTCAAGATGCGGGGATCATAGTACTGATATGCAAAGATCCATCGTTCTTCACCTTAATTCTTACTAGTACCGTGTTTCTGTCTTGCGAAAACACAATGGCTACAGAGAAACCTACTTATCGCATCGCATCCATTCCCGGTGACGGCATTGGCGAGGAAGTGGTGCGAGCAACCATTGAAGTGGTCAACAAGCTCGCTCAGACGTTGAAAACATTCAACATTGAATTCACGCATCTCCCATGGGGCACTGAATACTACAAGCAACATGGTCGGTACGTGTCTGAAGGTTACCTGGATACTCTGCGGAAATTCGACGCAGGCTTGTTTGGCTCTGTGGGACATCCAGGTATGAATATCTGATCCTTACAAGACAGACACACGCACTAACTAATCCAGACGTGCCCGACCACGTCTCCTTATGGGGCCTGCTACTAGCGCTCCGCAGTCCATTGCAACTATATGCCAATGTCCGTCCTGTGCGCACCTTTCCCGGAACCAAGTCACCTCTGACCACAGCTGTGAATGGCATCGATTGGGTCCTTGTGCGAGAGAATTCCGAGGGAGAGTATTGTGGTCAAGGTGGACGCAGCCACACTGGTCAGCCATGGGAGGCTGCGACAGAGGTGGCCATCTTCACAAGGGTTGGTGTCGAGAGGATTATGCGCTTTGCCTTCGAAACAGCACGCTCCAGACCACGTCGCCACCTGACCGTCGTCACCAAGAGTAATGCCATGCGCTATGGAATGGTCCTCTGGGATGAGGTCGCTGAGGCGGTCGCGAAAGACTTCCCGGATGTCACCTGGGATAAGATGTTGGTGGACGCCATGACCCTCCGCATGATTTCGAAGCCGGATTCGCTGGATACTATCGTGGGAACCAATTTGCATATGGACATTCTATCTGACCTTGCAGCTGGTTTGGCAGGTTCCATTGGTGTGGCACCATCCAGCAACCTAGACCCTACCCGCAAGAACCCCTCGCTGTTCGAGCCGGTTCATGGAAGTGCTTTCGATATCATGGGTAAGGGCGTCGCCAATCCGGTGGCTACCTTCTGGTCCGCTGCGGAGATGCTCGCATGGCTGGGTGAAAAAGATGCTTCCAAAAAGTTGATGGACTGTGTCGAAAAGGTGTGCGCTGCTGGGGTTTTGACACCGGATCTCGGGGGTTCGGCGAATACGCAGGGAGTTGTGGATGCGGTTTGCAAAGAAATCGAGCAGCAGTTGGCTTCGTCTTAAGAAAAGATGCGGCAAGGTCCCCTTGCATCGTGTGTTGGTTTTGGGAAAGACGAGAAATAGAGATACTTCCTCTCCTGTCAAGCATAGCATCGAGTGAACGGTTCCACATCCAATTGCAATAGCATTAATTCTAGTTCCCATCCGTTGAGTAGGCAATATATTCTTGATAAACAGTGTTATTTCGATTGATTACCTGGAGCTAACTAAACTCCTGGCTTGCCCTTCTCTATTCCCTACTTCTTTTGGCCGATTTCGCAAGGAGTATAGACTGGCTAGCAATAGGCGTCAACATCTTTGAAGTCAATGCACCCTCTGACGATTAGAAATTGCATGTGAGTAATAAGTCTTGAAGAATTACCAATTGCTCTAGGAATAATTATTATATATGCAAAACTTGACGCTCAGTAGTAATTAGAAATGGAAATGGTGGAAGTGTCGTCCATGACTAAGCAGGCACCCCGATTTGTGACTCGCAGTTCAGTCCGAGATTCTTGACTTCAACGCCATCTTTTCTTCCATGCTCTCTCCTTATCCTCGACGGCAGCATCATGATCCCACCAGAATGGAGCCTCCGGACCTTACCAATGGCCCATCCGAGATTGGTTCCCTGACCGCGCATTCCAAGGATGAGAGTCAGTTTGTCGGTAGCTCCAGTGGCGTCTACTTCATCAATACCGTCCGACGGGCTTTCTCCGAAAGTTTAGATCCGAGTGGTTCATCGCCTGCACAAGACTTCCCCCAGCCGGAGGATACCCTGGTAGGCAGTGATGCCTCGCAGAAAACGACCCCGGCTGCGCTGCAGGATGATCAGTTTCCGAGCCAATGGGCATATGATCCCGCAGTGGCAGCAGTCTTGGGGAATGCTCCCCCGCTTGATACAGCTCGGGAACTCATGATGATGTACTTTAAAGTTTGGCATCCTCTGTTCCCATTTCTTCATGGCCCTACTTTCTTGCAGGCCATGGAGGGCCTCTATTCAGAAGACCGCCAGGAGCCAACTGGTAATGCTCCAATGGCGGATCACCGGCATGTATGCTGGACAACAATCTTTCAGTGTATTTTCAATCTAGCCAATGCTGTTCATCCGGATATCCAGCTTCCACTGGGGTCTCGAATTGAATCGCCCAGTAACATGCATTCTCTCCTCGGCACGCTAACTAGTAAGCACGATATGTTGTCCTTGCAGGCACTTCTTGCTTGCCAACTATATCTGCTTGCAAAAATGTCCCTCCGGACAGCCTCCACCGTAGGTGGCTGCATGCTCCGTTCCATGCTGCACGCAGGTCTCCATCGCTGTCCATACCGATACAAGGAGCTCACAACCCACGACAGACAGCTGCGCAAGAGGATCTTCTGGTGTGCATACGCCATTGACCGATACCTAAGCCAGGCACTTGGACTGCCTCTAGGCGTACAAGACTCGGATATCGATGTCTGTTCGCCCAATGCTCCTGAAATCCATATACCAGGAATGTACAATAGATCGCATTTCGCGCGATCTGCTTCGTATCCTGAGCAAAGGGGACACCGCCCCCAGCTCACAAGCAACCAACACCACGCAAACACTTCACCACGTACCTTCTCAGCCCACAGCAGCTCCTCAGCCGAAGAAGCTCAGCAAAACCGCCGCGAACTCGCCTTTGCAAGCTACGTCGAGTCCGGTACCTTAACAGGACGAGCCCTCGAGCTCTTCCACAAATCCATTACAGTGCGCTCTGTCCCACGCAGCTCCGTACTATTCCTTATCACAGACGTACACAAATGGTGGAACAATCTCTCCATCGAAACACTCCAAGGCCAACACCAACAATCAACCACCGATCAACCCTCATCATCATCCCCCACAGCAACAACGACAACCGCATTCAACTTCGCCCCCTTCTTCACCGTCCTCTACCAACACCTCATCCTTCTCATCAACCGTCCCTCCCTCTCCCTCAGCCCAACAACCCCCGAATTCTGCTCCGGGCTCCAAACCTGCATCAACGCCGCAAGGGAGATCATCTCCGCTCTAACGACGCAGCAAGAAAGCGGCCAATCATTCTTCTGGCCCGGTTTCCTCTCTGCTGCCTGGATGTCAGGTCTCGTCCTTGCATTTGCATGCCAACTCCGCCAATACGTTTTGTCCAAAGGAGCTCAGTACGTTGCATATCCCCCGCTCTTCTTGTCTCACAGAAAAACCCCTGACCTGCATGCACCCCACACCCGCCCAACCTACCTACCTTACTAACATCACCCAAACCAGAGAAATCGCCAAATGTCTCACAATCCTGCACACCATGTCCACGCAATGGGAAGCAGCCAAACACTGCCACAGGGCACTTTCCCTCCTATCTCGGACTATCCAGGAATCAGGCACCAACACCACCGCAGGTGAAGGATCACCCAATAAACGACGGAAAGTAGCAGTAGATCCTCACCACACCGCCTTCTTCACTCCCATTAATTCGCTATCATCGACGAATATGGATGATGAATATGCACGAGGACGAGCAGGAAGGAGGACTCCTGCTGCTGCTGCTGCTGCGACAACATCTGGTCTGCATGAAACTGCTAATACTAGTGGCGGCCATGTACACCTGTCTCATGAGGATAGATTATTCGCTGCGGAGGGAGTGAGTACTAATACTAATGATAATAATAATGGAGATGCGGTGGGAGAGTTTGATTTTGGGATCGTGGATCTGCTCGAGGGGAGTAATTTTGATGATTTGGCGGATATGTTTGGGCAGCAGTATCCTTCTTTTTGAGTTAGTACTTATTCCATCATGGGTTGGTATATATGGGAAGGGGAGGGTGTATGATAGTGCATATAACGAAATACAGAGACCGTGTAAATACAACAGGTTACGTCTACGAATGAAAATAATATCTACATATACGTATAATACGTGAGAAAGATCCCGTGAGGAAGTCATAAGTCTATATTACACTCGTGTCATATCGTAGGATACGAGGTAGGTAGTATGGCGGGGATAGGAAGAGAAGACGTCACAACTTCCTCCCTCTCGTGACATGAAATAAGAGAACCATGGCATCCGAACAACTTTTCATCTCCGTTCCCAGAATTGGCCCGCCTTCCTTTGCCCATCGCCCTCTTGCATCACGTGCTAACATTGCCAGGGAACAAACCCCAAAGCGCTATTCAAGAGGATGGAGAAAGAAAAAGAGACGGGATATCCGGTAAAGGTGATGTCGCTCGCTAATCATGGACCGATGACACCACTAACAAAGAACTTTTGGGAACCGAGGGATATCAGGACCAGGAGGGAAGGAGAAGAGAGGGATAAAAAAAAAAAAAAAAAAAAAGTGGAAAGGTTGAGGGGGGTTAAAATGGAAAGGAGGTGTCGGATAGGAGGAAAATAAGAGGTGAAATCGTTAATTCGAGTAGAAGAGGTAGAAGAGGTCATCAAAAATAGGTGGGAGTCAAAAAAAAAAAATTCGACATGGCAGACTGCTGAAATCAAACCACCGGTGCAGGAGATGAGACGCGAATTTACGCCTTGTTCTCCTCAGTCGAGGCCTCCTTCTCCGCCTCGGGCTTGGCAGCCTCAGCGGCAGGAGCCTCGGACTCGGTGCCCTTGTTCTTCATGTACTCATCGTAAACGCTAAGGGCCTCGTCGACCTTGGCGCGAAGGGCTTCCTCGTCCTCAAGCCTACAATAATGTATTAGCAACTAGGAGTAACAGTGTAAAGAGTAGAAGGGAAATACTCACAGGCTGAGCAACTCGGTGTTGTCCATCTCCAGAAGCATACCAGTGATCTTACCAGCCAGCTCAGGCTGCTGGGCCTGGATCTTAGGGTAGAGAGCCTCACCGAGCATCTGCTTCTGCTGGGCCGGGGGAGCGGCACCGAGAGTCTGAGCGTTAACACCACCAGCGGCACCTTCCTGAGGACCGGCGGGAGCAGCAGCATTCTGTCCGCGACCACCCTGGCCAGGGCGGATCTGACCCTGCTGAACAGGAACACCACCACGGCCCTGGCCGTAACCGGGACCGCCACGCATACCCTGACCCATGGGCATTCCGGGGACCTGACCACGGCCACCAGCGCCGCGTCCAAACTGCACCTGAGCCATCTGGGGGTAACCCATGCCGTTAGGGATGGCACCAGGGCCCTGCATGCCCATGGGGATACCCTGAGCAAAGTTGGGGGGGATCTGCTGGTTGGGGCCCATGCCGCGACCACCCTGCTGGCCAGGGAAGGGACCGGGGTACTGGCCGGGGCGTCCACCGGGGATACCCATCACCATACCGGGCTGAGGGGGGAAGGCCATGCCGCGCTGACCACCAGGGATGAAACCCTGCTGGCCGGGGCCGTAGAAGACAGCGGGCTGCATGTAAGGCTGGGGCATACCAGCGGCAGCGGCGGCCTGCTGCTGTCTGATGGTGTTGCGAGCCTGGATGCTGGCCTCAAGCTGGCTGCGGCGGACATCCTTGCGCTGGGCAAGGGCAACGTAGAGGGGCTTGCCGTTGACCATTCTCTGGTTCATCTCGGTGACAGCCTTGGAAGCCTCATCGGGGCTGCTGAAGCAGACGAAACCGAAACCCTTGCTCTTACCGAAGGGCTTCTTGTCAGACTTCTTGGCCTCCTTGTCCTTCTCCTCGGAGGACTCAGCGGGCTTCTCCTCGGCCTTCTCCTCGGCCTTCTCCTCGGCCTTCTCAGCCTCGGGGGTGGCCTCCTTGTCGTTCTCCTTGTTAGCCTCCTTCTCCTTACCAGCAGATTCGGGAGACGATTCGCGCTCGACGTTGGTGTCACGCATAACCTTGGCAGAGGTGATGGTGCCGTAAGGTCCGAAGAGCTCACGGAGCTTCTCATCATCAATGTCGTCGGTCAGGTTCTTCACGTAGAGGTTGACACCCTGGTACTTGGAGGCCTTCTCCAGGCGGGCGGCCTCGTACTGCTTGCGCAGCTCCTCCTCACGCTCGTGCTTCTTCTGGGCACGACCGACGTAGAGCTTCTGGCTGCGGATCTCCTTGTCGTTCATCTCCTCGACGGCGGCCTGCGCGCTCTCGTGGGTAGAGAAGTTGACAAAACCGAAGCCACGGCTCTTGCCCTCCTGGTCACGGCTGAGGGTGGCGGAGGTGATCTCACCGAACTTCTCGAACATCTTGCGGAACTCATCGTCATCAATCTCAGAGTCGAGGTTCTTGATGTAGACGTTGGTGAAGTTGGCCTTCATCTCCTCGAACTTGCTCTGGCGGTCCTTCTTGGAGATGTGGTGACCGACGAAGACCTTCTTGTCGTTCAGCAGCATGCCGTTGACGTGCTTGATGGCGTTGTTGGCAGCCTCAGCAGTCTCGTAGTGGACGAAACCGTATCCCTTAGAGTTGCCGAACTCATCCTGAGCGACCTTGCAGCTGAGAATGTTGCCGAAGGCGGCGAAGGTGTCGTGGAGAGCCTTGTTGTCAATGGCGCTGTCCAGGTTCTTGATGAAGACGTTGCCCTGGCCAGTCTTGCGGAGAGCGGGGTCACGCTGGGACCACATGATACGGCAGGGCTTGCCCTTGATCAGAGTGTAGTTGAGGTCTTCCAGAGCACGCTCACCATCGGCGGTGTTGTTGTAGTTAACGTAGGCGTATCCCAGAGAGCGTCTGGTGACGGCATCACGGCAGACACGGATGGAAGCAACCTGGCCGATGGAAGAGAACAGCTCGTAGAGCATGGCCTCGGTCACGGAGGGGTCGAGTTCACCGACATAGAGGGAAGCCGAGTGAGGCTGGTTGGCAGCGGGAGCCGGAGTAGAGTTCTCAACGGCAGTGACCTCGGGGGTGGTGGCACTGGGGGCAGCAGCAGCAGGGCTGGCCTCAGCGGCGCCGTTGACGTTCTCGGCAGCGGGGGTGGTAGAGACGTCGGCAGACATTTTTGTGGTGTTACTGTTGGACAAGAGGTAAAGATGTTAGCACAGGTGTCGACGAAGAGGATACGAGAGAGTTAGTGGGAAGAGGGGGAGAGGGACAAGCTGTAACAGGCGATGGAATTGGAAGATTGGAACAAAGCTCTCAAGCAACAATGAACGAGAACAATCGCAAGACAAAGAATAAGAGACGAATGATGACAGCGGGAAGATGAGCAAGGAGATGAGATAAAAACAGAGGCAGTGTGGGCTTGTCTGATGGAGACGGGGATTTCCTTCCCAGGCGGTCACACTATCACCGTGATAGAAGGCAGGCAAGGGAAGGTCGACAAGAGATGGAGGGGGAATGGTGGAGGAATGACGATCCACGCAGCAAAAGTACAACCTCAATTTAGACACCGGGAAACACCGTCAAGACAACGGCTGCTGGTCTGAAAAGAAGGCTGGGGAAGTGAAGCGAAAAAGACGATCACGAGGGATGAAGAATATGCGGTTGAGCGAAAACTTCCAGATGCACGCACAAAACACGCGCGCCCACACACACACACACCGCACAACTTTTCGGAGACAGTGGGAAAAAGTCACAGTAGGGCCCCAACACGAACACGAAATTTTGATGGACGAGAGAGGGGAATAATTACTTTGGTTTTTTTGGTCTTTTTTCCGGGTTTTTTTAGGGGATTTTTTTCGAGGAGTTTTCGAAAAAGGGAGATATGAAAAAGGAGGAAGAAGAGAAAAGGATGCTGGGGATAGACAGCAGAGAAGGGTTTTATGGATTTTTTGGGGAAGGAAGAAAGAAGGAAGAAGAGCGGATGGAGGAGGAAGAGGAAGAGACGGCGAAGAATGAAAATCGCCCCGAGAAAGACCTTTCTGACTGTGACTGACTGAAATGCTGCCTGCCTTTTTTTTTTTTTTTCTTTTTTTTTTTATCTGAAAAAAACTCAAAACGATAAAATTTTCTTTTGCTCTCTTTGGGTCGGCAGGTGGCGCTAAACCTTATTAGGGTATGGTCCTCGCTGCTTGAACGGCGCTTCACGGAATGGTGGATTCCTTTTCGGCCTTTAAACTCGAGCGGCAAAAAAAAAAAGGAAAAAAACCAAATTAACATTTGAAGGATCTTGAGTTACATATGCCTCAGGCATTAAAACGGGGCTAGGCCACCATCAGGCAGTCAATCAAGAATATCACCAGCCATCGATTATCCATCCAACTCTTTCATTCACCATCCATTCATGGTTTTATTGGTACGGGAGCTTGGAACGGCAGCCACAGTGTTCGTGCAGAGGCCGGGCCTTTAATCAACAAAGGATCTCTAACAAAGCGAACCATTCTCAAACAAATATTGATGAAAGCTATCTATCTGATTGGTCGAAGCTACCCCTCGCCATATGAACAAAGCCCCGAGACGAAAGCAAGTGTAGTAGTTACTAGGACTCGAGCTAGAAATAGCACGCATCCCCGGTAAAATAGACACACAATGAAACGCGTTATCAACAACCACAATAACAACAAGAAAAGGAACACATGGATCACCAGGACGCCTAGCTATGCTACTCATAATTATTCACTAAATGCGCTGCAGGTATAATTGCATTGACCGATCCGTGTCATGCAAACTCTCCATTCCCCTCAGCTCAGATCGAATCCAGCTCCGGAATTGACCGCATACAAAAGCTTCTCCCGGAGGATATTGGCGTTGGTATACCGGGGCAGCTTGAGAAGATTCACGCAGGTGCTCGTACTGGGGAGTCGTTCTTGATCCTCGCTCGAGTCTCGAATGCTGAAACGAGGATTGAGATGGCTGAAACCTAATAAAGGAGCCCGGGGGGTTGACGTCACAAATCGAAGCACTTTCTGTCTTTCTTCGTTGGACATCTTCTCCATCACATCCCAGAACAGCTTGACGGTGGGGTGCTCTTCTTTGTCATCCCCGATCGTGTATACTCCTCCGTAAAACGTGTTCCGTCGCAAGTCGGCTACATCAATGTCCCCTGAATCACCACTCACAAGGGTCTGCAGCTCCGTCTGGTTGAACATCGACAGCCACGACGGCTGGATGATTTGTCCCAGACCCTGGAGGAAAGCGTTGGTCTGCAGAGCAGGCTGGACTTGAAGCCGGTAGCGAGCAATGTAAGAGATATAAACCAACCGATTCTGATTCGTAACAGGTATGTCTGACCCGTGGCTTTTCAAGTCCCGGGTAGTCGTGCGGTTACCCCCGTCGGGAAGCGGTATCGTGTCAGTGACGGTGAAGTTCAACGAGAAGTCCTCCACATCACCAGGATAGTTCTTCAGTTGCAACTGTAGCATGGGTTAGCAGCTAGCACACAGTGCTAAAGAGCAACACGCTTCACTTACCAATCCCTGGTACAGTCCCTGGTCAAGATCCTTCAGATCATTCAGGTTGGCGCGGTAGGCTGTCTCACGCTGGGCCGAACCCGTGCCGCCCGTCAAAGCCCACTTCAGCAGGAAGAACGGGGCAAAGTTGACATCCACCAGGATGCCCTCATATAGACACTTTCCGATGATGCGGCCTAGGAATTCATAGCGCCTAAGTAGGTCACGGACGTTCTCGTTCCATTCCGCAGTGTTCTCAACAAAGCCGAGTTGTCGTAGAAGCTCTCGCCGCTGCTCGACTGCAGCAGGGTTCGGATAGAGCAGGTGCTGGTCGTTCTCTTCGAATAGATTCAAATCACTTGTCGATTTGAAAGCTTCACTAGTCACGCTCGTAAGGAACTCTTTGGTAACACCACCGCCATCGATACCAGCTTCGGTTGTATTGAACTTGTCAATGAACGTGATCTGAATGGGCTCCTTCAACCCATCCCCCAGCTCGTAGAACTCATCAAAGGCGTCCTTGAAAATGCTCTCACGCCTGATATTGGCATGGTGCCGGCTCAGTATATCTTGTACAGCAGGACGTCCATCAATCAGACGGCCCATTGAGGCCTGCGCCACAGACATGCGCCAGGCATCCGGGTCGATATACCCCTGTCTTCGGCGCATTTGATCCCGATAGATGAATTCGCGGAATATCTGGACTCTCGTCGGGAAAGGTATAAAGAAAGGCATGTTGCGGAGAATTTCCATCCTCGGGGCCACGGCCTCCAGCTGCTTCCTGCGAGCGGCCTGTTGTTGGCGACGTCTCAATGCCTCGATACGGCGTGTCTGTTGAGCGCGGCCAGTACCGATCAGGCCTGGGGAAGGCTCAAACAAGGAATCATTCATTAAATCATCCTGTTCTTCCTCCTCATCCTCATCCTGGAGCTGATGCCTATTCTCCTCTTCTGCTACAACGGCAGGGATGAAGCCTTCCATGTCGAAGCGGCTAGTCATCAACCAGTGCCCGTCTGGAAGGAATTTCCGTCTTGAATCTCGCTCATGGATCATCCGCAAGAGGCCAGTGACCAGACCCTTGAAGTAGTCGAGCGGAATTCCCGTAACGCCGGGAAGCCCTTTCTCTTTGTTCTTCATCTCAATGTCCCTCACGCTTGCGATAGCATCCGGTGGCGCTGCAGACGAGCTAAAGTAGCTTCGAATGCCCCCGGTGTCTTGGGTTGCTTCTTTTTCACTCAGATCTGCCGAGTTCCAATACAGTGTGAAACCTAGGTTTTTGAGAAAGATTGTCATATCCTTGATGTCTTTCAAGGGAAGAGCGCTCTCCTTAGTCCAGGAAACTCTTGTGTTCGAGGAAGCGGTGAAAGACGACTCGCTGGAAAAGAACTCCTCATCATCCATCACTTTCAGAACGAAAGTATAGAGCTCGAGGAATAGAAGTATGATTGTCCATTCTTCATCCCTTTCCATTTGAGATATTTCCGGAGACCTAGTACCCTGCGATTCCTCGGCCGGTTTCAGCAGAGGCAACACTTTCGTCGAATCTTGACTAATGGCAGCGAAGATCCTGCTAGCCTTGGATGCTTGCCAGAAATATTTGATCGCGGGGATTCTTGAGCCTTGCTGGCCTTTCAGCTGGTCACTCGAAGTCGCCGATCCCAAATACAACCACATTCGGATGTCATCACCCCGGCGAGGAAATACTCTCAGCAGTGTCAGAGCGTATGTTGCGAGAATCTTGGCTTCTTTAGATGCATCCGATTGAGCATTCGCCAGCTCCCCTTGAGAGAGATGCGTAGTGTGTAGCTGAGAAAGAAGCCCCGTGATATTGCTTTGATTCACAAGGCTGACTAGCTGCTCCTTGATGAATGGGTGCAGTGGCGTTTGCTCGGGAGCCTCATCGTAGTCGTTAGAATCTTCTGACTCTAGGCGCCGAGATATATGCACAGCGGTAGAGTTCAGCAGCTCAGATACCACCTTCACAAAACCCGGTTCTGGCGCCGGACGACCTGTTTGACCTCCCAGAGCGCAGCGGTGGAAGAAGATAAAGTAGGCAAGCAGCCAAAGACGGGCATCCACGTCTTCTTCACTCTTCGGTCGGTCTCCGAACAGCGTTTGTAACTGCCCCAAGGCGGAGGTCAGCAACTTATAATTGATATTGTTTGCTAACCCGTCCAGACTTCCAATGTATTCCGAAAGGTTGGGAATTGTTAGATATATTTTCGCAAACCATTCATAGGCTGTAAGGGTCTCGGACGTAATGGGTCGAAGCAAAGCAAGCACACTCTCAGTAAGGCTATCCCTGGAGAGCTTATACCTTGTAGAAATTGATTTAAAGTCTTTTGTGAGAATCACCATGACCGAGTAGTATTCTTTACCTAGTCGTGCCATGTGCTTCGGTATCAGCCCCGTGAGAAAGACGAGTAGCTGAAGGAGATGTTGAACCGTAAAAACCGGCACCGTTAGCGACGTCACAGACCGCAAGACACGGAGAGTCAAACCCGCCAGTTTCTTCAGCGGCGTGGTCCATTCCCCTTCGGTCGCGATTGAGGGGACTTCATGCAATGTCCTCTGGAACGCCTCGGAGAAGTATACCAGCCGAGCAACATCCCCACTGTCCCACGGTTCCAGAAACTGGACCAGCAAACGAAGCTGCGATAAGCAGTCCGCAGCTGTTCCGTATCGGAGGGAAGGTTGCAAAACAACATCAGGCTGTTGAGCGAGGATGTCAAAGGAGGGGAGATGATCTTTGCCCTGCTTCTTCTCTATAATATCCCACTCGGTGCGCCACGTCCTGCGCGTTATCTTCCGGCTCCGATAACCCCTCCATGTCCTTTGGACGAGTCGGCTCGCTGTCAACCGCTCTCTTTCCTGCTGCCTCGCAAGCCGTTCCTGTTGGGCAATCGCAAGAGTATTCTGGGGGCCTGCGCCGTGAGGGTTTTGTCGACCGGAGGGATATGCGGCGAAAGGGTTCGTATTGCGGCCCCCGAGGTTAACCTGCCGTGGACGGCGGGAGTTCCCCGTAAATGACTGGAACATAGCTTCGTCTTCGACGATCACGCTGAGATTAAAGTCTGTCGACAAGACTCGGGCGGACAAATGTGAAGGTCACTGTAGAGATGAACAGCATCAGTCAAGCGTCTCCATAACGCAGCCCACGGATGAGCAGCCTAAACACGCAGTGAAGCTGAGGTGGGTGGAGGATGGATTGAGCATTGCAGCTGTCTCTTTGCTGTCTCGTCCTGCACGCACTCCGGGATCGCCGCTGATTGCTTCTTACGGCCACGCACCGTTTTCCACCAAATACCTTTATTGCCACTCACTTTGCCGCCACGCTGCCGATATCACGCTTAATAATGGTCCAATTGCTCTATCTAGATGATGCTGGAATTCTTCATCTGCATGCTAAGAACTGAGTGTTTGTCCATAGAGGCTGTCTATCATCTCGTCGCTAAATGGAAGATGCTGGTGATCTATAGGTGAGAAATATACATTTGTTCCCTAGTATTTTATCACAAGTGTGAGCCGGCTACTAGTATTCCGAGAAACAGTTTATATAAATAACCAACACTCAGCAGCCATAGAACCGGAAAAGCGAAGACTGCCAGCAGTATGTGATACTACTAATAGACCAGGACCCCTAACGCCCCCTTCTTGAGTACTAAGTAATGTGCTTGGAGATGAATAGTAAATCGCAGGGCAGTTCTTATGCTTTGATTATTCGAAAGGTGCCGTTCTACTAGTTTAGAAGGCCCCTAGTAATACTAGGGCTGGATCTGCCATATATCCCAGCTTGTATCACCAACTCTAACTTAATATGAGTTTCCCCACAACCCAAATTGCAGGGAAATAGCCTTAGCACTCAATGCATACCGCATCGTAAGTTTAGAGCGGATTTTACCCATGTTCCTGAACCTCATGAAATCTGTAATTGGTGATATCTAAACCATCTGCTAATATGCAATGAAAAACCCAGAGATGCGCCGCGAACCAATATATGTACCAAGAAAGGTAAGACCAAAGCTACACGCTCTGTCGCCTTAACCGCTTGGTACCTAGGTAGCCCTGTATAAAACTGTGCCCTCAACATCAAATCCCACAGCTACTGTACATAGAATACAGTCCACGCAAGCCGGGCCGGCAAATAAAGCATGCAGAGCCGATGAACTTTAGTGACCGCTCCCCAAAGAGCAACACCATCAGAATAGCCGACTCAACTCCGGCGCCGCGTCATTTCATGCCTGATGTAACCGCCAAACTGTGCATGGACGAAGGGGGGTATGTATGATATGCCTCATCATGTCCGAAAAATCCGAATGCGTTTCCCTCTCGAAAAGTACAAGGACCGCGATGTCGATTATTGACGAGCGGGCTGAGTAGTCGATGACGATTCCGCTGCGGCCTCAGAGTCCAGACGCTCCTGCTCCAGAACTTCCTGACCGTTATCCGACGCCCACATATCGAGGTAGTCATTTCCGCTGAAAGCCCGCTGAAGGGTGACGATTCTTCCGTCCTTCTCGATTTCTTTCGTGTACTTGGATTTCGTGGGAGGCATACGCTTGGTCACGAAGGGGGTCAACTATATCATACATATCCGTGTTAGTATTCCAACCCATGGCCAACAGTCAATTGCACATTATAGAAGGTATAATCCCACCTTGAACTGATCCAAGTTTTCAGGCACAGCGAAAGTGCGGACTTTTTTCCAATCGATCACATATGACCCGTTCTTCGCGAAGTAACCCATCGATCCGGTCCGGTTACCCTTGTAGTAGCCACCAAGGACCTGTTTCGTGGTCAGGCGCAAGCGCGCCATCATGGGCTGCGAGGGCTTGAACATGGTGGGCAGGCAGGGAGGCAATTGACGGTCGGTGGGTTGCGGAGGTAACAAGACGGAGGAGCGTTGGACAAGATGTTCGGGGAAGAGACGATAGGAAGGCTCTTTCTGGGCGGCGCTAGAGAGAAGTAGCTCCGCCCCGCCAAGAACTTTTTTCGTGGTCCGCATCGGAAAAGTAAAAAAATCAACGGCTGCATCTTGACAACTTCCTGCGGTGCGTGGTCGCCATTCAACCTGTTGTTTCTTTCATTTAATCTTCTGGGATTTATTTGAATAGATTTTTTATTTACATAGATCACAGCTCAGGAGCTGCGACACACGCCCATCATGCCTCGCAGGCAGACGCAAATGCGCGGTCCTAAAGACCGGGACCAGTCCCTGCAGAAGTCGAAGCAGCCCGCACCCAAGAACAAGAAGTCTGGCAACTACCTGAATGCTTTTGCTATCGCAGAGAGCGAAAACCCCGGAAAGCTGGGCGTTAAGCGCACCCGTCTGGGCAAGCAGGACGAACCGTTCAAACGCAGGCGACACAACCCTCAAGATGACGACGATTCGGACGGCCCGGACTACAGCAAGCGCCGTCGCACTGAAGACGATGAGGCGGAAATGGACTCGAATGCTGGTAGCGATGGCGAAGGACACCGGTGGAGGATTGGTGAGGTCGGTAGTGACGATGACAGCGAGTTGGACAGTGACGAAGCCATGGGTTCCAGTGATGAGGAAAGGTTCGAGGGTTTCACGTTCCGCGGAAGTTCTACAATGAAAAATAAGCCGAAGCAGAAGGCCCCCGAACGCAAGAAGCGCACTCGCGATATCAACTTGTCCGAGGACGCCGAAGTATCGGAGGAGGACGATCTCGAAGACGACTCTGACGACCTCGGAGAGGATGCGATAGATTTGACTACGGCTTGGGATATGAACATGGCAGAGGAGGAAGAGGAAAAGGCTAAGAAGGCCAAGTCTAAGTCTAAGCAATCGGCTGAAAGCGATGAATCGGAAGAATACGACTCTGAAAGCGAGGACAGCGACTCTGACGACAATGACGATGAACTGCCATTATCGGGAGACGAAATGGACGAGGATGAGGTGGATGAGCATGGTATTTCCAAGCTACAGGACTTTGTCAATGCTATGAACACCGAGGGTACCACGAAGACGGCTCGAAAGACAGGCGGAAAACAGGAACATGGGGCCCCTACGGAGTTCGGTCTGACTTCTACGAAAAAACTCACTATTGCCGATCTTTTGCCTTCTATTACAGATTCTCGCCTGAAGAGTTCCCTCAAGCATGTCGACGCTGCTACAACCTCAAACAAGAAGACGTCCGGTGTTCCTGGCAAGCTGGATGCGCCTCTTGCAAAACGCCAACAGGATCGGCTGGACCGAGCGGCCGCATATGAGAAGAGCAAAGAGACTCTTGACCGCTGGCTGGAGACTGTCAAGGCCAACCGCCGAGCCGAGCACCTTATGTTCCCTTTGCCTGATCCCGAAGCAAACCAGACACACCGTATGGGCGCTGCTGAGCCTCGAACCGACCTTGAAAGCACCATTCAAAATATTCTTCAGGAGAGTGGACTCACTGAAAACAACGGAAAGTCGGCTGAAGAACAAGTGCAGGAGTTTGAAGAACTCCAGGCGCGGAAGCTGCCTATCGAGGAGATCAGGGCCCGCAGGGCGGAACTACGGAAGCGTCGTGATCTGCTCTTCCGGGAGGAAGTGCGCGCCAAGCGCATTAAGAAGATTAAGAGCAAGTCATACCGTCGTGTGCACCGCAAGGAGAGAGAG
The DNA here is from genome assembly GCF_003184625.1 of Aspergillus neoniger CBS 115656. Lineage (NCBI taxonomy): Eukaryota > Fungi > Ascomycota > Eurotiomycetes > Eurotiales > Aspergillaceae > Aspergillus > Aspergillus neoniger. The sequence continues at coordinate 133,489 of NW_020291136.1, forward strand.
AGGCTTGAGCAACAGGAACGCCAGGCTCTCCTAGAAGCCGGCGTGGACCTGGATGAGGAGGAGAAGGAGAAGAACGATCGTCTAAGAGCGGAGGCCAGAATGGGTTCGAAGCACAAGGAGAGCAAATGGGCGAAGAGCCTGAAGCAGACTGGTCGGACCGCCTGGGATGAGGACGCTCGACATGGCACACAGGATCTTGCTCTACGGGAGGAGGAACTACGGAAGAGGATCGAAGGAAAGCGTGTCACCAACGGTGATGAAGACTACCTTGGCTCGTCTAGTTCTGAGTCCGAAGATGAGGACCCATGGGATGAAGAGGCTGGGTCAGATGCTGAGAAGCGCAAGATCCGCCAGAAGCTCAGTCAGCTGGAAGGCGACGATGATGCGGACGCAGAGTTCAAGGGACCTCATGCCAAGCTCCTTTCGATGAAGTTCATGCAGAATGCGGACGCTGCGCGTAAAGCAGAGAATGATGCTGAAATTCGACGTCTCAACCGGGAGCTCCACGGTGAAGAATCGCAGTCTGAGGCGGAATCCGAAGTCGGTCGGCGAAAATTCGGTCACAACAAGGAGGAGGCGAAGACAGCAAAGGAAACCAAAGCGAAGCTGCCTCGGAATGAATTCGAAGAGGCACCGGGTTCTGACGATGAGGATCTGCGAGAGGCGGATCAAGAGGTCGACATTGTTGTTGACCGTCCCGCAAAGAAGGGACCGGCCGTCTCCCAGAACAAGTCCCGTGGTCGTCCTCAAAAGGAAGCCGCAGAAGAAGATGGGGAAGATGCTGCTGCTGCGGAGGAGAACCCGTGGCTCGTGCAGACGAACCGCAATAACCGTCGCGCCAATGTGAACGACTCACAGCAAACTGTTGACATCACGCTAGATGACGCGAATGTCAGCAGTGGTAAATCGAAGAGTGCTCCCAAACCCCAAAAGGCATCGGCACCGAGCAAAAAGAAGGTTGATGCCGAGGTGTACGGTAGCGATGAGGAGGAGAGCGTGCCAGTGCTTCTCAAGAATCATGATCTGGTGAAGAGGGCTTTCGCGGGCGACGAAGTCGTGCAGGACTTTGAGCAAGAGAAGTTCGACACCATCAAGGAGGAAGACGATCAAGTGATTGACAACACCCTCCCCGGCTGGGGTAGCTGGGCCGGTGATGGCATCAGCAAGAAACAGCAAAAGCGCCAGAAACGGTTCCTCACCAAGGTTGAGGGAGTGAAGCCGGAAGACCGGAAGGATGCCAAGCTCTCCCGGGTCATCATCAACGAGAAACGGGTCAAGAAGGTAAGAACGACGATCAGTCGGGCTCTAGCGCGTGTGATCCTTAATTTGTGCATGATGAACTAACGCCTGCTGTTTTGTCTAGAACACCAAGTACATGGCCACGCAACTCCCTCACCCCTTCGAAACGAAGCAGCAGTACGAGAGATCGCTCCGTCTGCCCATCGGTCCTGAGTGGTCTACTAAGGAGACTTTCCAAAATGCAACCAAGCCACGCGTGATGATCAAGCAAGGTGTCATCAAACCGATGGAAAAGCCCATGGTTTAATGTATGTGGTGGTCTGGCTACTACGAGTTGGCAGTCATGATGGGTATCTGGGTAGACGAGAGCAAGGCATCTTGCCTGCCTGGGGTCTTTTGGTGGCGTTATTGTAGAATTAAGTTTGGTCATGATACCAAGTCATTTTAAAATTTCCCCGAACGATGGGTTTATTGGTTTAGAGGCTGCGACTAGAGGGTTGTCAAGGTGATGATTTTGTGTCATCCCCGCATCAACCGGATTGTTCGTAGCATCCGATCTGCAGACCAGCACTGGTTTCAAGTTATTTTAGTGCTGGGCCCTTTGTGCAGGGCATTAGTCTCCGGGGTTGGTCACCCCCCAATAAGGTTGTCGAATAAGCAGTGTTTTGGATCCAAGATGATCAGGTCTGGTGAGTCCCTGCACCGTGATACTCTCTTTTCCTTGAATGCAGGCCACATGGACATCGAGATTCGGACCGACTTGGGATCCATGGAAAGGAGCAAGCCACTCAGAGAGTGAGTTGCGTCCCTTGCAACGACGACTGACAGGGCGGAATGCCACGACGGGCGTTGGCTGGGAAAAATCAGAGATCGAGCATTCAACAATCAAACTAACGAAATTTACTTTTGACCTTGGCGTATGGGTACATTCCTTGATGCCTAGGGAGCATACGCCTCTCAGACCAGGTCTAGGAAAGGTAACCGTGATATGGAGAGAAAGCCACAGAGTCAAGTCAAGAACCATGAGACACTCGAAGCCCGGTCGCAAAGCTGGTCGGACAGTATACAACTTTGTCCTTTGGTCAGAAGGTGAAGGAGGAGAAAGTACGTAGTTCTTGGGGAAGTATATGAGGCATGGGGGGGATGCAGCAGTAAACCATCGATGCTCCACTTGTTCTTTCTGGTTTACCCGCATCTTACAAACAGAACAGCGACACCATCACCCGTCCTTCCACTCTCCCTCTTTCTCTCCTCTCCCTTCAAAACCAACTACTAGTTTTATCTGTTCACACTAGTAATTCTCGTCCACGACACCATCAACAGTCAATCAATCAATCATTTGGCCCTCCATCGGTTAATGCAAATTAATTTCGATTAATCAATCTGCCCCCCCTTCATCAGCTGTCTTAATCATCCGGCTGCAGTAAGCTTCCATCTCCCCTGCACATACCCGCCCGACTTCAGGCAGATGGCGCTCTGCATGCACCACGGCTTGCAGAGCCCGAGGATGGTGCATTCCACCCCCCTCAACCCTACATTCCCCGTGCTATGTTTCCGTTATGCCTCGAGGTCTGGGATCAGACACCACAACATTGACCATTGTGCAGATCGACGCCTCGTAATACCTCCGTTGGCACTTGTTCCAGCCCGCCAGTGTTCGTCTGGTATCCTTCTGCACCGGGGCCGGAGTTTTGCCCGGGCCTGAGATTCCTACTGGCTGAGACCGGAATCTATACTCGAGCTAGGTGAGCTATTTCACTGCTATTTGAGAAATGTCTTCTCCCGCTCGATCTTCTCCTGTTGTTTACTATCCTTTCCCATCCCTTCCTCATATACTGGAGCCTGTCTGTCGAGTGTTCCGTACACTCGAATATTATTATATACGAAAGGAGACTTGGGAGATCCAAACTTGGATTGTTTCTCCATCTCTGGCTCCTATCTTATATTCTTCTTAATGATTCCATTGCGGTCATTGGTGCTGTTTTATTGCATGTTTTGGTCCCTCTCCTCAACCAACCCCACTGGCTGGTCACTTTGATATATATAAGCCTTTTGGCCTTGGGACGCGTGGCGGAGCTTGGACCGTCTACTACACATTTTATTTTCTATATTTTGTCCGAAAAACACGGCACAGATCTTCACAATGGAGAGGAAACACAGATGGGGCTCTTCATTCTTACTAATGTGGCTTCTAGCTGCAGAAGGAGTATACTCGGCGCCGAGACAAACTTCTTCAGCTGCGTCTTCGAAGACGCAATTTCCACCGGGTGCTGAAACTGAAAGGGTACTAGCGGGTACAAAAGGCGTAAGTGCCGAATGGCCAGACTATCATGGAGTTGGTTCTAATAACCATTTAGTTCTATCCGACCAGCCTTGAGCGCGAGGGCCATCCGGTGCGCCCAGCCCCGACATCCACAGGGAAGGATAAAGACCCCTTGGGGCTTGATGGGCTGTTTGATGCCCTGGGAGATACCGCAAACCTCCCAAACGAATTATTGAGCGAGTTTCTACCGGGCTGGGATAAGAATTACCCAGTGACCGTACCGGTATCAGCATATAAACCGGCTAGTGCGGATACAACTACTTCATCTACAAAACCACAAACGGAGCCAGAGACTTCTGAGACCTCCACGGCGGAAGCTCCTAGTCAGAACGCCCCAGAGGCTACAACCGCCGCCACTTCTCAAACCAGCAGTCAAGCATCCAGTACAACAAGCGTGACCCAGTCCTCAAGCTCAAGCTCAGCGAGCCAGGCCCAGCCCTCAAGCTCAGCAAGTCTGACCACGACCGCAAGTCAAACAACGCAAGCCGAGAATTCAATTACTTCATCTGTTGTGCAAGGTAAGAACTTTCATTGGGTAAATGTCTTATAATTTCTAACATGCCTTGGCCTTAGCCTCAGTTACATCAATGTCTGGTCAGGACGTCTTTGTGCCATTGGCGACAGGTCCAATCCCGCAAACAATTACAGCGCGGAACGATCATCCTGTGCCTAAGAAAGGAATTGTATGTATTTCCGTGTTCAAGATGTCATAACTTTCCTAACAAGCACAGGAAAATGTCACGACACCGATCGAGACAAACAAGTTCTACGCTGGACTCTTCCTAGGTTCGCAGACCAATACTACTTTTACCCATCCCTATGGTGTGTCATGGGCGAAAGGAAGCGGGAATGCCCAAAGTTATGGAATGGCCATCTCCCACAACGAGGTTAATGTCGTTGCAAATGGCCCCACCAACACCAACATTCCTGGCAATCCAATCCAGTATTACATCAACCCTATTGGCATTCAGCATATGATTCTGTCGGCCACAGAACTGAATACCTCGACTGTGCTGACCGCCGAAAATCTTCTGCCATTCTCCGCTGACGCTGTTCTGAGTCCCACTCCCGGGTCAAGCCAGAGAATTACCATCCCTCTGGTGCAGGGAATGGGCTTCGTCACGGGCATGTACAACAACCTACAGCCCCTGATCCAGAGTGGTGTTTTCTTCAGCAAAGTCGTCACGGCTTCCTCGCCCCGGATTGGCATCTACAAATACAAGGTGTCTCTGGCGGATGGAACAGAGTGGCTTGTTTATGCCATTCCTCAGGATGGAAAGGACCCTGATTTCCGCCTGGAATCTAACACTAACTTCCGTGGCCCAAGCGGCTGGTCTGGCACCGTTCAGATCACCAAGAACCCAGCAGGTGCCTCTGGGGAGAAGTTGTTGGACGGCTCGAGCGGCGTCTTTGCTTTGGAAGCTGCTGTATCCGGGTCGGTTCTAAACGGTGCTGGTACATACAATCTGGCATTCGCCAAGACAGGGAAGCAGCTGCAAGAGACACCACTGCTCATGTATGCCCTGCCCCATCACGTCGAATCGTTTGACAACACTACCAAGGGTCGTATGACCAGTATCTCGCTTCGGACAACGACAAAGGGTAATGCAACTGCTGTTGTAGGAGAAACCTGGACAATGCTTGAGCCGAACCTTCCGACCCAAATGGGCTTCGACCCGTGGACTGTATCGTCCGGTAACGTCAACAATCTGAGCGCTGCTGCCAAACAAGTCATCCTCTCTGTGGCACCCACCGAGCTCAACCAAAGCATCGACCAACAGTCAGACCTGAATAGCATGTACTACAGTGGAAAGGCATTGAGCAAATTCGCAACTCTTGTTTACACCGTGAACAAGCTGGGAGGAAACCCTGACCTGGCAGCCTCAGCCTTGCAGAATCTGAAGACCGCCTTTTCTCGCTTTGTGGACAACAAGCAACAGTTCCCCTTGGTGTATGACAGCGTTTGGAGGGGAGTGGTGTCTTCTGCCAGCTATGGAGGCGATTCTGGTGCTGACTTTGGAAACACTTACTACAATGACCACCACTTCCATTATGGTTACTTTATCCATGCTGCTGCCATTATTGGGTCGCTTGATTCGACATGGCTCACGGATTCCAACAAGGCCTGGGTGAACACGCTTGTTCGCGACGCTGGAAACTCGGCCGCAAACGACCCGTACTTCCCCTTCTCGCGCTCATTCGATTGGTACCATGGGCACTCGTGGGCCAAGGGTTTGTTCGAGTCGTTTGACGGAAAGGATGAGGAATCAACCTCGGAAGATACAATGTTCGCATATGCTCTGAAGATGTGGGGAAAGACGATTGGCGATGCTAGCATGGAAGCCCGCGGCAACCTGATGCTGGGAATCCTCCGACGAAGCTTGCACAACTACTTCCTCATGGAGAGTGACAACAAGAATCAGCCTGCGAACTTTATCGCCAACAAGGTCACTGGCATTGTAAGTTCGGGCCTGCCCTTTCACTTTGATCGTTAGTAACTGACATGTGTTGAAGCTGTTTGAGAACAAGGTTGATCATACTACTTACTTCGGTAACAACCTGGAGTACATCCAAGGGTATGCATGTCCTCTATGAGTTTATTCGTGCATCATGCTAACCTAGTCAAAGCATCCACATGCTGCCCCTTCTGCCTTCGTCTCCATATGTACGAAGCCAGAACTTTGTTCGCGAGGAGTGGAATGCACTCTTTTCGGCCAATGCCACCGACCCTGCGTCGAACGTCACCGGAGGATGGAAGGGTGTCTTGTACGCCAACCTGGCCCTGATTGACCCTGCATCTTCGTGGAACTTCTTCGCACAGTCCAGCTTCGATTACAGCTGGATTGATGGTGGAGCGTCACGTACATGGTATCTTGCATTTGCAGCGGGTCAGTATATCCCTCCAGATTCTTAAATGAAGAAGTTGCTAACAACGTCGCAGGCTTGGGCGGAGGTCCTGCTTAAGGACGCAGCATAGCGATGATGCATTTGATATATTTGGTTTGGCATTTTTGATTGTCCAGGACTTCTTTCCTGGAAGATATGCAGCATGTGTTGCTGATATGTTTGGCTGGCGCCGTCTACTATACCTGTTCATATATCCGACTATCCTGTGGACGTAGTGATATAGATATTTATTAATGACTTGATCTACATTGGCATCGACAGCAAAGAAAGAAAATAATCCTTGATTCTTAGCATCGTTGGAAGTTGTACCTCTAATACCGACCGTAACATTTAACCCCGACTATCCCCAACACCGCCACTCAGCCGCGAAGCATAGCCCCGAACACCTTCCAAGGCTGTACAGCCACAACAAGCTTATCTCTCGCGAACACAAAAGTGAGATGTGTCCCAATCACTCGGGCTCCATCAATCCCGCACGTGGTGGGCTGCGTGACCTAGCCTAATAACTAGTACTTAGGAAGTAGTTATGCTAGGCTGAGTGACTAGTCGGGGATGTGATGTGATCTGATAAGTGAGACACCAAGTAATCACTGTGGCTTATGCATCTATCCTAGATAAGTACATACATAAAGTTTGCTAAGAAGGCTGCCTGATGCGGAAAAGAAATACCATACATACCATACTTTTGTTTCCTGTGGCTCAGCTTATTTGAGGAATGTTACTTGAACAAGCCACAGTAATCTATCTATCTCATTAAGAGGGAATGTCGAGGGTTTGGGTAGTAGCTCCATCACTTTGTATACCTAATCCTATCTATTCTATTTAGACTAGCTAATTAACTAAGTAATTAGTCGACACCTTCACTCCATCTCGATAGACTACTACTTAGTATACTGAGAATCAAACAAAGTGCAAACACAGTAATCTGATTGGTAACTGCACCTCAACCGGTGAGTGAAAGTGGGTCAAAACAGCAAGGGACGGACGGGGACGGGAAAAAGGAGTGCACGGATCAAGTTGGGTCTTGCTCTAAGTAAGTACTAGAGTAAGTTCCGTGATCCATCTGGCAACAACATATTTCTTCGAGGCTTGAAGTTTAATTTCATTTCTTTTGGTTTTGAAGTAGTAAGGCAGTTAACATGGCTGGATGGATGTCTCAGCCGCTTATTGATTCTGAATACACTGTGTATGTGGCTGTAGTACCCAATCGGAGGGAAGTGCCGTTGGTCGGTAAGTAGTACTTTGTAAATAGTAGGCTACTTGGTTGTATACGAGCATCACAGTTACTGAACTAGGGAAGTGATTAGTAGTTACCTGACGCTGTAATAATGTCATAGTTGGTAAGTAGTTCACTGCTGCTGTCTCGTTTGCTGGCTGTCACTCTTTGTCAAGAATATCTCCGGGCTTTCCAAAGCAAATCCGGCAGCATGTCATGTTGGATGTTAACAACGTGTTGCGATTCTGTGGGATGATCGATCAATCCATGTTGACTGAACTCAGAATTTTGTTGTCAAATCTCCCAATCTTCAAAACCCGACAACCAGCTCATCAATCTTAAACGCAGTCAAAACCAGCTACTTCATGGTCCAGAACTTTGTGAGTAACGAACGAATGAGCATGTTACGTCAAAAAAAGGGGGCCATTCCCCTGAGGGTGGGGCCTGATCGTGGCAGTGCAAAATGCATAGTTGAAACTAGTGAGTGGGTTTTTCCACCATCATCCGGTGTTACGGCAGTCCCGGGAACATGGTATGTTTGATCAGTAATCTATTTATTCATGATGAGGGACTCTGTCACAGTGGTGATTTGAGATCGAGGAAGGATGCTAGGTAAGTAGGTAGAATTATCATGCTGACCTCTTTCTTAATTTATTAAACTGCATTAGGTATCAAATTCAAGTGATTGAAGGTGGCTGGAGCTGGAAGCATCAGACCCACTCGGATTAGTCCGGGAGCTCGAGTCTCGTCACAAACAGCCGATTCCTGCTGCTGCTTTCTCATCCTGCATCGGGTGGGAAAGGAAAAAAGCTCAGGCTCTATCGATCTATCCTCTGCATTAGTCTACATCACCATTACCCGGCATGGAGAAGCTGGTCCGCACGCTGGTGTCTATCACTCTTTCCACCCAGTAAACACCCAATAATCCCAACTTTTCAGTCCTTCCTTTCCAAACATTCCTTCTCAAGTACTACCACTTCCATTCCCCGGTCGGCTTCGGGCAGTATCCTCTGGTCCCAATTGTCTCCCGCGAAGTGGTCAACGTCATCGTCATCCCAACTCCCATCATTCTCTCGTTTAAAAGTACCCTTCCTGCCCAGAGAGTCAAGTTAAAAAAGATTTCTGACCCGTCCCAGGTAGCATTACGACTGTCAGTCACTACGAGGAACTACTACTTTATTACTCTTCCTCAACTTAGGCCCCCCACACCCTGCCACAATCACACTGGGCAGCTTTCCACACTTTTTCCCCCCTCCATCAATCCCTGGAACGTTGGATGATCTGGATTGAGGCTGTGCAGCTGCCTCCCTCCTTTTGGTCCATCCCCTCAGTCTTTGGTCCACCAGAATTTCCTCATCAACCAATTACCACCGCCAGTGGAACATCCGGAATCGTGATCACTGCTTAGCGACTCTTTCGGCTACCACTAGAATCTGTACGGGTTGGAGTACGTAGCCACCATCTCTTGGCCCCTGTACCTTGCAAAAGTCCCGTTCTTTGGTTCATTCATCACCCTGGGAAAAAAAAAAGCTCAACGTGTGCACGCGTCGCACGGTTCTAGCCATTCCTGATTCGCCGTGTCCAAGCCTGCAAGGTGGCTTGTGCTGTGATAATCCTTTGCTAAGCACAAGCAAAGTACAGAAGAAAGCCTACCCACGCGACAAGCCACAACATCAGACTTGCTCCATCCGATCACGGGGTGCTACATTGGCAACCGACTGTTCAATTCGATTAAGCCCCGTTTCCAAGAGACGACTGGAAAAAACTTTAGATCAGAAGACCCTGTCGCTCATACCCCTTATATCTCTCAACCCCCGTTTGTTGTGGTTCCAGATTGTCGCCACAGGACTGACATTTCCCAATGGGTAAGTGTTAGAGAGTGAGAACCATCGTTCCTTAGCACTCCTCATCCATGTTTCGAGTCCTGCTCCTACCTAATTCTTAATTCCGTTTCCCCACCTCAAGTTTCTTCACATCTACGTCCCTCTTTATTCAGGTATCATTGTCCTTCCATTCGTTTGCATTTTACCTTTTGCTTTTTCACTCTCTCTTGCTGGCTGGCTATGATCGGCACGGCTTGTTGTTTCTTCACGCACACTTGGATCAGTATACTCTGTGGCAGTATATCCGGTCGTTCATAAGCTTTACACTTTCCCCACTCTTTGTTCGTTTAAACTGCTTTGTCGTGTCAACTCGCCATTCCTTTCCTATTTGTTATTCTCACAACACCATCCGTGGCGAATGACGACCATTGCCAGCCTTTGTCTCATCTTTTCACATCTACCCGCCTCGTCCTATTAGGTGCTACGCTCGGTAGACTGGGCTAACAAGATTTCCAACGTGCTTTTACAGCGACCAACAACATCTTCAAGTCGTTTAGACGCTACTCCTGGGGCCCCAAACGGAGAATGACGGGCCTATCATCATCTGAAAATGGTTCCACGGAGCCTGATGAGAGAGCAGCATTGCTCGGCGACATTGCTCGCAGTAACTCCGGCCTCCGTCCGCGACAGCAGAAGCAGCACTGGTCTCACTGGCCGAGGCGTGTGGCTCATTTGACCTGGTCAACTCTCATTCGCGATTATGTCAATGTTCTGCTCATTTTCGTGCCACTCGGTATCGTCTCCGGTGCTCTCCATTGGGACAGCACGGTCATTTTCACCTTGAACTTTCTAGCAATCATCCCTCTGGCCTCTCTTCTGAGTTTCGCGACTGAAGAATTGGCAGCCACCATGGGCCAAGCCCTGGGAGGCTTGATGAATGCCACGTTTGGCAATGCCGTGGAGTTGATCGTATGTATATCTCAAACTCTTGTCTGATGAGTGGTTATGACCCGGCGCTGACAAGCATTGCACGGATAGGTCAGCATCATTGCGCTGAAAGACAACCAAATCCGCGTGGTCCAAGCCAGTATGCTTGGTAGCATCCTGTCCAACATTCTGCTCGTTCTCGGCTGCTGCTTCTTCGTTGGTGGTCTTAAGTACTCGCAGCAATCTTTCAATAGCACAGTAGCGTCGACCATGTCATCCCTGATGACGGTTTCGTCTGCTTCGCTGATCATCCCCGCCACCCTTTACGCCTCTTTGAGTGGCTCCAATGATAAGGAGCAAAGACGTGACAACATCCTGATCCTCTCCCACGGAACTGCCATCATCCTTTTGGTTCTCTATGTGATGTACCTCTACTTCCAGCTCAAGTCGCATGCGGAGCTCTTCGAAGCAGCCAACGATGAGCTCAATGATACAGAGAACCAGGGCGGCGAAGTAGAAGAGGCTGAGGAGGAGGAGGAGGAGCACTTGCTCAGTCCGTGGGCGGCCACTGTTGCATTGATTGTCGTCACGGTCTTGGTTGCTATCTGCGCCGACTATCTGGTTGGAAGTATTGACAGCATTGTGACGAAGACTGGCATGAGTCGCACGTTCATCGGTCTGGTTCTCATTCCCATTGTTGGAAATGCCGCAGAGCATGTGACCGCTGTTGTTGTCGCCTGGAAAGGAAAAATGGATCTTGCCATTGGTGTTGCCATCGGAAGCAGTCTTCAGATCGCTCTGTTTGTCACGCCATTCCTGGTCATTCTTGGATGGATTATGAACGTGGATATGACCCTTCATTTCCATATCTTCGAGACCATGGCCTTCTTCATCTCTGGACTGGTCGTGACATTCCTGATCCAGGACGGAAAGTCGAATTACCTCGAGGGTGGACTGTGCTTGGGAATGTAAGTTGCTCTTATACTATTATATCTTCACTCGCCTAGGAGCCTTTACTAACCCGTCACAGGTATCTAATTCTGGCAATTGCCTTCTACATCTACCCAGACGATGTCAACGAAGACGCCCTGTTCAACCACTAACATGTTGTTTAATGGGGTTGGGCACTTATTGAGCTGCTGCCTACTAGCATCTCCGCTCACTTTCTCATTTTCTATCTACTTCTTCCTCGTCTCTCCTTAAGGTTGTTTAACTCGAGTATGTCGTTGTAACAAGCGAGCTAGCTTCCTCGGTTGGGCTTTGTACAGACATGCCCGGATGCTGTTCTGGGCATTTTTCACATTTTACTATGGGAGGTGCTTTTGTGTTTCATTCAAGCTGCGGGTCAGTACCACTGTATGCCAGACGGGCTACAATTATGTATTTCAATAGGCCAAGAGCCGAGTTTTCAAAAGTCGCCAATGACTTGTGTCTGTGCTGCAGACCGGAAAACGGGTTAATCAGGAATACTAAAACGCTTTTGTCAGATTTGCAATCATAGATAGGACATTTAACTTAACCTGTCATAAGATGCAGATTTCCTTCCCGTATGAGTTCGTAGTAGATAATGCAATAGAAATCGTCACCCGGTCATCATCACTGTGGAGGCATTCCATCATGTCCGCAATCCAAGGAAATTCTTGGCGGTGGATGACTCAGCCGCGGATGTGGAGAGGAAAATCGTTCGCCGGCCTCCAAGGCAAGAGAGCCAGATTCGGGTCGATGTGACTTCCTCACCTGCCATCCTCCTTGACATTGATTGTTCATTGAGGGCCTATATCACACCATGCCGCCACGTCTCAACCTTTTCACCGCACGGGCGGTCCCCGTTCTTCGTCAGTCCGCCAACAGCTCGGCTGCTTCCCGACGCAGTTTTGCGACCATCCTCAACACCAACCGGCCTTGCGCTGCCTCGACTGGCCATGGCTTGAAGTCCGGCCTGTCGGCTTCCGTTCGGACGCAGAGGAGGTGCAACTCCTCGGGCTCTGATGGGCAGGATAGACCCAAGGGCCCGACCGAGGACCCTTTGCCCCATGTTAGCGAAGAGGCCGCGGAGGTCAGCAAGATCATGGATAAGAAGTGCGATGGTACCCCGGCCAGTCCTGAATTGGAACAGGGAACGCCTATTTCTGAGGTGCGTTGATCCATCTGGGATGCCGTGTTGTAGCTGTTGCTGCTACGGCTGCTTCTTCCGCTGTATCTGGGTCATGTATATTGACTGTTATCTCCGCATAGATCCTGCAACGTGATAAAGAGGCCCTGAAGCACATGCCCAAGGTCATGCAAGACCAGATGAAGCGCCCCTCCGGTAGCCGTTCATTCTCGACGTCCGCTCGCCGCCTGCAGCCAGAACTTCAGGGAAAGGAATTCGATGATGCCTCGGCGTCGGTCGTTGCCAACATGATCTCCCAGGTCAACCAGCAGGCCACAGAACTCCACCCTGGACTCAAGTTCGAAGCGCCCGAGAACCTTCCCAAGACTGAGAACTTCCGCAAGAGATACGAGACGATAGTGGAGCAGTTCACTAAGCTGCTTATGCAAGATGGCAAGCTGAGCAAGGCTCAGAACGTATGTTTACTCTGCAGAGGGAGTTTCTCTTATTTGAAAGGATTAATACTGACTGGTTTTTTTGGGTTAGACTATGGCATTCATTCTGGATCACTTGCGCACTGCTCCTCCCCCGAACATCAACCCCCGGCGCCGTTTGCTCCCGGGCCCTCCCGCTCCTCAGCTACCTCTCAACCCCGTCCTCTATCTCACCTTGATTGTCGACTCTGTCGCGCCTTTGCTCAAGCTTCGTCAACAGAAGGGTATCGTTGGTGGTGGTGTGTCTGTGCAGGTCCCTTCTCCTCTCGCTCTGAGACAGCGCCGGAGAACCGCGATCAAGTGGATCATTGATGCCTCTGACAAGCGTAAGGATAGTCTGTTTGGCCAGCGCGTGGCTAATGAGTTGGTTGCTGTTGCTGAGGGCCGCAGTGGAGTGTGGGAGAAGAGAGAGCAGGTGCACAAGCTTGGTGTGGCTGGCCGTTCTAACCTTGGATTGGTTGCGCGCCGGAGGTAATGTACTTATTCTAGCTTACTTGCGTGAGGGATGGAGAGAGAGCCATCCCTACTATGATGATATCAGAGGGCGTTAGGCTACATTGTACCTATGATGGTATGCAGTAGGGGAGCTAGAGAGATGGATGGTTGGATGGTGTTGTATATTATCTGAAACCTGTACCTCATTTCCTTTGACCGTTTTGAAAGCATTTGGATTAGAAAATTTACGCATAATTGATTCAAGAGGAAATATCTGACTACTAGTTACTACTGCTAGTTTCTAGCCTAGTCTAGCTGATGTGAGAGGGAGTGATGCGACTAATGAAGTCCTCGACTTTGGCCACGAGCCAATGGCACGGGCGATGACTAACAGCGCTAGTCGCGGCTGGGACCCTCTCCAATTCTGGCCAATTCTGGTCCCCGGAAAGCAGCTTATCTGTAGCTTCACCGATCCGCATTGCCTGCCTCCTCGCGATCTGTAGGATGCACTTCATCTCCTACAGGCATCTTTCCATTGGCGTGTTAAGCGGTATGCTTCATTGACAGCTGGATCAGGTGCAATCCCTGTTCTAGACGCGTGGGGAAGGAAAGTCTGACGCCGATCGGGTATAGTACTAACTACTAACTATTCCTGCTGGCGTCCCCGTGCTTCATTATTCGTCCTCCCGATAACGACCAACGCACTGCAGATAACTACCAGGCTAGTATACACGACCATCAACTAGCTAGCGTTAGCGGCACGACTTGAGAACGTGGAACGTCGCCCATTCAACACCCTCGCACAAATACGCTGGACAGTTTCCGGCCGCTGTCTCTGCTGCCCCGCTCTTCCCTGCCTCTTTTCCTTCCTGTCCAACACCGTGTCGTCGAATGCCGGCGATCGAACCTGGGCACGCATCGCTTCTGCGAGGGGTGCCTCTCCCGACGATAACGACGTAACCCCAAGCGGCCAGTCCTTCGAACTCGGCCAGTATCCTGACACACCTGCCACAACTGCCCGCCAGTCTCACGCGACTCTTCCTCCTACCCAGCTGACTGACCCGGGGTCTGAATTTCCTCCCTACCATCGAACAGACCACCGGGAAGGTCATCCTCAGAAGTCTACACCGCGGGACAAACCGGTTATCATCAAATATTGGATAGAAGCTCTTCGTCGTCACCCTCACCGCCACCAGACTAACGGTTCCGCCGACAAGATGAAGTTCTCACATAGCATTCAGTTCAATGCGGTGCCGGACTGGAGTGCTTATTATCTGGCTTACAGCAATCTCAAGAAACTGTACGTCTACCCTCTCTCCCTCTCTCTTGTCCTCCGCCGGGGGAATTTTCTTCCTATATTGCGAATGTCACATTACACTCCGAAAGTGCCTGTTACATTGGCGGAAACTCTCTCTGTTGAATGGATCCCTCTAACTGTTGTCCAATGTTCAGGATTTACTCCTTAGAACAGGAAGTGCATCGATCGGCCGGACATGACCATGTAGATGTTGAACAAGCGCCATTGTTAGATGGCGGCAGTGTGAACACTGATGCGATATTTCGTCGGGCTCTGGATGCAGAGTTGGACAAGATCTGCTCGTTTTATCAATCCAAGGAGGCGGAGATATTTACAGAGGTCGAGGACGTCCTCAGAGATGCCGAGGAATATGCGCACATGGCCGATACGATGAATGTCGATCCCATGAGTGATGCCATGATCAAGGGTCGCACAGCCAGTTCAAGCTCCAGACAGCGGCCTGGGAGCATTGTTCGTCCGGTGCCATCGAACCAGGAACGGCGTCATAGCGCATTCAGTGAAACACTGGCCGATGATGACGATGACGATGCAGACAGTGACGACGAACCCGCGCATCAGTATCGACCGCAGTCGCATGGCGCCGAGTCTAGCAATCCGGATGGTAGTCGTACGGACGACATGAGGGATTCTGTGCTCTGGGGTGCCGATTCTCGGATTCTGGGCTACAGCGGTCCGTCCACGCACCGCGGGGGTGCACACGACGAGCACTTTTCAGATCCAATTGTCGTAGATCTCTATAATTCCGGGCTCTCGCTGAAGAAGCGGGCTGTTGCGACTTATGTTTCCATCTGTGGACTCAAGTCGTACATTCAGCTTAACAAGACCGGATTCTCCAAGGCGCTGAAGAAGTACGATAAGATCCTTGACCGCAATCTGCGTCGGGAGTACATGAATTCCGTCGTGTCTTTGACGTATCCCTTCAAAGACTCTACCATGGAAAAGGTGGATGACAACATTCGCAAAGTCGAAGAGGTCTACGCGAATGTCGTCACCACCGGTAACATTCCCCTCGCCAAACGTGAACTCCGCCTGCACCTCAGGGAACATGTTGTTTGGGAGCGAAACACGGTCTGGCGAGAGATGATTGGTATCGAAAGGAAGGCTCAGGCTGCGAACGTCGGTATTCGCAGGACGCTTCTGGGCGGAGACGAGGACCCTTCCAGAGCTCGACGCCAAGGGGACGAGCAGGAAGTGGTGTCCAAGATGCTCAGGACGCCATTTGGAGTCATCCGAATTCCGCAGTGGCTCTGCAGTCTGAGTCTCGTCACCCTCGTTCTCATCCTGCTTGTCTTTGGCATTTTGTTGTCCGTCCCGATAATGGAGAAGCCGGAACAACAGAATTGTCTGGCCATGCTTGTTTTCGTCAGCTTGCTGTGGGCTACAGAGGTCGGTTTATTCCCTACATCATTCTTCAATAGCTAATCTTGGGGTCTCTCGCTGCAGGTTATTCCTCTATTCGTCACATCGCTACTCATTCCCTTCCTCGTCGTGATGCTCCGTATCATGTTGTCCGACAACAAGCCCCACGAACGCTTAGGCGCGAAGGAAGCCACCGCCGCTGCTTTCAGCGCCATGTGGACGCCAGTCATCATGCTGTTGCTTGGAGGCTTCACCATCGCTGCAGCGCTCTCCAAGTACGATATTGCTCGTCGTATGGCCATGTTCGTCCTGAGTAAAGCCGGGTCCAATCCCAACATCTTGCTGCTCACCAACATGTTTGTGAGCATGTTTCTGAGTATGTGGATCAGCAATGTCGCCTCGCCGGTGCTATGCTACTCGATCATCCAGCCTCTGTTGCGTAATCTGGCGCCCGATTCCAGCTTTGCCAAGTCCCTTGTCCTAGGTATTGCTTTGGCCGCCAACGTGGGCGGTGCCGCGTCGCCAATCGCATCGCCTCAAAACATCATCGCTTTGCAGAATATTTATCCGAGCATGAGCTGGGGGACCTGGTTCTTCATCTCACTGCCAGTGTGCATTCTCTCCATTGTCGCGATCTGGATGCTTCTGGTGCTTACCTTCAAGCCCGGTCGCGAGACGGCCGTCGCCATCCGTCCCTTGAAAGACAAGTTCACAGGAGTTCAGTGGTTCATCAGTATTGTCACGCTGTCAACCATTGCGTTGTGGTGTGGCAGTCATCAGCTCGAGCATA
The DNA here is from genome assembly GCF_003184625.1 of Aspergillus neoniger CBS 115656. NCBI lineage: Eukaryota > Fungi > Ascomycota > Eurotiomycetes > Eurotiales > Aspergillaceae > Aspergillus > Aspergillus neoniger. The sequence goes on from NW_020291136.1 coordinate 150,412, forward strand.
TTTTCGGAGACATGGGCGTTATCGCCATTATTCCGATGGTCCTGTTCTTCGGCACAGGTATCCTTAATAAAGAGGATTTCAACAACTTCCTCTGGACGATCATCATTCTGGCCGCCGGTGGTCTCTGCCTCGGAAAGGCCGTCACGTCCTCGGGTCTCCTTCACACCCTTGCGAATGCCATCCGCATGCGGGTGGAGCATCTGAGTCTCTATGGTGTGCTGCTTGTGTTCTCTGCCCTCATCCTGGTCATTGCCACGTTCATCTCCCACACCGTGGCCGCCCTGATCATGCTCCCGCTTGTGCGACAGATCGGACTCGGCATGGATGACCCGCACCCGAACCTGCTCGTGATGGCGAGCGCATTGATGTGTTCGGTAGCCATGGCTCTGCCGACCAGTGGCTTCCCTAACATGAGTAAGTCGCCCTCACTGACAATACCAGATAAGTATGTATGTACTGACAACTCGCAGCGGCCATCATGACCGAGGTACCCCAGACGGGTCAGCGGTATCTGCAAGTTCGTCATTTCTTCACCCGCGGTATCCCCGCCAGCTTGATGTCCTTTGCCGTGATAGTAACGGTAGGATACGGGTTGATGTACATTGCTGGACTGTGAGCTGTTATTACAACATCTTACACTAATTGCTTTGCTTTGCTTTGCTTTGCTTTGTTACTGGTTTACCTTATATGTGGTGGAATGCGAAAGATAATAAGCCTGATCTGAGCTGATTTAGCCACGCGGCGCAATCTGGTCTGGGCATTCTTATTTAGATGGTGCGTTTTTATGGTGGATGTTGCTTATGGTTATACTCGATGGCGATGGTCCCGATCTACTTTCTTCTTTTTTTCTTCTCGTTTGGCTAGATGATGAACGATAGAAATATACCAGATTGAAGCTATAGAAGTAGGAGGAGTAGGCTATGGACTCAATTCATTATCCTGTACTAGTAACTACTGACCATTAGATAGAAATGGTAGTATGATGGAAAGTACAGGTCTGTACAGCGCCATTGACACAGAAAGCAGCTCCTGCACCTGCTCATGCATAAACACAAGAAGTAAAAGAAAGAAAGAAGTAAGCGATATCATCATTCATCAATCACATGATTTAACCAGGAAAAGAAACAACCACAACCAGATCTAGACCGTATCAAGCAACAGTCACATCATGAACATAACATAGCATAACAGAGTAACATATGTATGATGAAGAAAACCACAAGTCGGTCAAGTAGTAATAGTTGTAGTAAGACGAAGGTATCGTATCAAAGCATCATCATCGAAGACAAATAAACAGGAAAGAAGAGTATAGCAGACACCGCGGTGAGACAAACACGAGCGGGATAGTTAACTAATAATGTCCAACGAGACTGAACTTTTCCCAACAAGAAAATCCCAGTTCTCTTTCCCCATCTTCAACACTCTCAGTTCCTATCCGCACGAATTAGTCACGTATGTCCCAATATAATATGTATGTATGTATGTGTATAGTGTAGTATAGTATATCGCTCGCTCGATGTCACGAACTGATGTATATCAGATAAATCATAATAGGGTGGGTACATATATCAAGTTGCAACCCAGGGGATGGCATCAAGGGGAAAGGAAGGAAGGAAAAAAGGGGAAGAAGGGAAAATGGGATAAACATACAACAACCCAAGGGTAAGATCACCATGAATCTTAGCCTTCAACTGCACCTCAATATCCAAATTGAGATCAAGTCTCAACCTCAACTGCTCATCCTTGCCTTCCTTTTCATCCCCGCCGCCGCCTCCACCGAGGATCCCGCCTACAGCTTTGCCCGCACTGCCTGTTACGCCGTTCAGTGCGTTACCTGCTGTGTTTTGCACGAGATCGCCGGCTTGGCCCACGCCGGGGAGACCGCCCAGGGGTCCGCCGTCCTGGCCTTGTTGTTGCTGTTGGGGACGCTGGCGGCGCTGGCGGCGGGGGCGGTCTACTTGTTGGTTGTTGTTGTTGTTGTCCATGTCGGAGTATTCGTCTCTTTGGCGGAGTTTCTGGGGTGGTCGGGAGCGACGTTTACGGTCTTGATTGTTGGTGGGTTGGGGGGCGCGTTGTTCTGGTTCTGGCTCTGGTTCTGGTTCGGAGTCGGAGGATTGGGGTTCTTGTTTGGGTATTTTGTCTTCTTTCTCTTCTTGTTTGGGTTGGGTGTCTTGTTCTCCTTCTTCTTCTTCTTCTTCTTCTTCTTCTTCTTGAGGTTCTTGTTTAGGTTGAGGGTCTTCTTCTTTGTCCTCTTCTTTGGGTTTGTCTTCTGTGTCGTTGTCGTTGTTGTTGTCGGTGTTATCCTCAGGCTTCTGTTCTTGTTCTTCCTGATCACCAGTAGGAGGGTTCTCTTGTTGAGGGGAGGAAGGGGTAGAGGTATTGTTCTCTCCTTCTTGGGAAGGGTTATTGGTAGAAGAAGACTCAGGCTGCTTGGACTGATCAGACATGATGAAAGAAAGAGAAAGAGAAGAGGAGGAAGGGAAATCAACGAGATCTAATACTTCAGCGGCGGTCTGGGGCACGGGGACGTACACTATATAGGGCTCGGCTGGACCGTCCAATGGCCGGGCAATATTTATAGATGCAGGCTGAAACTTACCCGCGGAAATACGCAAGGGAGAGAGAGTAGCGAGCAGAGTGAAAGTAAAGATGAGTGAGGGGGGGCGGAGGCGACGTCAGTCGATGTATGGAAAATAAAAAGAAAAAAGAAAAAAATATGGGGGTGGAAGGATCAAGCCAGTATGTCATTTGTGCCACTCATCCTCCACCTTGCAGGCAAGATGAATGAATGAATGAATGATGGATGACGATGATGATGATGACGTCGTCGCGTGGCTGGAGTTCCCTACTACATCTTAGTACTTACTAGTATCTTTACTTTTATTTTAGTACATCAGAGAATTATTGGAGAGATCGTCGCACTTCGGCCGGGATCGCTAAAGGGCATCGCAATCTTCCTGGGATCATCTTCATCTTCTTGTCTGTGACTGGGCTGGATCCACTATACGACGTCAGTGCACTGACTGGGTTTAGTTGGTCCACCTGAAAGCCTGTCAGACTTTACTTGGTCCCCCTCTGTTTGAATGTTTTACTGGTTTAGTCTACAGTAACTGTCTAATAGGTATTTTCTTTGTCTTCTTCTGCCTTCAAGTTCATGGCAAAGAAATATCCCGGGTATATGGCGACTCGGATACAGTTGCCGCGAGACTTTCAAGGGATAACCGTGGATGCTGGCGGGAGGTTTCTTGGATCACACGTTCGGCCGGCGGCAATGCAGACGAGGGTTCCATGGTCCAAATGTATCACAATCAGGGAATGAGTATCCGAAGTGTCGCGATGGAGGCACGTTATTGATGGTGACACAGACACAACACCTACAGAGACAGAATAGAAAATAGAAAATAGAAAATAGAAAATAGAAAAAAAGAGGGTCCGGGCAACGTGGACATCGATGACGATCACTGGCTCGACCATCATCGGCTGACTTGAGGATCTTCTCAGACACAATGCCGTTGACGATGATGATGATGATGATGATGATGATGATGATGCAGTCATGGTGAAAGTCTTCAATTTTAATTAACTGAAGGGCCGAGCATCATTGGTGAAGGTGTAGTCGCCCAGCCGCTTCCTCCCTGCGCCCACAACGTCATCCTCCCATCCTCCAGCCCTGCACGTTCATTTCTCCACACCTCCAAACAAACGGCCATACATCATTTTCTGGTTTTCGTTTTCTTTTTGTTCTAGAGTTTAGGTTTTTCCCTTCGTTTCCCTCCGGAGTGTACTCCCTTTTTCCAATTTTTGCATGTTCAATTTACTACTATTATTCTCACTGTCTGTCTGTCTGTCTGTTGTGTCCGCACTCCGGCCGACTGACAAATTGCCCCATCCAGCAATCCTAACGAAGACTGACCATTACTTACTTCCCTCTCTTCTTCGCCTCCCGCATTCGGGGTTCCTTTTGTATGTAAACCAAGTCATGCCGCTCTGCCCGCTTTCTGCGAATCTAACAGTCACTTCGGGCTGGTAGGAAATTATATCAATCCCATCCACTACATCTCTCTCACCAGTCACCACAACCCCGCCATCCCATCTTCTCCCCCGTTTACTACTCCATCCCCCACAATCTACTACTAGATCAATATGGCTACCGCTCAGGCTGAGAAACCAGCCACCAAAACCTTTGCTAATGATCCTGATGATGTCTCCGACTACGATTCCGAGGATGACTATTCTGACGACGACACCCAACAAAAGCCTCAACAACAGCAGCAACAACAACAACAACAACAACGCCGTCGTCGTCGTCCCCGGCAGCAAGACCCCAACGATGAAGACGACACCTACTATTCCGATGAGTACTCGGATGACTACGATGACTACGACGATGAAGATGATGACTACTACGACGACGAGGAGGAAGAAGAAGTCCAGGCCATGGAGCGCTACCAGCCCACCACCATCAGCAGCCGCGACAATGTGCCGGCACAACCGATCGCAAACGGCGGTATGCAAGAAGCGGAAGGCAAAACCGGCGATGACTGGGAGGATCAAGACGGAATGAAATTGAAATTGGAATTGAACTTGGATATTGAAGTCGAATTAAAGGCTCATATCCATGGTGACTTGACGTTGTCCTTGCTGTAAGTACTCCCCTTTTTTTCTGCTTCTGATTGATCACATTGATTGCGGCGGCGGGGAATCTGGCCTGCGTGCGGACCAAATGCATGCAATGCAATCAATCAAATCACTTAATCTCGTTCGCTACTAGTACTTGATCGAGATCCGATGGTTGACATGATACCCCTTCTCTTTTCCAGCGCATGATTTCGCCTCTCGCCTCTTGCCTCTTTGCCTCCAGCACCGCTGCATTTCTATCATGTTCACCCGTCTTTTCTCCGTCGCCGAATCCCGAGCGTGTTTGGTTGTCGTCGAATAGAACCAAATCAATCTTCCGGCCGAATTAGTTCAATGGTTCGTTCGATAAATTCCCGGGGATAAGAATGGGTTTCGTTTCTTTTTCTCTTTTCGCCACATTGCTGGCGCGTGTGTGGTTGACGCTCGGTCGGTCGGTCGGGTTCCTGGCGATCGTTGCACTTTTCGTCCATTTCGGCCGGCGCTCGCAAAATCCACTTCATTCCATTCCGTTCCGTTTCCGTTATGACGTTTACGAAAGGACTTTCCTCGGTGCTTTTCTTCTTCTCTCAACAATAGCGGTTGTTTTTCCAAATGAATTGCCTTGTATTCTTTCTTCTTTCTTCATTGCCATTGTTCGGATAGAAGTGGCAACTGCACTTGGGTACTGATGTATGCGATGTTTCTACGTATCTATGGTGATGGTGATGCCGATGCTTATTTTGACCCATCTACTCCATATTTCAGTGTCTGTGCGCACTTATACCTTTGTTGGTATGGTTTGCTTGATCTTTATTTGCAGCTATCTTGACGGAGAATATTCTTTCTCTCCGAATATATACTATAATGTTGATTTGTTAGTAGTGCTTTGTAGATTCTTCTGCATAGCAAGTATCTCGGTATCGCCGACCGCAGATATACGATATTACAACAGTCAAAAGAAAGTGCATATTCGCAAGACACCACGATAGCTATAAATCTGGCGTACGTCAATGCACTAGACTGGAACTACTCCAAAGCAACTGAGCTCACTAACTTGATACCAAATCTAACAATATGCATCGCATACTTCCAATCACACTCAAAATCCTAATCCAGCCTATACGAAATAACCATGAAAAACTGAACATGTCCATATAATACGCTTGCCTATACGAGCCAGAGAGCCCGACGAAAATGTATAATATCTATTTTAAATCCAGATATGCATATGTCGTTGCCACCATACCCTTGCGTAGTGGTACACTGCATGAAGGTATTATCTAGAGTATTGTTGTTATGCTGTGAAACTAGAGGAAATGATTATACCTTGCTTATTATTACAGAGTGTGTCTGTGCATGACTGAAAGAGTATGCCTATTCATCTAGGACATCCGCTACGAGAGATAAGGTCTGGAGAAACTTGTACCTATGATTGATGAATATATTGGAAGGCTCACATTATGAGTCTAAAATATAGTACTTTTCAGACATATATGGAATAGCTAATATAGCCCTACAGATAAAACTTAGGTATATTGTAGTTAGTAACCTTGTGATTCGAGTTCCTCAGGTAGCTTCTATCCGTTGTGAAGGGTTGTGGAACGGTTCGTTCTAGGTATGCTTGATGGGAACTTAACATACTCTCTAGACAAATTAGGCGCTCTTACTAGTAAAATTGTTTAGTCTCAGTACTTCCTTACTCAATGTCACCGCTTAATCTTCCTTCCTGAGAGGGTATCACGAGTTGTTAATCAGAGCTAACTATGCAATATGCTGCTAGCAGTATTTTTTATGTTAATATTATATCAAAGTCTTCATTGGTTTGCCCATTGCTTGTCAGGATTACTGCAACAATAGTCCTCTTCCAGCTTCACTGTTGTTGTTATATGCTGATAGTAAATGGGTATCAAGGCTGTGCTTCGTACATCGGACATGTCTTGACTGACTAGCTTATTGTGGTATACTCTTAGTTCGAAGATCTCGACCTATAGGGGATGGCGGATATAGTCTAGCTATATGATATACTACTGAGTTTCTAGGAAATAGTCTCTGCTCCATGTTATAGCTTGTAGCCTATCTTAGCTATTCGTGTTGAAGAACATTGGAGTAGCCAGCTAGTAATTACTCAGAATGGAGTATCAACCACTACTAACAATGTTAATGTCAATATTGATATAGGAACAACGATATCATTTGTTGGGACAGATATCTCTCCGTCGCCTGGCTAACTAGACGCGATATATCGTTTTTGGTCTAGCGGTTAGTGCTTCGACATCATTTGTGACTCAACGCTAGTTTTCTGCGATAAGGCGACAGGAATGCATGATTGGTCGATATAAGGTAGAAATGCAAGCGCATTCGACCGAGTCGTAATACTTTTCCAGAGTGTATATATATCTTGGTCAGTCAGTGACTACACAGTATAGCATTGCATGTCCATACTTGCATTGAGGCTGTCCAAGACTTGGAATTGGCCGTTTTAAGTATGCTGTTCTTGGGGGAAGGGCCTTCTTCGATGTAATTGATACTGTAGTGACTCAGTAGTCTTAACTGCTAAATTAATATCGCTGGGAGAAATCGCTATACTATGTTGTTCAGTTGGTAATATCCCCAGCGTCGGTTGATTGTGAGCTGCACTTGGGGTTCTGTCGTATACTGGACCTTTGTAACAGATGATGAACTGAAGAAATGCGAATATCATCAGTAGCCCTAATATCTTGGGTTTACACATTGCCAGGATTATGAGTGGCTGCAGTACAGAGAAAACGTGTTGATTCACCGCCAGAAGGAGCAGGGTGCTCAGAATATATAGTGAGACTTTGATTCCATAATATAGCAATGCTAGCACTTTGATAACATCAACATTCGCTAGATCCCATATTTATAGATATACGCAATACATAACAAAACAATATAGTAGAACTCAGAGCAGACAACTTCACGTGTGGCCTCAATATTGCGGAGTGCCAGTTCTTCGGGAAGGGTGAGCCCATCGCGAAAGTGACGATCCCGAGGCACTCTTGGCGGGATCAAAAAGGAGTCTCGCAAACTGCCACCACTTGATCGCCTAAACCCGCGCATACCAGCAGCCATTTCCTAACCACTCATCATATATCAATCGCCAAATCCCACCCGACACAATAAAGGAAGGGGGAAAAAAAAGCAGTCAAGAAGCAAAAATGGCACCAGATCGCTCCAACATCTCCTTTACCATCACCCACATGAACGCCAACCACCAAGACTCCCTAGCAGCCTATCTCCAAGTCTACTGCCATGTCTCGGCGCGCGAAGCCAAATCCGCCCGTCTCGAAGACATCAGCTTATCCGATCTCGTCATCAGCGCCAATGGCACACGCTACACCGTGCCCATCGACCCAGCAATGGGAAGCTTCTCCGAGTCGCGATCCCGCCTGGTAGCCATGCACCAGGAATGTCTTGCGCGACTGGGTCGGTCGGACATCACCATTAAAGAGTATCGGCGGCCAGAGGGGATAGAAATCTTCCTCTTCTTCGTGTTTGCAACGGCATTGGTGGCATTCTCTCGACGTAGTAATTTCCTACCTGGGTCGTTGTTCTACGAAACAGTTGGACTGGGGGCGGTTCCGCCACTGGCGCAACTGTCTTACAAGACACAGCCGTTTGTGATTACGGTGATGGCCGGGTCGCATGTGGTGGAGGCGAGTTTGCTCACGGTGAAGAGGTTGAGGCGGCATGGAGTGCCGGTGTTGTCGTTGGTGTGGTGCGCTTGGGTGGTGTCGAATTTGATTGAGGGGTATACGGTGTGGATGAGGTTTGATCGGATGGTCAAGGAGGAGGGGGCGAAGAGGGAGCATCGGAAGTAATCAGATACGTTGTATGTAATTCAGAAGAACAAACATGTCTATTTACCAGATTAATGAACCACAACACATTGAGACATATTGACATATTGAACTACTACTAACAGACTAGTGTCTCCTGCTCTATTGCGCAGTGGCTTATCGCTTATCGGCTAGTTAGCGGGCATCGACTAGCGACTTACTCATCACATCACGGGACCACACTAAACCAATCCCAGACTAGGGTAGTAGGGCAACTTCCACAAGCGAGCCACAGTGCGAAATTCAACGGAAGCCGACGACAAGCACTCAACTCCTTACGACCAACCCAACGACCCTTGCCCGCTGCGTTCCTGGTGAAGGGCTGCAGGATTAGAGGTGAGTTTGTTGCAATTAATCCGTCGTGATTTCGATCCCTCTCGATTTTTCCCGGTGTCGTCGACGGTCGGTGTGCGCGTGCAATCTACGATCGGTCTCGAATTGAAGAATACATTCCGGGGTATATCGAAGAGGAAGAAGAAGAGAAAGATTATCAGAGCAGGTGTTTGGTGCAAGGGAAATATTAGCGGCGGCGACGACGACGATTGAAAAGAAAGAACAACTCAAAGAAAGATTTTTTTTTCTTCGCTTTCTCGTCCATACCCGAATTCGCACACATTTCCAGCATCGAGCATCGCCACACACACACACACACACACAACGCACAATACATAACAATTCAATTCAAATCGACTCGACAATCGCACGAACAACCATCGACGCATTGGGACAGATTTTTCGAAAGAGGGATTGACAATCACCGACAACAGTCTACTACTGCTATTGCTACTAGCGAGCAATCCCGCTAATACTTCTGCCATCTACAGTCCCCTCGAACAGCAAACATGGGTATCTCACGCGACTCTCGTCACAAGCGCTCGGCTACCGGCGCGAAGAGGGCCACCTACCGCAAGAAGAGGTATGCATGAGTTCCTACTGTCTCTATTCCAGTACATCACACTACGAAAAGAATACGACTGACGCACGGCAATCCAACAGGGCGTTCGAGAAGGGTCGCCAGCCCTCCAACACCCGTATCGGAACCAAGAGAATCCACCTGGTCCGCACCCGTGGTGGTAACCAGAAGTTCCGTGCCCTTCGTCTCGAATCCGGCAACTTCTCGTGGGGTTCTGAGGGTATCTCCCGCAAGACCCGTGTCATCGTTGTTGCCTACCACCCCTCCAACAACGAGCTCGTCCGCACCAACACCCTGACCAAGTCGGCCGTCGTTCAGATCGATGCTGCTCCTTTCCGTCAATGGTACGAGGCTCACTACGGCCAGCCCATCGGCCGTCGTCGCCAGCAGAAGACCGAGACCACCGAGGAGAAGAAGTCCAACAGCGTTGTGAAGAAGCAGGCTGCTCGCTTTGCTGAGCAGGGCAAGGTCGAGTCTGCTGTTGAGCGTCAGTTCGAGTCCGGTCGTCTGTACGCTGTTGTGTCGTCCCGCCCCGGCCAGAGCGGCCGCGTGGACGGATACATCCTGGAGGGTGATGAGCTGGCTTTCTACCAGCGTGCTATCCGCAAGTAAAGAAATCCAATACACAAAAGCGAATAGTTCACGTTGTGTGGTTGTTAAGTTAAAAGGGCTGGATGGATCGGAGTTAGCATTTTCCAGAAAATTAGCTCTGAATTGATGGATGAATCAGATGTTCACACTTCTATCCAGATTAAATATCACTGTAGTGTACTCCGTAGTGTAGTTCATGCCAACCTAAGTCACTAGTTACCTTGTTATCCGATGACGAAACCTCCTACCTCCTACCTCCTCCCTCCTAACTAACTAACTTAGTTAATTAACCCCTCATACCTACCTACCCACCTACCATTGATGTAACCACACCTTCATATACTCCTACCCCATACATACCCTCTCACCTCACCTTGTCTCACCACCACCACACCAACACCACCACCATCACCACCACCACAACCACCCCCAAATCCCACCCAACAATGACCACCCCCAAAACAGTGAAAACCTCAATCCTCCTCCTCAGCGACACCCACACCCTCACCCCCTCCCCGCCCTCCCACCCCCCCAGCACAACCCCCTACCGCCACCCCCTCCCCCCCACCGACCTCCTCATCCACGCCGGCGACCTCACAAGAGTCGGCCACAAGCACGAACACCTCACCACACTCTCCTTCCTCAAACTCGCCCCGGCCCCCCTAAAACTCATTATCCCAGGCAACCACGACATAACCCTCGACGAGCCATACTACAAGCGTATCGGCCACTACCGCCACCGCTACCGCACCGACCACACAGCCCCCTCCGCAACCGCCGGAAGCGATAACGTCTCCGCGGGAAAACTCACCCCCGGTAGGGGGCTCTCCGATGAGGAGTTACGGGAGATAAAAGAGTTGTATACGGGGAAAGAGGCACAGGATGCGGGGATTAGGTATTTGGAGGAAGGTATGCATGTGTTTAGGTTGGGGAATGGGGCTGTGCTGAGGGTGTATGCGAGTCCGTATACGCCGGAGTTTTGTCAGTGGGGGTTTGCGTATCCGAGGGAGGTTGATAGGTATAATGATCCCCCGGAGGGGGAGGAGGGGGATGGGGAAAGGGGAAGGAAGGTAGTGCCGGATTATCCTGGGGTGGATGTGATGATTACGCATGGACCGCCGTATGGGGTGCTGGATCAGGTAGTGCCGAATCATATGAGTGTGGGGTGTGAGCATTTGTATCGGGCTGTGAAGAGGGCGAGGCCGAGATTACATGTGTTTGGACATATTCATGAGGGGTATGGGGTGACGAGGAGGGAGTGGAGTTCGGGGAATGAGAGCGTGATTCAGTGTGATAAGGAGAGGACGTTGGAGGAACGGTGTGCGAGGGTGGATGTTAGTGCGGAGGGGGGCAATGGGTTGAGGGTTGGGGAGGAGACGTTGTTTGTTAATGCGAGTGTGGTGACGGTGCAGTATCATCCTCTTAATGCGCCGTGGGTGGTGGAGATGGATTTGCCGACTGAGTAGGATCCTATTAGATATGGAGTTTGGGAGGTGCCTTGATGGTACTTGGTTTGTGTATGGAATAGAGGTACCGTATATAGTTATTTATTCTTAAGGCTGTCACTTATGTTTGTGACATGGTAGTTACTCAACACTGTTAATATTAATGTTACACTGATGCTGTTCATTGCAATGCAGCTACCTGTACAATTACCGATATGGCATAATAGTATACATGTACAGTCCAACAAACGAGATGTCCAACAGAAGGGAGAGAAGTGAAGTAGGTATCTCACTAAAAATGTATATCATGCCTGGATATGTCAAGAAATGAAAGTGCTTTAAAATGTAATAATGTCCAACCAGAGAAGTGAAGTATAATGACTGTGCAACCGGCCGGATTCCACGCTGCAATGCAAGACAATGCCGATGTCGACGCTGAATGAAATAAAATGCAAAAATGATGAATGTCCAGACATTATCAGGAAGAAAGAAAGAAGTCCGCGAGGTATCACTCCTCGCGCACGGGCGTCTCCGTCCGGAAATCTAAGCGGCTACCCTTGCGACTGACTCCTTTGAGCAGACTGAACCGCTTGAAGACTGAGTCGCGCATGCCGCCGCTCTGGCTGACCGGACTCATCAATTCAGGGCTGCGAACAGAATTGACACTGCTCCGCGTCACCGGTCGGGGGTAGTCGGTGATCGAAGGAATCGTCGACCATCCGCCCTTATGGCTGCTCACAGATGGCCGATCATCCGCAGACGTGCCATTGGTGTGGGAGGTGGTCCGACTCACGCTGTCATGCGACTTGCCTGCCGTGTCGCGAGAAGCACTTCTTGTCCGTTGCTTCTTCTGGCTCTGGCTCTCTTCAGTCGCGCTAGCGCTTATCGACAATGACGATGCGTGCTTGTGTAGCACATCGCCTAGTCGGCTCCGTCTTTTGTGATGGGTGTCTCGCGACTGAGTAGTCGTGCGGCTGTGAATGGTGGCTGCATCATCCTGGTCGACCTCCCCGTTGACGTGCTCCTCTGTGGTTGTGCCATTGGCCTTGGCATCCGACTGCGGCTTTGGGTCTTCTTGCACCGTAGACACCGAATTGCTCGCCGCGTGATTGCCGCGCTTGAAAGGGTTCATGACACTGATCCGGTGACTGACAGACTGCTTGGCAGAGTGCTTGCGACTATGGTTCTTCCGCGAAGAGCGAATCAGTTCCTGCTCGGGACTAAGCGCCCGCGACGCAGGCGGCTTCTGGCGTTCCTTGATGGACTCCGGAGTGCTACGCCGAGGCCACTGAGGCGTCTGTTCAATTTCTGCCGGACGGAGCGAAGAGATTTCCGGTCCAAATGCCTCTTCGAAACGGCGCGTCAACTCGGCTTGCGTAGCCTGATGCGCCGGGCGGTGGTACAAGGCCAGCGCTTGCTTGATAGCCAAGGCATGGTCGATGAGGGCCACTGCCAGTGCATTCTTCATTGGGTCGACCGGCTTCGGTGTCACTAGACCACCCTCTTCCTCTTCATGCGCATCAGACAAAAACGGGCGATAAGCAGCAACGCAGTTGGGGGTGGCTGCGTGAAGGTCGAGCAACTGTTCCAAAGCCTCGCTGAGGTTGTTAAAGCCCGTGTCCTCCCCGGAGGCCGCCCGACGCTGCAACATGGACAGCTCATGTGTCTTGCGCCACGTCCGTTCGAGCGCCGTATGCAAAGGCGACAGTGCAACTTCCTTCACCTCGATCACCTCGCTTCTGCGAAGGATGTTCGGGAAAGGCTCTGCAGTGGTGTAAACCGTCTTCTCAACCCACTGCTCCTTGACATCCACGTCACGAACGTGCTTTCGTAAGGTTGAGCTGAAGTGACAGGGTTCCGACACCAGAAGATGGTCTCGAACGGACTGCGGGATCTTCGATCGTTGGTAGACCGGATGATCGACGTCGCGATGGACACTGACAGGATTGATGTGCAGGTATTGGCCCTCGTAATCATGTACTTCTCCGGAAGACACGACCTGCGCAGCCGGGTGCTCCCGCTGCATACGGTCAATGAAAGAGACCATACGCTCCGTCGGTGCACACTCGATGATGAATTGCTTGTCGCGAAGAGTGGTAGGGAACCCGAGTCCCTTGTATTGCACACGGAAGTACCGCGGGAACTGCTTGCTTTCCTTTGAGATGAGATCGTAAATCTTGGCCATGGAGCCGTGTGCTCGTGAGAGCTTGGCAAAATCCACCACAATGTCTTCGTACTGCTGCGCGAGTTCCTTATAGCACACCAGTGCATGTGCCCAGGCTTTGGCGTCCTCGAAGTGTTGAATAACCGCAAAGTAAAGGGCTTCCTTTCTCTCGAAAGAAGTCTGCTCTGGGAAAGGCGGGTTGAGCAGCTCAGGCAACATCCGCTTCGGATCCCAATCATATAGATCGGCATGGAATTGAAGGGCCAGGCCGGCCTCGGTGAAGTTTCCTGCTGCGGCCTGCACCTGAGCGAGCTCGTGGACGTAGCGGATGAAGATATCTTCACGACCCATGTCTTTCATGTACTTCATCAACCGAAGAGTGTGAAGGCTCTCGGCCATCGAACCTCCCTGAGAGGCCACGAAGAGGTCAAGTAGCTCATCTACCGTCGCGATCAGAGCCTTGACCGCATTGGATAGGTCCTCGTCGTAGTCTGCGGAGCTTTCAAAGTGATCTGACAGTTCAGCGATGAATAGTTTCTGCACAACACTTTCGCTCATGTTCTTCCTCTTGAAGAGGTTATCCAAGCTGGAAATAACCTCCGTTTCGATTATAGAGAGATCCTGGTTCAGACTCCATTCGCTCAGAATCATCGTCCGTAGAATGTCGACGGCCACGTGACGTAGTCCTTCATGGACACTGAGACAAAGCTCAATTATGGGTGCTACCAGGCCAGGAACATACTGCACCTGATAGCCGCCCAACCGACTCAACCCGTACTGTTCTTTCTCCTCATCAGTGGTTTCCCAGCCGATTGATTCCCAGCTGGAGTGTAGCAAGTCCGCACCCTGTTCCCGGACATCGCCTGCGATCTTCCAGATGGCGCGTCGCTTCTGCTCGGGGTAGGTCTCCAGAGCAAGAGCATCACTTGAGACAACCTTGAGCAAAGTCATGAAGAATGTCTCCCATAGTCTCGTCTCGAACGTCTCCGCATCATCCGGGGATGGAAGGAATTTATTGGTCAAGATGGTTGCCAGATACTCCAGACTCTTGACAGTCGCCCGGTGGTTGTAGACATGAACGCTGAACCAGCTTTCAGGATACGCTTCGCAGTTGAGGATCGAAGTGTGTACTTCGAATGCCTGTGTAAGGAAACTGGAGAGCTCTAGGCCCTTCAGCCGGGGCCGCTTGGGGTTCGGTATTGTCGCCGCTCCAGCCAGAACTGCGGACAGCTCCACCAGCGCTTCGTCGAATTTTTGAGAGTGCTTGGAGGATTTCACCTGGAACGGGAACGATTTGCTGAAGAGCAAAGAAAGGTAGGTCGTCTCCTCAACACCGTCAGGGATGATGGAATAGTATGAGGACACAATCTTCGGCACGAACTCGTACAGGTACGGGTCTGGTTGCTTCAACAGCTCCGCCACGATCGCGCAACACAACCGGACCTGGTCGCGGTAGAGGTCCGATACAGAACCTGTCGCACCCCAGTAGGGTGCCAACCAGCTGATACAGCTGGACACCAGGCTCTTTCGCTCCGATCCTGATCCGAATATCTCTAGCCGTGTGTAGTGTTGGATGAGAACTAGCTTATAGAGAATCAGCATGCCCGTGACATCCTTGCATGAGTCGATGAAGCTAAGTGCGATCATGATCGCCTCATCACGACTAAGTACTTTCGAGAGCTCCGGAAGCCAGGTGTGGAAATGCTGAACCACGAGGGTTTTGTTCCCCACCATCGCAGGCGAAGGGTTTTTCATCAGGGCCTCTAGCGACTTGAAAATTGTATGCAGATCCCGGTTGAACGTCGATTGTACTCTAGTGATGCCAATACCTTCCTCTTTCTCTTTCTGCTGCAGACGGGCATTGATGATGAACTTGAGGACATGGCGTCCTACCTTGAACGTTGCACGGAGATTCCGCGACTGCTGAGCATCGGAACTGGCCTGAAGGAGACGTAGATAGCTTCTGACGAGACACGGCGTAGCGAAGGGGAAGTTGAATTGATTATCGGCGTAGTGATCAACTAACGGGCCCAAGTTGAACCGTCGGTCGTGAACAATACCAAGAACCGTCACGAGATCGTTGAAAATCAAGTCCTCGTACTCTTCATTGCCTGCATTTTCCACCAAGATCCCGAAAAGGGAGTCCAAGACGCTGCTGAGCTGCTTCACAATCTCGATCTCCGGGACAAAAAGGACACGCTTAAGGGTATCTAATACTTCGTTCACAGGTCGTTCCCTCCAGTTTAAAAGGCTGAGAATCACCTGATCCTGTGAATATTCCGTGCTGCAGAGATGTGTATCTAATCGCAGGGTAGCCAAAGGGCCGGTGATTGCCTCGTCTTTCGCTGACTCATTTTTGCCCAGCGAACTCCATGGTAGAGAGAGATAGGCTCCCTTGCCATTCTCGATATGCGACGTATACTTATCGTAGGCATGCAACAGGAGCGAATGAGGGCCGTCGCGCATGAAGGCCTGGTTGTCCCACAGTGGCATCCAGGCAAGCGCAAAGGGAAACTCGGGCGCATCTGCAATACTCATGATCAAATGCGATCCAGGAATTTGGTCGGTGGGGATGTTGAGACGAATGGTTTGGTTCCAAGGCGCACCCCGATCGGCTACTGTGGTGCGCCATGCTGTCTGTGCTGCATGGTTGGACGCGGGGAGAACGCACCGATCAACGCGCGCCCCCGACGATGTGCGGACCTCCAGAGTTAGTTGCAGGTTACGGAGTCCTGTATGCCCTGGAACCGGAATTTGACCGGATTGCGGATGCGAAAGCAGTGCTTCTGGAGGAAACGTCGCGTGGGAGATTGTCACGTAAATATCCGACCGAGGTTTTGTTGGGGCCTGAGAGAAGCCCATCCTCCTCGTCTGAACAACATTGTGCAAGGATGTGGGATTTTTCCGGACCAGGCTATCTGCGTCGGGGTCCACATAGGGGTAGAGGTGGAAATGCAGACGAGCAGCTCGTTGAGAGCGCACATACTTGCCAGTAGGGCTTGGAAGTAATGTGCGAACAACGCCATCGAAACCATCATCCCGTCCCTCTTTATCCTCGCCGTCCTCAGATGGAGACCAGATATTGATCACCTGCTCCGCGTCCTTTTCCTGACGCAGGATCTGAGAAACTTCCAGGAAACCCACTCCTACCGTCCGAAGCTGAGTCGATTCTTTAACCGGCTGGCCGCTAGACTTTTCCTTGGCACTTGCATTACTTCCAGATGACGGAGGCGGAGCTTTACTCGGCTCCTTTCCTTGTTCGGGACTTGTGATACCGCGTGGCTTCGAGGTCCACATCATACTGCGGCGAGTCCTGAGACTCCCCTTGACTGACTGGTTAATCCCATTTTGCTGCTTGGTACCAGAAGAGCTGTCCCGCGAAATAGACGTCCTCGGCTGGGCGGCGGCGCTGACGACTGATGCAGTTTCTGGGGCGCGAACCATGACGACCATGTAGAGTCTCGGGCCGTTTGCAGTGCTGTCGCCAATATCCGTGCTGCTCAAGTCGGTGAACAGCGTTTTCAGTTTGGCGCTCTGTCCCATACTTGCAAACTTCTCTGGCGAAGGGATGTCCAAGATGTACGTCTCAGAAAGGGGCGTGAGAGCTCCCGTCTCCGACTGCGAGCACAAGTAGACAGCCAACGTTACTGGCCCGGGCGCATGTCCAGAGACGGCATTGACTTCGAGCATCAAATGATGGAGCGCAGCGGCGTCTGATTGCTGCATGGGGCTGCTGTCGAGCATGCTCATTTCGGATTGTAGCCGAGCCAGTTCTACGGCCGAATCCTCCCCAGTGAGCAGACGCCCTCTCTGCTGAGGATCCCTCACAATGATCTCACCACCGAGCGCTTTGTTTCCGCGAACGAGTTTCCAGACCACTTCCTGCCGCAGCGCATCCTTCTCTTGTGCGGTGAGCACATTATACAGCAGCTGGCGCCTTGCGAAATCGAGTTCCTCGACGATCTTCGTCATCTCCTCTACCGTAACATACTGGCGGGAGAGCAATAACTGATGTAGATTAGTGGAATGCCATTCGCGTAGGCAGGAAGCAATCTCGTCGACGAGTGGCTCGGAGAGCGAGGTGGGTGTTTCATCGCCAATTTTGAGCATTGGCACAGGCGCGGCTGGTTTGGGTGCGTCGGGGTCGCGAGGGGCCACGTTGATGGGGGCGAGCGGCATCGAATTTGTCCGTAGGAAGTTCTGAGGGGAGCGCGGACTGGCTGGGCTTCCGCGCCCATCTTCGTCCAGCCTCTGGATGAAAATCTGAGACGGCTTTCCTTTTTTCGCGATTACAACGTTGGATACTTCCCCGAACGCGTGGTCATCATCTTGGAAGGAGGCCATGCTATGGCGCACATCTCCCTCCGGAACCGTGAAGGCGACACTCGACCGGTCGCCATTGGTAATTGTCTTCTCTCCATCGCCTAGCACTTCACGGATCTCGACACAATTCCGGGGAAAGATTCCAGAGAATACCCTCGCCTCAAGGGTTTGACCCTTGGAGCTTGTCAAGCCCGCCAGCAAGGACGGCGGCGCGACGAGGTACCCACGACACCATTCCCCATTGGCGCCACCTTGTTCAATTATATACAGCTCATCACCAAGCTCCAGAGGCAGATCGGCCGGGGTAGTCGGCTGAAATGGGTAGATAGCGACAGCGAAAGCGATTCGAGGCAGAGGCCGCCAGGGCATATCTGCGATCGAGGCGGCACTCCAGAGCACACCCCGCCGCGGCGTTCGTCACAATGGGCGTTCCGAGGAATGAAGGAGTACCGATGAAGCGGGGCCGAAGGGGGGAGGGGTTCAGATCTGACAGTTCCTTCTGTTGATTGATTGAGGGGCGCTACATGCAGGTATGGTATGATGAGAAAGGGAGGAATGTAGACGGGGTTTTCGAGAAGCGGAAGCGCGAATTCGAGGTGTGCCTTGCGGAATTGGTGTCTTGTTAATTGGAATAAAGGGGGATATGGAGCGACAACTAGATGACCATCACCAAATGTGCGGTTAGCGAGAGATAAATTCCAGTAAGCGAAACGTAGGCGTGCTTTGTTGGCGTGTCAAAGTTAGAGAGAGGGTCATGATAAGCGGAGGAGCAAAAGCCATCCAGGAGCGGGTGTCGCAAAGGGTCTCAGTGACCGGAACACCGCTGCAATTGGGGCCAGCGGATTCTTTAGTGAAGGTACTAGTGACCGTAGCTAAAGTAAGAACCGAGACGAGGAGAGCACCAGTAAATTGATTCCCTCCAGCTTCAGGCCTCCAACAATTTTGGTGGCAGGCCCCCTAGCAGTGGAATGGGAGTGGAGCCGAGGGAGTTGTTCACTTGGCAGGAACTGTGGAGAAGGCACACAGATGAAACGAAGGGAGGGGGGTTTAAAGGAGGAGGGGAGAGGAAGAGGAGGGAGCTTACCCAAAGCTAAAAGGGAATGTAGGAGAGGGAGGGTAGAAAGGAAGGGGGGGGGAAAGAGGAGAGATGAAATTGAATGCGTGGGAGAAGAGGGACGATAGTAAGAGCCACAGAAAAGAAGGAGGAAGGAGAGAGGAAGAAGAAGAAGAAGAAGAAGAAGAAGAAGAAGAAGAGGACTGATGATCACAGGGCCGATGATGGGATGCTTTCCATTGAGCAGGAGAGCCTGAGGATCGGGGCGGGAGGCGGAGAGGGAGGCAAGTGTTGCCAGTAACAGCCTGAGGCTAGAACATTGCTTCAAGGGTAACTCGACTAGCGATTCCCCGAGCAGGTTGATTAACGTTAATTGATCGTTATATTGGCCTCGTCATTACTGATCTCATACTTCCCAACCATCAGTAGGTCCAGAGAAAATTGAAATTGAGCTTGTCTGATACTAAATACTGTATATTCCACATATCCCGCGCCCTCCTTTTGGGGGTTGTGTCCAACATTGGTGCTTGTGCCTGGTCCATCCAGCAAACGGATCTGGCACACTATTCCAACTCATCCATGGGTCCATTTCCGACCGATCGAGTGCAAGCCAGTGAAAGTGGAGAGGAGGCTGCGTGTATCCAAGTTTCACCAGCACGTTTCCTTCCCTCGAATTTATTTTTTTTTTTTTTTTTTTTTTTTCTAGGAACGTCCACCCCGTCAGAGGAAGAGCAAAAGCAAGGGGAGACAATCCGCCCTTCCTTCCACCATTGCGGTCCGTGAACTTTCCAATAGCTGTGGGATATACTTAGACTAGAAAGTGAGTAAGACTTATACGTACTTGGGACCTGTCCATGTGTCCAGACCGGCCCCGACCGTCAATAGATGGTTGTCTTAACCCTTCTCTTATTATCTATCTTATATTTAGATGATCAACTCACTGATTATTTGTTACAAAGTAGATACTAGTTAGTTAGCTAGGCACGGAGCCAGGCTGACATGTTAATACATCCAGCACAGACCCAGCGCGTGGTCCCCCTGAATCCAGGGCTATAAAACCCAACTAAACTAACAACTAGATAAGTACTAAAAAAGGTTTGAGATGGAGTCGGAGCATCTGCCCGCTGACTGGTCTATCCGGCTGGGCCGCTAAATTGGTCTCCCTCGCTTTTCTTTTTTGAGAGGCGTTTCTCTGTCCCTCTTGGGTGATGATCTGCCGGTTGCCAGTATCGGTTCCTTCATCGTTCATCATTACTAGCTACAATGATGTAGAGTAGACTAGCTAGCTAACGTTACTCCACGCTCCGGTTATCCCCCAATATTATAGATGCCAATCTTATGGACCATCCCTTCATATACAATGGAGTTCTCTTTCCATTCTATCGCCTCACTTGAGATTCGGTACAGCGCCCGCGCTGGATCGAAATCTTCCTAACGCTGCTTCCCGTTCCTCTCTCAACGTCGTTTACTCTTTCGTCCCACCGGAGCAAATGCAGTGCGACCTTAGCAGTCAGGTTACCAATTACCTTCCTCCCCTTCATTGATCACGGGCTATAGATACATCAACTGGTATAGGTACTTAAGACAGAAAGCAAGAAGTGAAGAACACAGGGGAAAAAAAAATGCAAATATCCAACCCATGCGCCCGTCTTATGATGCGCAAAAAGAACACAAGTCCTATCATATCCACTTCATCCAGACAACCTTGCCTTTAATAGGCGGTCGTCATGATGCGGGGATAGACCCTGAAAGGGACTCTGGCCACACGAGTCAGACAAGGAAAGAGACACCGCTCTTCACCTCTGGAACATGGCAATGGCGTCCTCCTTGCGCCATTCGAGCTCCAACTGGCCTTCGTACACCGCATCAACAACGCGCCGGGTCCGATCGTACGCTTCCCCATACCGACCCTCGCACTCCCGGAGTACCTTCAACACCAAGCTCCGACTCAGGCCGGGGTCGTCCGCGTCACCGAAATGCTTCTCGACCCGCTTCCTCAACATTTCAATCCCTCGCCGAATTTCCTTGGCATCGTATGTCGCCAACACCTTCTTCGCCACCGATCGGGAGTGGCTAGGTCGGCTGGCAATATCGGCGGGGTTGATGCCCGTCGCCACTAGATTCTCCACTGACTCGATAAACTCTAGCAGCTTGCCCAGTGGTCGGTGAATGATGGAGTCGAGGTAGAGTTTCATATGCTCCTGCATGTCTTGGTGCGCCCGATCGCGCCACCGCTCCAAGACGGGGAGGCTCCGGACATCGACCTCCTCGATGTAGTGGTTCATGTTCTCAATGAGGAGAATGTGGTAGTTTAAGATTTCCTTATCTTCCGGGTCTCCCGAAGTCGCAGCCGCTCCCGTGGGTTGGCCCGGCGCCTCCTTGGCGATGAACTTGAGCGATTCCCACATGGCGCGGTTGATGCGATCGTAGGCTTCGTTTACGTTGACCCGGATGTCGTAGAACTCTTGCGAAAGCATGTTCTCCACGGCCGTGGAGAAGTGGGGGAAGACACGCATAAATGAGATCACTCCTTTGCGCTTGTTCACCTTGACCTTGGTCTCCTCGATGCCTCGAATCTGCTCGTCAACAAACCGATTGAAGAGGCCAAGCAACCGGGAATGAAGTTTTTGAAGAGAGTGGATAATAAAGTCCTGGTTGGTGTCATCAAACTCGGAGATAGCCTTCTCAATGGCCAGTAATATTCCAATTCCTTGTCTACATGATAAAGTCAGTCTGTAGTCTTTTGACAAGCGCACAGGAGTCAACTTACAGTGGGTCAGCTCTGATGGCCCAGTCCACAAGGTTTTGCATATCAGTCGGCCAAAATGCGAAAAGTTCGTCCATGATCTGCTCAACTTTCTTGGCCATCGCTCGGTCGGGATCGTGCAGCTGTTTGGAGCCGAAACTGGGTATCCTGCGCTCATCCGGAGCGCCTGACATAACCAGGTCTGGAAAGTCGACCGTTGAAAGCGAGTTGAGATGGAAGAAGTAGACGATAAAATTCTGCTCTTCCGAGATCATATGCAGGGTCTCTTGAAGCGTCCCCCCAAAAGCTTCGAATGGCTCCAGCTTGCCATGTTGCTTTTCCCCTGAGGGAAGCCTGAGACCTGCTGCAGCTCTAATGGTCTTGCCTCGTCGCACTGTGAGTTTGCGCGCCGCCATGGTGATTCCTTCAGACTCCTTCTCCTTCTCTTGGTGAGTAAAGAGGAGTTCCTGCTCCTCTCCACTAGGCTTCCTCGCCGCCTTCTTCCAAGCCAGGTTGTTGTCTCGGAAATCATTTTGGTAAGGGTGTTTGGCCTGCTGTTCATACAGGTTGATGAGCGCGTGCCACTCCCCAGAACTAACTTCCCGAGCGAAGAGGATTACAGCATGATACTGCCACAATTCACGACGGCAGTAGCCACGGGCTTCGCTGTCGAGCTTCAGGGGGTCCTGTTGACCATTGGCAGCCGCATCAATCCTCTTTTGTTCCGCAACCTTGTATGCAATAGCCATGAATTGCTTCAGTCGTTGCAAGAACACACGAGCATGTGTGCGGTACTCTTCCTTCTTTTCTTTAATCGCACGCATTTGGCCGATTTCTGTGTCGGCATACACGCCCAGGCTGCCATGGTCTCCAGCCGCATCGGCAAGCCGCCTCTTGTTATGCCAGATGTCAGAATCAATCATCAACATCGCTTTGTACAACGTAGATAAGGCGAGTTCGGTGTCTCGGAGGCCATCGGGATTGCTTAATGACGACTCCTTCAAGGCACGAACGTCGTCTGAGGAAATGGAAAGAGTCTTGAGTAGGTTTTGTAGCTCGTTCTGAAGCAATTTTTGATTGGCTGTTTGCACCTGCAGACCCTGGGATTGTGTTTCGATATAAGCCACGTCATCGTTGAGAGTCTGTTACCTCCGTTAGCATACAACCGAAGTGGCCGAGGCGATGGAATAGGGCCAGGAAAGGCCTGCAAACTTACGTTGAGCTCATGGGAATACAAGGTAAGGAGATTGTCCAGTTCTTCACATTCCACGATCGTCTTGTCGATAAGTTTTGCAAGTTGGTCGATCTTGCCCTCCTGCTGTTCGAGGTTACCAAGCCAGCTGGTAGCCTCTACACGGCCAATCTCTCGGCGGATGTCTGCCTCCAAATCTTCAATCTTCTTTTCGTCTCCTAGTCGTCCGTTCCAGCCTAGGTCAGTCAAGATATCGTCAAAGTCAATGCCACGCCCTTCAAGAACACTAGGGTTGAGTCCGAGCGCTTGACAGTACTTGATCGTGTTATCCTCATGACGCCTGCGGCGACGATCATGGGGCGAAGGAGACACGGATCTCGATCTTTCTGTATCAACTTTTACAGAAGCTCTTGATGTATCTCTTGGCTCTGCGAGTACCTCAGTCGAACCAACCGTAGGTTCTTCGGGCGCAGGTTGAGTCACTTCAACTGCGGGTGGCTCCATCCTGGGGGGTTCGGCAGGAGGCTGCACAGCTGGCGCTGCTGGCGGTGCCAGTGGCGCTGGCGGTTGCACCTCCTTCTCAGGGGATGAAGATACAACTGGGGGAGTCTCTGCTTCCGGTGTCGCAGGAGAAGTCACCGTATTCTCGCTGTTAGTCCGAAGCAAGAACGGAGCAGGCACCACGCTGGTAATCCCATCCGGCTCATCAGCGGCAGCCTTCTGCTTTTTCGCAGCTGCTAGAAGCCTCTCACCAGCACCACCAGGCCTCGGCTTGAAGGCTCCATGAGCAGTGGCAGCTTTGCGGAATGCGCTTGCAACATCCTTAGTCTGCTTCTTCTTGATCATCGGGCCAAGCCCAGGACGGTGTGCATCGGGATCATTCTCTTCCACAGGCTCAGTGGCCTCCAGATCACTAGGAGGCGGTGGTACTGCAGCTGCAGCAGTCTCTGCTATCGGCTGAATCGGCTCTGGATCCTTTGTCAAAACTGGCAGTGTCGGAGCTGTGGGCACCGGCGCCTCAGCAGACTCGACGGTTGGTGGGGGTTTGCTAAATCCTGAAGAGCCTGGCGTGAGTGCTGCTGGAACCTCGACGGCGGGGGTATTGATGGAATTACTCGGGGGCTCAGGCTCCTGTCGCTCTGCTCGTGCGGGCGAGCCAATGGGCTTTTCGGCTGCTTCCCTCAAGGGCGATCTGGGACCCACGCTACTACCCGGACTATGCATGAAAGTGAGATTTTCTCCAGAAACCGACCCAGGTGTAGTCGGACGAAGACCGTCTGTACTGCGGCTGGGATGGAGATCCTGGGTACGAAGCGTAGGTCTGGACTCAGGACCTTTCCGCCCGTCGCGTGAGGATGGTGGTCGGGAGTCAGGGAGGGGACTCCCCGACCTGGCGTCTTCAAAATTGCCATTCGACCGTTCCCGCTGACCAGCAACAGGAGCGGCCTGCAAACTAGAGGGATAGTCCCTATTCCTCGGTTCCGGGGGAGATATTATGGGCACCTTGGGCACTCTGGGATCCGCGGCAAGACGTTCGGCTGCACGAGGAGGTGGCTGTTCGCGCT
Source organism: Aspergillus neoniger CBS 115656 (assembly GCF_003184625.1). NCBI lineage: Eukaryota > Fungi > Ascomycota > Eurotiomycetes > Eurotiales > Aspergillaceae > Aspergillus > Aspergillus neoniger. The sequence goes on from NW_020291136.1 coordinate 174,882, forward strand.
GGTCAGGAGGCATTGGCGGGGCGTGTTGAGGCGGACTAAACGGAGGAGTACCGCTTTTACCAGACTGGCCAGTAGACGGTCTCCCCATCTGATCACGACTTCTTTGCGCTCGTAGGGCATGTTCCTCAGATGGTGGTGGCGGTGGTCGTCGTGGTCCATCGCGACTGGGCGCACGGCTAGAATATGGTGACTGAGGCCGGCTGCCTTGTGAAGAGGGAGGCCGCGGGGGAGGCAGGGTCACTTCGGGACGCGGAGGACCAGGAGGAGGGCCTTTAGGAGCTGGCGGACCTGCAGCCGATGCACCAGCAAGCAGCTGTTGTTCACGCTCATCGAAGCCGATCAGGGTCGGTACCTTGCCGCCAGTGTATTTTCGGTAGATCTTAACAAGGCTGCCTATGAAAAAATCCTTCTCTTTGGAGGTCCGTGCATGCCAATAGTAAGGCTTTCCAACAGTGACGATGAATCCAACATTGGCAGCCCACTGCTTGTGTTGTTGTTCTAACGGCGTGCTCGGGACCAAGGCGTTGTAAGACTGGATGGAGGAGAGGTCATCCAACATCCATGTCTTGCCGATAGAGAACGAGCCATCATTGTTCTCGCGCGCCTTGTGCATGCGCACTCTTCCTGACCGTCTCACAGCGACAATGATCACACGAGGTTTCTTGTTCTCGGGCGGCGAATTGGGTGGAGCGGGGGTGGACGGGTATGCCGCATCTTCCAAAATGCGGACATGTGTTATGTAGGACTCGACCACTAGAAGGAAGGAGTAAGGGAAATAAGTCAACACCGGACACCTTTTTAGGAGAGGAGCGCGAGAGAAATGTTCATACACGAGCCATCGCTGTCTTTCTTGCCAAAACAGCTATGAATGATCCGCCGCTTCTCATCCTCGAATTTCTCGGCCCTCGACATCGAGGCATCCCCGGGGCCGGCGTTACCGCCATTGCGACTATCACCAGCTCGACGAGGATCTCTTTGAGGGGGCATCTCGCCAAGCGGGGGACCCCGCATGCGGTCACGACTACTCATGGTTGCTAATCGATCTTCGAAAGCCTGGATCACTCAGGAGGTGTTCGGGGATCAAGTGGACATGATCGGGAAGACGGGGGCAGGGATCACACGGGGCGCGCGCCGTGGGCGAGGACTGGGATGGTCAGTCAATCGATAGGCTCCAACGAGCAAGATCGTGATTCATTCAAAAAGCAAGTAGATCGGTAGAAGGCGACGCCATACACGATTTGGCGCAGAACCGAGTTCCAAAACCGACGGAAGGTGGAGGAGGAGGAGGGAACCAGAGAGGTGGGATTAGGTCATTCCTTAGCCACTAAGCTACCGTTAACTTGGGAGGGTGTGAGAGCATGGGCTGGCGGCTGCGGATACGGCACGGAACTTAGTCTCGGCGGAGGTGGCAGTGGTTGCGATGCAATTGTAGACACACTCCTCACTAGAGTCGATGATGCGAAAAGGAGGGCTAGCTGTATGCTAAAATGGTTGACTGTAGTTCTGCAATTAGGAGAGTTACAGAGGTTGCTCCTGAGTAGATCCCCTAAATGCCATCCGACACCATTCAGGCTCGTACAACATAATTATGTAATCACATAGAGGCGTTTGCATTAAGCGGGCACGATCCACTCCGGTTGCCTGTGCATAAGCAACTGTCTAACTGTCATGCAGGGTGGTCGAGTCCAATTTTGGATCCAGTTTACCCTCACCTCTCGTATCAAGGAATCAATTGCGAGAATTGCCCATCCGCAGTACTGAGTCTAAAATGCTTCATATATAGGTATCTAAGATACTAATGATGGTAGCAAGCACAGGAGATCGAATATCACTTCAATTTTGTATATAAATTGGCTCTCTAACAACAGGCTGGTATTATACAGTCTCCCTTATACAGCTCATTTACACTATTTCACTCATCAGGTACCCGTGCCATCCCACTGGGCAGTCTGTCCGCCATAAGGAAATTCAATGACCTATGTTTGAGCAACAAAGTAGATGTCAGCGGACTTAAGCCCACTACATGAACGGGGAAGGAACTAAGAATTACATACCGGGCTGGTGAACGTCCTCCTCTTTCCTCCTCACCACCCAAGAACAATCAGAGCAACAAACCCTGCGAGTACTACACTCACATAATTCATGTCGTGTACCGTGGTCGGCATTCGGAGAGGAAGACAAAAGAACACCAATATGACTGTCACCCAGAGAACAGCAACCGCATTGCAGAAGGGTCCAATATACTTTCCCAATGCGAAAGCTCTTCTCGGAAGCACGGCCTCACGTCCACGAAGCAGCACAATTCCTTGCGGGATAACATAGCAAATGTTAAGTGCAATAATGACTATCGATATAAGGCTGTTGAATGCTGATGCTGAGCCAATGTATATCAGCCCGTATAGGCAGATGAACACACAACAACCCAGTGTGGCGTTCAGCGGCATCTCGTTCGTGATCTTAACGAAGAATGACGAATAAGGAAGACCGCCAGCTCGGGCGAACGTGTATGCAAGTCGTCCCGCTGTCAGTATACAAGTTAATTCGGCCGCGCAATAGAAGAATATAACCCAGGCAGTGAAAAGAGTGGCCACGGCTGGACTGGATGTTGCTTGCAAGTATGCCGTAAAGATGGGGATTGAAGAAGATGCAACGGTAGTAGGATCGTTTGTGCAGAAGAGAATGGTGATTGAGTATGGAATACAGGTTACCATGCCAGTCAGCACGGTAGACATCATCGCCCGGGGGATATTGCGACTTGACTCTGGGACTTCCTTTTCGATGACCAACCGTTAACAGCGAGCTGAAGAACGCAGCCACATGGCAGTAGAAAAACTCACATCGGCTATATGGGTAATGCTATCAACTGTTATGTATGCGTACATGCAAGTCCCAGCGCCTATCATGAAGGCTGTCCCGTCACTCCAGCCTGTATGATTTTCATAGGCAAAGAATACAGTGTGCGCGGACTGTTTGTGACCTTGCATTGCTAACACAGTTATGAAACTGGCGCTGAAGGTGAGCAAGCTGAAGGTGAGGATAGAGTCCTCTATTAAGGGAACAACACGAGGCAAAAAACACACAACCATAGTTGAGAGGAGAACGATCAGAAGATAGATGAGATATATTCGCCAGGCAGCTTCTGTGAAGCTTGGATGGTGGACAGTCACCAGACCGCTGATCATTTGTGCTTCTCAACAGATTATTCACAGATCATACCTAGAAGAATTCATGTGAAAGAAGGAGGGACGACTTACCACAGATTATTCCGTTGGATGTAGACACCGTGCACCAGGAAATCATAGTCAACCAGCCAACAACGAAGGAAACCGCGGCACGGTGCTTGGGCGCCGAAGCCATGAAAGCAAAATGGAATGGCCCTCCGCTAGTGGGAAATGCAGACGCCAACTCTGCAAGGCCAGCAGCTATTGGCGGACAGGATATCAACGCCGCTTTCATGAGTGAGTAGGGCGTGCTTACTTATAAAACAACAAGCTATCGAAGCAACAACAAGGCCAAAGAAAGCCGTCGGGCTCCCTCCCATCACCAAAGGTATCGATAGGATACCCGCGTAACCAGCCCATGAGTTGGTAATGCTGTATCCCAAGGCCAAGGTTGACAAAAAAGAGAATTGACGAGGAAGTTCGGCACGGGCAGTGCCAGGGCTCTCGATATCAGACATCTCGGCAGCTGCGTTCTGAACCCCAGTGGAGAAGAATCAGCAAAGACATCTTTCGTGTCATGATATAGGCAGAACCTAAGGAACACCACATGACTAAATAGATCGTAAGTATACATATAAGGTTCAGTTTAAGTTAGAATAACGACTAGTTACAGGTAATGCACTTACCCGTGGTACGCAACCCGAACTGCAGAGGCAGTTGTCCACCCGCTAACGAACAAAACGGAGGTTATTATGTTCGAAGCATTGAAACTGCCCGCACATCACAGTAAAGATCTTTGAACAGAATGTGGCAGTGATTGACGTGTTTAATGTATTACGTTTGGGTTCGTCGCACGGACAGGCATGCAGCTTACTTTGCCTGCGTATTCCCTATCCCCTTATTGGGAACCGTAAACAGACTGAAGATAAGCCTCCACTCGTTCCTTATAACACGGAGTTCCTAAAGATTTTGGTCATTGTCTTCACGCGGGAATAGAAAATCTCCGAGATCGCACCTCGGAGCTTACCGTCTAGGGCACGTGTACTGTGTGGTGAGATTAACTTCGTAATGTCGCACACTACCTCGACTTATCTTATTCTTGAACTAACAGACGATGAAGGCAAGATATAGGGAATGTTTAATTGGGGTGGATAGTAGTAAATGCATAGACACCGAGATCCAAGAAGCGAGTATCAGATTACAACCCTCACACCAATAGTGAAACTAGAAGACAAACCAAGCCCATCACGCACATAGACTAACCCGTCAACGAAAATCGCGCGACTTCTTCTTCCGTAGAGGCAACATTCCTAACAGTCCAATTCCACAAGTCATCCTGCTTGCTCAGATCATAACTCTCCTCACTCGAGCGGATCTGCTCCCTCCCCTCATAATAAACCCCACTACTCGACGAAATCTCCTTACCACTGGCCAACCAAGCCAACGTAGCCCCCGAAACCTGCGGCAACCTGATATTCGGTGTTCCCAGCAACACACGCAGAAGCGGAATGACGCGAGGGAGAATCACATGCCAGAGAAAGCGCACGATGGTATTCGCTTCACGGACCAGGCCCGTCCCAGGCATGAGACCAGGATCAAACGCAACAACGGTCCACGAATTAAGCCTTGCATCTTTCGACTCATTGAGACGCCGATGCAGCGCGTACACCCAAAGAACATTGGCAAGCTTGCTGGTTGAGTAACGCTGGCGGCCGGGATTCTGGGCTGTGCCTTTGGTCGGGTGAGCGAGCTCCTCCGCACTGGTGTACTTTGCGTCAGGGAGGCCGGTCTTTTGTGCGGGATCGTGTGTGCCGCTGGAGGTAACTACTATCCTTGCTGTGTGGGCGAGGTGGGGGACCAGCAGTGAGAATAATAGAGCGTGGCCGATGTGGTTGATCGCGAAGGTTTTTTCGTATCCGTTTACTGTGTATTCGACGGGTCCGGGGAACTGTAGACCTGCGTTGAGGAGGAGGTACTGGATGGGAGGGTATTTGTTGGTTTCCCATTGTTGGACGAAGGATCGGATCTGGGATAGGTCGGAGAGGTCGAGTCGGAGGTAGTTGACGTTGTTTTGGCCTAGGAGTTTGTTGATAGAGCCGGTGGCATCTTGAGAATCGGATCGAGATGCGATTATTACTTGATAGTTGGGGAACTGGCGCGCGAGTTCTATGGTGCAGTAGTAGCCTAGACCGGCGGTACCTCCGGTGATGAGGATACTGCGTGAATAGGACATGATTGTGGATAGGAGGGATGAGTTTGGTCTCTTTTAGTAACGAGGCGGGCTGATGGCATATTTATGCCCCAATATCTCGGTGTTAGGAACGGAGATATGCAATCCATGCCATTAGAACTATGACCCTTCTAGGGTTGGATGAGGCAGCAATGTTCCGCTTCGGGAATAGCGGGAACGGCACCGTCGATATCTCGAGGCGCCAATCTGGGCCGGCCAGTCATCTATAAGAAGGCTGTCAATGAAAGGATCCAGAGAAAATCGACGCTGCCGTTCCATGCTAGTTTCTCGTGACAGCTGTGGCCGAGATGGGCTTGGATGCAAACATTGTATCTCCGTCTCAGCCGGATGACCCTGACCCGTCCCAGCTGCTGCACTATCTTCCGGATTACGAGGTTGTCATTTGCAGTACCTGCCGATATGCCGTCCAGCCTCATGGGATCTTGCGTCATCTGAAAGAGATTCATCGAATCCTCCGTGGCCGCCGGCGGAAGTATTCTCATTACGTTGCCAGCTTGTGCCTTAGAGAGCCAAACGACGTCGTACCTCCCAGTGGTGCTGATCAGTTTCCGGTCCCACACCTACCGGTCGAGCCCGGTCTTCGATGCCAGGCAGCTGGCTGCATGTATCTATGTGCTTCTAACAAGCGCATGCAGTCCCACTGGAGGACTGTGCATGGACGAAAAGGCGATTGCACCACAGACTGGCGTCCGGTTCCCCTGCAGACTTTCTTCCGTGGCAATCACCTACGGTATTTCACTTCTGTGGGCGCAAAGTCGAATAATGATTTGCCGTACTCTGTCTTCGTGCCACTCACAGCAGAGCTATTAGGAGAAAAGCTCCACGCAGGCCTGGACTCCATGGATTCTGCCCTTCTGGACCACTACCTTCAAGACACATACCATAGTTTAACCACCAACGAAGAAACAGATAGGATATGGCGCTCGATTGTCCCGGGGCTAGCACACCAGAATGTGTTCCTTCTGCATGGCCTGCTAGCCTGCGCAAGCTTGCACAGAGCACACATGAGCTCTGGGCATGCGGACCAGGAAAAGGCATTTCTTCTAAGAGCCTACCACCATCAGGGCATTGCTCTCCCGCAGTTTCGGTACGCTATCAAGCATCCTACGGCGGACAATTGCCATGCCATTCTGGTATTTGCATATCTGCTAGTGGTATATTCTTTTGCCGCTGATCAACCTGGGTGCTCAGACTCAAACTTGAGCGAGGACTCGTTGCTTCTGGTGGATCGGAATGATGGCGAAGGCACCGAGCCTGATAGCATTCTTTGCAACTGGCTATACTTTCTCCGCGCTGGTTGCTCTATGCTGTGTGAGGTATGGGAGCAGTTGAACGAGGGACCCGTCAGAGCACTTTCGGAGGCCTGGGACATTGATCTGGGGGAGGACCCAGACCCCTTATATCTGGAGCTTCTCTTGTCAGTGATCCCAAATGAGGCAACCGCCACACAAAGCGCTAGCGATACAAATGAGACGACTCTCGTTTGGCCCGAAGATGTGACAGCCATTTATCAAGAGGCTGCCATTGTTTTGTGCCGATCATTTGCGTACGTGCGTGCCCACCGCGGATTTCTTACTACCTGGGACGTTCTTCGCATATGGCCCATGGAAGTGTCGCTAGAATACATGGCTCTTCTCCACCAACGGCACCCTGGCGCACTTATCTTGCTAGCGTACTATTGTGTCCTGTTGAAGCATATGGAGAGACACTGGTACTTCGAAGGGCGCGCGGCAATGCTAATTCGCGCCATTCAGAGACACTTGAAGCCGGAGTGGCATATTTTTATCCGGGAGCCATTGCATATGGTTGTAGGAGTACCTGATGGTGGCCATTTCCTTGAGAATATTTAGCTATCTCTACGGGCAAATCGGGGAGCATTCCGTGTCGGACAACGTAGTAGTTTCGGTATTACTTCCACCAGCGGATTATACCGTTCACAGGATGAGCCGCTGAGGAGCCATATGGAAGGTTAGCACATCAGGATTTACCCTCCCGGCGAGTCAATACATCGACTTGGCTTTGACTTCATTATCAATGAGTATACTTGAGAGAATCAATCCAGCCTTTGGTCCAGAATCTCCAGTGCCTGGCACGTGACCGTATTGTCTCACGGAACCATAATCACGTGAGCCCCACGTAAAAAGTCAGCCGAGCAATCACGGACCGCGCCCGACTGACCGCCTTTGATGTCTTTGTGCTGTTTTTTCCTTCCCTTTTTTTTTCTGCCTTCGCCGATAAAGGGAAACTTGAAAACATCCAAGTCAATCTTTTTATTTTCACAGTTTGTAGCGTTTGTGCCAGACAATCATCATGGCTGGTCAAAAATCCAAGCAGGCGAAGCCCGCCAAGGTGTCCAAGAGCAAGGAGACTGTAAGGCAAACCGACCGACATTCTTACTGTATAGATAGGCAATACTGACCAAGTTCATGAATCAACCAGCCTGCTCCTCCCGCTCAACTCGTTGCCGCGATCAGCGCTTTCCTGAGCGAATCTGGTCTGTCCAAGACCAAGGACGCTTTCGCCAAAGAACTCTCCAGCAAGTCGATCGACTCTGATGCGAAGAACGTGCCGTCCCTGCTCGAACTCTACCAGTCCTGGGAAAAGTCCTCCGAGAAGTCCTCCGGTTCTAGCTCTTCGGACAGCGAGAGCGACAGTGAGAGTGAGAGTGGAAGCGAGAGCGATAGCGAGAGCAGTGATAGCAGCTCCGACGAGTCCAGCGATTCTGATGTCGAGATGAACGACAAGTCCGAGTCCGACAGCGACAGCGACTCCGACGAGGAGGAGGAGAAGAAGAAGCCCGCTGCCCCTGCTGCCAAGTCCCAGGGCACCAAGCGCAAGGCCGAGTCCAGCTCCGACGAGTCTGATTCCGAATCTGAGTCTGACGAGGCCCCGAAGTCGAAGAAGACCAAGGTGACTTCCGCCAAGGAGGAGTCTTCTGACTCGGACTCCTCTGACTCTGAATCCGACTCTTCCTCTTCCTCTTCCGAGTCTGAAGTGTCCTCCGACTCCGACTCCTCTAGCGATGACTCCAGCTCCTCTTCTGAGTCTGATTCCGACTCCGGCTCTGATTCGGACTCTGACTCTTCCTCCGACGAGGACGACAAGAAGGCCGACAAGAAGGCCCTGAAGGCTGCTACCAAGACCCCTCTGCCTCCGTCCGACTCTAGCTCCAGCGGCTCTTCCTCGTCTTCTTCCTCCGACTCCGACACCACCGGAACCGTCAGCAACTCCGACTCTGCCGCCAAAGAGCAGTCCCAGTCTGCCCAGACATCCGCATCTAGCAGCGCCAGCCCTGCTCCCGGCAACGCCCCCCAGAAGAAGAAGCACACCGGTGCTCGCCCCACTCCTCTGGCGCAGCTGAGCGAGGGTCCCACCGACCACTACCTCTCGAACGACTACGTTCCCTACGCCTACGCCGAGAAGGCCTGGCAGGATCTGTCGGTCACCCGCGGCAAGGGCTTCACCAAGGAGAAGAACAAGAAGAAGCGCGGCTCTTACCGTGGTGGTCCCATCGACATCTCGGGTGGCAAGTCTTTCAAGTTCGATGACTAGATCCGCGATACTATCTTAGAGATGGAGACCAGTCTCGCCTCTTGATATAGGGGACCACTCAGGCATACCTACAGCTTTTACATGCTCGAAACAAAATGGGTATTCAAAAAGTTCTATTCGCTTATGATTCCATCCATATAGATCTATATGCAGCCTAGATGGGTCATTGAATCATTTTCTACAGCAAGGCGCTACTGGAGCCCGGTCGGATTGCTTTTCTTGCAGCTTTTCTTCTTGCTTTTTGCTTCACGCTTCTTCACCTGTATGTACTATCTACTTGCATCATCTAGATCTTTAGAGATGTCATAAACATGTATTCAGATATCCTTGCTTTTCACTTTTAACCCTAGCCTTTGAAGTAATCGTACATGCCGGTAGGTCGTTAATAGCCTTTTGCTAAGCTCAACTCAACTTTATCCATGCATCCTGCCATGCAATCAGTCCCCAAATCCAGCTAAAGGACCCGTAACCAGTCCAAATGCATAGCTCATGCGAATCTAGTTAAACCAGTCGCCTTTTGAAACGTCTCCAAACAACCCAACACCGGTAAACAACATTCAGTACACACACCACACCATACAAAAGCCCTATTGTCCCTTCCTCTCACTTTTTACCCAACACCCTCTCCATACCACCAACTACTCAACCAGATCATCAACCCGTCTCCACGACCCCGACCTCTCCAACCTCTCCCACCTACGATCCCACCCCGTAACCTCCTCCGCAAGACGATCCTCCATTCCGACGGACCCAAAGGGCTGCTGCTTGCGCAGAGTAATAGAAGATGTGGTATCCTCAGGGCGCTCGTAGCCCGATAACTCAAGAACTTTATCCGCGGCACGGGTGTGCGCAACAGTGCTGTCGAGACCTACGTCGGTAGAGAGCAGGAGTGGCTCCCGGTACCAGTTCTGACAAGGGCCGAGGAGATCATCCGTAGAGGCGAAGTCAAGGCGAACGACGCCGTCCGCGACACCGGTGTAGATGGTTGGTGAAGAGGGGGAGGGCGAACTCATGCTGTAGATTGCGCCGCGGTAGGAACGGGTGTTGTGGCGGCGACGGCCTTGGGTGCGGCTAGATGGTGGGTGGGCGGAGAGGAAGATGGAGATGTCTTTGCGAGGAAAGGTGATGCTATTGTTGGTGGGGGTGAGGGAGAGGTTTGAGAGGCTGTTTACGATTCGTTCGCTGTTGTTGGGAACGGTTGGGGAAGGACGTGCATCGTGGTAGCTGTATGTTTCGTTCTTTGGCATACGCAGGTCAAAGATCTTGACTAGAGCGTCACCGCCGGAGCCGACGACGAAGCGGTCGTGGCCGAAGGGGTGGATGCAGTATATGGGGTTTTGGTCTGTGGTATCACGGTAAACCTTTTCGTATTCGTCGTTTGAACGGATGTCGTGCAGTCTGAGCGTGTTAGCGTAAGGGTGGAATGATGGGGGTGGGGGTGATTGTACCTGACGGCTCTATCGCCCCAGGCTGCGAGGAAGACTTGGCCGGTGGGATCTAGGGGAGAAATGGCGTTGACATTGGGTCTGATGGGCCTATGGAGATTGACTCGCTCGAAGTCCACTAACTCCGCATCGAGCTCACGAATGGGTGATAGACCTTGCGGTGTAATGGTGGAGATAATCACCGCTTCGTGGGCGCTTCCTGTGCCGACTGCGAAGAGTGTAGGTGAAAGGAACTTGTGGTACGTGTGGCGAGAACTTATGCTTGAATCGTCGCCAGTGTCGGCATTGAGACGAGCGAATGGCTGGACTATCTCTTCTCCCGAAGTGGTAGTGAAGAAAGATATCGACCCGTCGCTCAGATGGGCAGATAAGATTGGGTCCTTTCCGTCACTCATATCTGTTCGCTCAATGCCTAGTCCGGAGGTCATGAACCGCTGCTTGTATACATGAGACGCGCTATTAGGGTGGATAGAGAGATGGAATAGCTCTCCGCGCACTCGTGCAACGACTATATGTTCAGTCTCGGGGTCCTTGGAAGGGTGCTCAGGACGTAGAAGATGGACACCACATATGTCATCATGGCTGCTGATGTCGTCGAGATCGTTGAAGACAACCCAGTTCCCCTTCGAATTGGGGCCAGGTTCGGCGATGCGCAAAACTAGTTCGTCTGCCGCGCCCCATGCAAGCACCTCCTTTCGATCGTTCCACGAAGGGCTATTCCAGACTTCATACGAGTCCAGAGCAGGGCGATATCCATGAGTAGGGTTGTCCCCTCGTGTGGAACTATGGGATCCGACCTTGACTGCTTCTGCGGCTGGTACGACGAATCTACCGACAACTGCATGTTTGTCTAATGCTCTTGACCGAGATGTGAGTGCTTGTGCTGCTTCTCTCCAGATTTCGGGAGTTTCCACTCCAGGGAACTTGTTCTCAACAAAGGTTTTAAATATGCGCCAGTCTTGAGCAGCGACAACATGTCGCAAGCGCCAACAGGTCATTGATAGGTTTACCAACGCGCTGGCAGATGGCAAATAGCTTGCAATGAGCTGTATGATTTCCGGGGGAAGCTGTGCAAGCATGTTGAGGGTCAGGATGTCAGATTAAGACTGTCTTATATGCTCAAGTAGATGATTCACAGGGATGACGTAAAAATCTCTGGCGTCACACGTGTCAGTTAAGTGAGTTGCTAAGATTCACGAGGATGCAGAGAAATATTCACACATTTACTGATCTAAACAACGACAAGGGAATGCTCTAGGAAAGGCCAGGTGGTGGTGGTTGCATGAAGGAATCGCCATGGCGATTCAAGACATTGTGCGCCCCGTCCGATCTATCGCCGCGGTAATCTGCAGAGTGCGTGAGGCCATCAACGTGACCCGTGTATCAACATTATTTGGTGTATATAGGTTTTCGAAGCCTGGGAATAGGCTAGTGACAAGTAGACACCCCAAATATAGATTCTAGATGCGATGCTCTGGGAGATGGCACAGAATGCTTGATGTGGATGGTGGAGAAATGTGGCTGGAGAGCCTTATGTCATCCGGCACTTATCTTATCGGCTCCTCGGCTCTTCCTTTGGTACTTATCGGCAATCCAGCCTTTCTGAGTGGTGGAAGCCAATTATCTTCCATGAGGAGTTGGAGAAGCTGGAGATAGACGATGTTACCCCATCATGCGGTGACTCAGGCTCTTCGGCTATATATCTGGGCCTATTCTGGGCTTCGGTATGCCTCTTCCATGTATTCTGGTGCTTGTTTGTTCCTTCTCTGCGTGGCGTACACCTCTACCCTAATCTTGTGGCTCACTTATAGTAGCTCTTTATTGACTATTTGCCTGGTACGCCAGGCATTGGGCTTGCGGAGTTGTCCGAAACTTACTTTGTTGCTCATATGACATCTTGTGGGTTTCGGAATCTTTTCAACTCGGCGTTGAGGAGATTAACATCCTCCACTTGTGCATCAGCTCAAACATCTATATCTTGAAGCACCAGGCAACATGGCGGTCTCTGCCGTTACTCTCGCGGCAACCAGCTTTTGTATCCTACTACTGGCCTACAAACTGATTATATACCCAGTCTTTCTCTCCCCATTGTCGAAGATACCCAATGCACACTGGTCAGCTCCAATCTCGCCAGTATGGATTATCTGGAGACGGTATAGGGCACAGAATAACCGGACCATCCAATTCGCACATGAAAGACTAGGACCTATTGTCCGGCTTGCACCATCGGAAGTCTCCGTCAACTGCGTCGATGGGGGCATCAAATCTATCTACACGGGTGGATATGAGAAACACGAATGGTACCCTCGTGTCTTTGGCTCTTTTGGGTAAGCGTAGCCCCAACAGTGAGTGCATGCGACGACTATATTGACATGTATAATCTGCACAATGGTAGAACCGTTAGCATGTTCACCATGACAAACAACAAATCCCACTCCACCCGCAAAAGGATGTTGTCCAACATCTACAGCAAGTCATTCTTGCAGTCCTCGCCCCATATCCACCTCATCTCCGAGACCATCCTGCTCGATCGTCTCCTCCCCATCATCCAGGATGCCGCCTCCTCAGACTCGCCCATTGAAATGCACGACCTCGACCAGGGCATCACAATGGACTTTGTCTCCGCCTACCTCTACGGCCTAGCCAACGGGACCAATTTCCTTCAGGACGAATCTTTCCGGCGCAAGACCCTCCGCCTTTACCAAAGCAGAAAGCCCTTCGAATTCTACCACCAAGAAGTCCCAAGCCTCGTATCATGGGCCAAGCGTCTCGGCCTCCGCTTAACCCCCAAATGGTGCGACGAAGCCAACGAAGTCCTCGACGCCTGGGGTCTATCCTTCTGCGACAAAGCAGACGAATGCCTCAGCTCGACCCAGCTCAACACAGAACCCATGGTCTACAAGCAACTCAAGCAAAGCATATCCAAACAGCTCCCGCCCAAAGAATCATCATCCTACCCCAAGCTCATCGAGCAACAACGCCTCGACATCGCCTGCGAACTCTACGACCACCTCACAGCCGGCCACGAAACCAGCGCTGTAGCCCTGACCTACCTCTTCTGGGAACTCTCCAAGCACCCGGACCTCCAGTCCTCTCTCCGCAAGGAGCTCCACACCCTAGAACCTAAGATCCTGTACCCCCGTCCATCATCCTCTCGAGACCTCCCCACCCCCAAATCCATCGACTCCCTACCGCTCCTCGACGCCATCGTAACAGAGACCCTACGCCTGCATGCCCCAATCCCCGGTATCCAGCCCCGAGTCACCCCGTCCTCTGGATGCACGCTAGTCGGGTATAGCGATATCCCCGGGAACACGCGGGTCAGTGCGCAGGCGTACTCGCTTCATCGCAATCCGGAAGTCTTTCCGGAGCCGGAGACGTGGCAGCCGAAGCGGTGGCTGAAGGATTGTAATTCGTTGCAGGAGTTGGAGGAAAGAAGACGCTGGTTTTGGGCGTTTGGGAGTGGGGGGAGAATGTGCGTGGGAAGTAATTTGGCTTTGCAGGGTATGTATACCTTTCATGGAGTGGTTCATGAGATGAAGCTGACCAGTTATTTTACAGAAATGAAATTGGTAGTCGCGGCTATCTATACCAATTATACGACGGCTATAATCGACGATGAGGATATTGAGGCTATCGATGCGTACACGGTTAAGCCGAGGGGGGAGAAGCTGGTCTTGAAGTTTGAGTCTGTTGCGTAGGTTCCATGTTTTCCTTCTGGTAGCTATTCTAGTATATAGTTTATGATTTCCTGTACTTCTTCACTATTCTTCTGCAAATCCATTATTGAAATTTACAGAGTATTATACGATACGACCAAAAGAAATCGAAAATGATTGATAACATACAACATCCACATAATAATATACAAAAAGAACCCTCCCACCTACCCTCAACACAGAATCAGAACTGATGTGGTAGGTAGTAGCATATTACAAGCCCAAAACTCCAAAATAATAAAAAATATTTTCTCTCTCCCCCTCCGCGAAGAAGTTCTTCACTTCCATACCACCACACCCTCTACTCATCCATCATATCAGGCCAGACAAGACAAGAGCGAAAGTTCGACGACAGTAGGTAGTAGGTGAATCGTATGCCCGTATGCAACCGCTCGAAAAAAGGTTTTGAATCACACGCAAATAATGTAGTGTATATATGGTTTGGCAATTTAACCCAACACACCGTCCTTCTTCTTGGGACCGACGACCTTGGGGAACATTCTCATGAGGTGGTAGTTGATGGGGTTGCGCTTCTGGGACTTGGGTTTCTATTTGGTGGGAAAGGTATGATTAGCACAGTCCAGAGCCCATATACAATCCAGAATCGAGATGATTCCACCGGAGGAGAGTGATAAAGAGTGGAGGGAAACGTACAGGAGCATCCATGCAAGATCTCAATTGTTGTTCGAGAACGGCGCATCCCTCGTGGGTGTAGCCCTGGGATGCCCAGCAGCCTGATCGAATTCATATAATATTAGCCATATGCTTTAAACCACACCGATCTCCCTAGGGAATGTTGCATAACTCACTCAGCATAGACGACATCACCGCAACGCAGGTATTCGGCTCATTGGTGTTCGGACGCCGGACGCGCAGGTGAGGGATGGACTGCAGACGGACCGGGTTAAGGCGGGTAGAGACAGCTTTCGCGGGCATGGTTGCAATCGGTATCTTTGAATTCTCTCAAAAACAAAGATATAAGGAAGGGAGGGGGGGAGATAGCGACAACGGCAGCCGAGTGACGATGCGGACAAACCAAAAGTTGACTGAAGGCTTCGGAGGTGCCAAGACTTTTTCGGCGATTTGCCCGCCGCGGAAGTTGTCTGGCTGATGTAATCACCGCGGCGAGTTCACGCTGATAACTAACCTGGTTTGCCTCTGCTTCTTCAGCTTTTACTATATTGGAAGATTGCTTTTGAAACGCTGATCGGAGACAGAAATGAGCAGAAGGCATGTGAGCGCTTTTTACACTAATACGGTCACTCCGGTATGTGCGCCGAGACGTCAGGTTATACCCTCATCGAGATGCTTCTCTGTGGGGAGCGTGCGGCGAACTGCGGTGGGTTCGAAGCCGGGCGAGCAGCATGAGAATACCAAGTCACAGGATGAATCGAAGAAAGAAGAGGAGCAGGGAGCTATGGCGCGGCGATTGTCGGAAATGACAGAGCAGGCTGTGCTGGAAGGAGGCCGGTCCGCGCAGAGAAACATGCAACAGGCGGGGTTCTCGGACGAGCTGAAGCAACAGCTGGAGGAGAGGGTGGCGGCGGCGGCTTTCAAGAATGAGTACGCGGCCGCGCACTCTATCGCTGATATGCCGGTATGCTTGCTATATATGTATTACAGTTCCGATGGCAATCGGTTACTGACAAGACCCAGTCAAGCGCAGGTCAAGGAACACGAGATATCGCAAGCGCTCAGGCATGGACCGGAACAGAAACCACCCACGACATCACATTACGAATGTTGGACGACTCCAAGAAACGCATACGCACACCATACAAGATCCCCCAGCCAAACCCGGTCGACATGCGAATCAGCCCGAAGCCCAAAGATTCCACTGGCGTGCGTCTAGCGAAAGCCCGAGAGCGCACGGCAACATATTCTTTGAGCCAGAGTGAGGGGATCTCTGAGGACGAACGCGAAGCTATGCGCCGAGAGATGCGGGAACGGTTCTCCCCGGGGGCACGACCTATGCCGGCCACGTTGCAGGGGTTATCGGCGCTTGCGAACGAGCGGATCGAGGATGCGATGGCGCGCGGTCAGTTCAACAGGATAAAGAGGGGCAAGGGTGTGAATACGGAGACGGATCACCGAGCCAATAGTCCATTCATCGATACGACCGAGTACTTCATGAACAAGATGATTCAGAAGCAGGAGATCGTGCCGCCGTGGATCGAGAAACAACAGGACCTAGCTAGGGAGGTTGATCGGTTCCGATCACGCTTGAGAGCGGAGTGGCGACGACATGCAGCCCGGCTGATCGCCAGCGAAGGAGGGTCTCTGGATGTGCAGATGAGACGGGCAGATGCATATGCCGCAGCGGAGGCTCGACTGGCAGAAAGGGCCAAGATAGAGAAGATGTTCCGCGAGAGCGATACAGCGAGTGATGCTGGAGGGCTGGACTCTTCAGACGGAGCCACGCAGAGCTCAGACAGTGCGGTCACAGAGCCACAAGAGGATAAAGAGCCTTTGCCCTATGTTACGCCTCTGCGTGATCCGCAATATATGAACACGGAGCGTTCGTTTCTTGAACTGACGATCAAGAATCTCAATGCACTTACTCGGACTTACAATCTTCAGGCTCCTCCAGTGGCACAGAAGCCATACCTCAACCTTGAGCGTGAGCTAGCTGCATGTTATGCGGAAGTGGCTCCAAGCTTGGCGGAGGAAATCAAGCGGCGTGCAACTGAACGCGCTCGTCCAAGGAATTCGGGGCCTCAAGCGGCGAACATTCTGGAGTCTCTGAGCACATCGAGTAAGGTGCGTGTATATGAGGAGGATCAGGCCAAGGGCTATGGGTTCAAAGAATTCTGGCGGGACCTTTTCTCGAAGAAGAAATAGACAGTCAGAGACCTTGTATATAATAAAGATGATGCGCTGTGTATGATACTACCTGCATAATAGATACTATGAATGATTCCTATGGCCAAAAGACAAGGTATCTATCTAACGCGACGTTATCCATTCCAGCTAACAATATCCCGCTATCTCAACCAATACCGAGCATCAAAGCCCCCCTATCGACACATACTGCCAGACTGCTACTCATAAATGTCATCACAGCATCATCGTCAACAACTCCATCCAACCTAAGTTTTCAACGGTGACGGCGCCAATTTCTTAACCTGTACCTCAAGCGCCACACCGCGTA
This sequence comes from Aspergillus neoniger CBS 115656, assembly GCF_003184625.1. Classification (NCBI taxonomy): domain Eukaryota; kingdom Fungi; phylum Ascomycota; class Eurotiomycetes; order Eurotiales; family Aspergillaceae; genus Aspergillus; species Aspergillus neoniger. The sequence goes on from NW_020291136.1 coordinate 192,161, forward strand.
CAACCCAAAAATCCAGACGACCGCCAACAACACATCAATCGCTGTCTCGAGAATCCTCAGTACCAATAATATTTGACCATACCACCAGGACTGCATCGCGTGATGTACAAGATAAAGTCCCAGTAGCCAAGAAGCAAAGCTGCATACGAGTGCGACTGTTGAGACGAGGAGAGCATCTCTAAACCAGTCTTCCCTCGTCGAGTGGGATATTCCGTCTGGTGTGCGAAGTACCCGATGCAAAGGCACCTTCATTCCATACCAAGCGCTAGCGTAGCAGAACATGATGAATATCATTAGTAGTACGGCGCCCAGCTCATCGCGTGTGCTTCTCCGCGGCGAGTTGGCCAGTGCGCGCTTTGTGATTGTGGTGTTGGTCTCGAACGACCGCTTGAGTAGTGATGTGTTTCGGTTTGATGGTGTTGTTAAGTCGGACCAGGGGACATTGAAATGGCCTTGGGGCCCCGCTGCTTGGGCCATATCAGAATGAGTGATGGGGATGATGCTGCGCAGGTAGGTCTCGGTATTTGTGGAAAGAACTCTTTGTCTAGCGCTGGAATAGTATGTTCTTTAGGTATTATGGATATTGAATAATAACGCGGGTGTGGCTATGTTTCAACGATGGGACATCGAGCGATGGCATGATGGTAGAGATGTGGTCCCTGTCGCAGTCGCATATGCACCGAACGCACATTTCTGGCCATCATGGGGAGTAGCCAACGAGTTGCGCCTTCCGGATATGAGCTGAGCATGGGAACTGGGAAGAAGTAGGACTACGCAGATGACGATGCTGCCCCAAACAATAGATACAGGCTATATGGCATTATTTATCACCACTATAGCTTCAGTCAGTTGACATCGCCTAGTCCCTCTGGACATGTGGCGAGCTATTGATTCTTGTGCTCAACTGTCAATGCTAGATCCAGAGCCTTGGATAGCTAGTACGCCAACGTCCCACTATTACCTGAGCCCTATATTGAGGACGAATAGTGTCCACGGGGGGATGGTGTGCGAGGGGAGAGAGAGGAAGAAGGGGAAGTGAGATAGTCTCTAAAACTCTCGGTAGGATGATAACCTCGTTTTCATTCTTGATCTAACAACCGTCACGAGTGTCCTTGTTAACTTTTGATGAAGAGCATACTCTAAGTGCACTCTTAGAGGTCATCTATACGAAAGTGACCCCATACTATACATCTGGTTGACTGAAACATGCGTTCAACATGTCGCAAGACCAGTAGCCCACTCAGCTTCAATACAAAACACAAAAGAACCAATGGCAATGATTTGTAATATCCTTGTTACCAGTCAGAGCAAGTTCAGAAACTACTCAGTGGAGAACATCTCGTCAGCAACATGAAGCTGCCGTTGCAATTCGCACGTCCACGGGCTGGTCAAACTGACAATCAACCATCGAGTGGTGATTATTCGCGTTTAGCATGGGCCTTTAGGTTTGCTAGAATCCATTCTCAAAGCAGCCTGTCTGATAAGGTAGTCAGCGGAAATGACTCGGACTTGGTTAAATCAGCTGTGACTCGACAGCAGTGACACCTGCATAGAGGGAAAATGTGCTTGGAACAGACCCTGTAGTTTGCCCCGGGCACAGACAAACCCTATCCAATCCATGCCGCTACCGTCTGTCACAAAGCGCTAAATTAGCGGGGATTGATTCGAGCATAACTGCCAGTAGTCAACCGCCCGATGTGATGGAGTGTGCCGTGCATGCAGGGCCGGCGCGTAAATTGACCAACGACCGACGAGGGACGGCCGTCGCAGCAGATCACCTCTTCACACCATCACATCAACTCCCCCAGGCCTCTCAATATACCGCTCCTCCCCTCTTTTCCTCCATCATGTCTCTTCCATTGCGCAAGGATTTGCAGCCTCCAGACCAGATTCGATATGTCTGCAGGTGCTACTTAATCGTCACCTTGTCTGCAGTCACAAAGCTTCATCCCGGCCTCAAATAATGCCCTATCTGCTACTCTTTGCGCTCCTTCCCCGCCTCATTACTGCTGGCTCAGTATCTAAGGAGCAGTTGAATCCTGTCCGTCGAAACAGCTATCCCATCACTCCAGCCGTGGACGAGTCGCTCCTGGCCATCCAGATCGGAGGCATCGTCGGTGCATACGTGATCTTCGTTGCTGTACTTCTTTCGCTGCTCCTCTTCGTGGGCCGCCGTCTGCGACGAGCTGTCCTCTCCTCCAACTACTCGCTCCACGTCGAGATGATGAAGCCCGTGAAGCCACCTCCCAGCATGGATCCCAGTCCTGTCACCCCGATCTCCGTCAACCTGCCCAGCCCGGGCCCTCGAAGCTTCAGCAGGTCCTGGAGCAGCCTCGGCAAGGGCTCTCGCTCCCACGCCTCAGGGACCACCACCAGCGTCGCCACGATCGACGAATCCGTCGTAGCAACTGACCGCCAGCGAGCCCAAGAGGACCTGGAGATGCTCTACGCCGCCGTGATGGAGCATGATGCACAGAAAGAAGCTGCCGCCGCAGCTCGGGGTGCCAACCAGGACTCCTCCGATGGAGACGAAGCTGTAGCAGAAGCAGCAGCAGAGAAAGAGATCCCCTCTCCAGACAGCATCCCCACGAATCCATTCACAGATCGCTCCTCTCACGTCTCCTCCAACAACTCCCCTCTGAGCCCGCGGTCCAGCGGCCGGCTTTCCCGCATATCCTCCCTTTCGCTGTTCAACCTCAAGTCGCAGAACCAGCAGCAATCATCAAGCAGCAACAGCAGCAAACTGCGTTCTCCACGACCCTTCCCTCTCCGCAAACTCTCGATCTCCTCTCCTGTCGCCTCCCCATCCTACCAGGCCGATCAACCCCCCTTAACCCCAAGACACTACAATCCTCCACCCCGACCCCCAGCACCTCCCCTCCCAGTAGCAACACCTGCAATGACTGCACAAAAGCAGCAACAACCATCCCTTCCCCAAATCAACACCCAACCTCCTCCCCTCCCAACTCCCCGTCTCGAGCCACCCCGCGCCAAAGAAAGATCCCCCCGCGGGCCCGTTCCTCCTCCCCTAACCCTAACCACTCCCACAGGGAGCAACACAACCCACCACGGACGCAGTCCATCATCATCGCTACCCTTCCGTGATGCTTACCCGCTACAGAGCGCGCCAGCCACGAAACTCACGGTGCTGGAGAGGCCGATGAAACAACTGAACGGGCCGAGGACGGGCATGCCGACGCCGTATAGTCCGTACATGCCATTTACGCCGGTGACGCCGTTGACACCCAGCTCGATGATTACGAAGAGGCAAAGACGAAGGGCGGAGAAGGAGAGCGGGTTGAAAGTGTTGAATGAGGATGATTTGGTCAGGGATGACGGGGATATGTGGGGGTATTAGCTTCTTCTATTCATTTTTCTCCGATTGGGTTCTTCCTGTGATTCTTTTCTCTTATGACTATAGGGTGAGTGGGGTATACGGTGATGATGTTCCGGGAATTATACTGCTTTCCTGGTTATGTGGTATGTGGTTATGCTTGGTTTATGAATATACGAGTATTTATTCGAGTTATGTTGAATGGTCATGTTATCATTAGTTGGACGGTCAACTTGCCAGCTTCTTCGGAGAAAGAAAGGTGGCCGGCTCGCCCGTGGATTAGTTGCATTAATCAGCCCGCACAACACCTCTCATTCCGTTGATGGTGCAGTAGTAGTATAAAGAACTGACTTCCATCCTCCTTTCAAACACTTGACTCACTGCCCTTACTCGAGCAAGTCTCAATCAACTCAACTTAGGCTTATATACTGGTTTATTGATTGTAGGCTTATACAGTACAGAAGAGAGAATCCTTCGATTTCTGCAGGAATCCACCACAGTAGTAAGATCAAGTAGAGGTAGATGATCCGCATCGCAACCATATCCATAACCATACAATAACCATAACCCTAATTAGATGCAAATGCCAAACACCATTGAAAAAAAAAAAGAGAAGAGTTGCTTCTAGAAAAGGTAGTACAAGTATTCGTCTATACAACTCCCGCTCTGCACTCCGTCTCAGCTTTCTTTTTTTTTACTACTTATAGAGCGTCTTATTCTTAACTAATTTTTCACTTCGTGTATGCAACACAGTTCCTGCCGACTGGTTAGTATTGACGATACATCAATCCTGATTCTGTTGAATTATCTAACCTTTGTCGTAACCACCCCTCTTCAACTAGTACTCCGAAAGATTCGAAAACTAAATAGCAGGACACTCCCACGTATCTCGCTTAATCTTCATCAAAGCCGACTGTTTATGCGGGAACGAAACCTCGCCTTCCTTGTAGAAGCCTGCTTCTTGGAGGTACGTAATCAACCTATTCAACCCATTAGCATTTGTATATGCATCTGGGATGCGCTGGCAGTAGTGGTGATGGGGACATACTTGAAATTATCCACCCTCGGCTCCAACATAACCGTCTGGGTTCGCGAATCCGCCAAAAAGCAATAATGCACCAGCGCACTCAGCCAGATCTGCACGCGGTGGGGACCACGGTACTCCTGCTCGCCAATTAACAGGTGAATGCCTCGATCGTAGTTGTCGGCTCCGCCGATTAGCGGCCCCAGCCGGTCTTCCTTCACCCAGTACAGCTCGAAGTAGCCAAATGGTTTGCCGTCCCAGCAGCCGATAACGGGGAAACTGTGCTTGCTGCTGAGGTTGGTGCGCAGGAACTTCTTCTGGTGTTCGATCGGGCCGGCTTCGCCCCAGGAGGCGTTGACGCGGGGGTCGTTCATCCATTTGTGCAGCAAGTCGAGGTCTGACGGCCCTGCGGTTAAGGGCTGGTCGAGACTGCTGGTGGAGTGGCTTGCGGAGTGGCTGGGTGTGGGGTTATTGGGGCGTGGGGCGGGGTTTTTGTGAGATGGGGGGATGTAGGGGATGCGGAATGAGAGATATTGTTGCACGCTGGGGATGTAACGGATGTAGAAGACGTCGCCTTGGTGCGGGGGTTTGGGGCGGATGGGGTGTCGGATGTTGTTGGTGAAAGTGTATTGGGTAGGAGGTGGAGGGAAGTATGTGGGCAGATGGCTGGTAGAGGCAAAGGGACCTTCGTTGGGAACGTAATGTGCGACCTCTTGGCCGGCTGTGTGAGCGAGGTTGAAGCTCTCGTGCGACGGTGAGGCCACGCGCTGGATAAAAGGAGAGCCGGACACCGACTGGGGGATGGCCTGCGGGCTCATGGTGAAGACGAACAGCCGGGGGTCAATCTGCCAGAAGCTACGACGGCTGACGAACATGTTGGCCCAGGATTGCGGGTCATAGGGCTCAGCGCCGACGGACGAGTCCTCGGAGGCAATGAGGCCCATGCGCTCGAGTTTCTGTAGCAGCGTGCGACCCTTGAAGAAGCCTTCGCGCTTGATGTTAACGCGCCAGTCGCCTCTGGGCTGGCCAGAAGGCGGGGTATTGGCGGAGGCGTCAGTCTGCAGACGACGGTCGGGCTGGGGTTCGTGGAAGTACCACCACAGCGTGACCCAGAGCATCATGGCGATCTGGCGAGTGGGGGAGCTGACCGGCTTGTAGTCACTGCTGGGTGGGTCGACAATGTAGGAAATGTAGAGGGAGTCATCGCGCAGGGTGGGGGTGGTGAAACGAGTTAGGCGGGCACGTTGCTCATCATCGCCAGTCCCGCGAGTTCGACCACGCTCTTCATCGTTGGTGTCTGTGGTGTCGGGGTCCGGACGGTCGGTGGCAAGCACAATACTCCAGCCAGGAGGCACGATGGACTGGCTGGAGTTGACATCGTTGGATTTGAAGGTGAAGCCACCGAAGACGGGGGAGACTGTGAAGCTCAGCCCGTTGGGCAGATGGCACACGTGATGGCGCATAGTTGCTGACTGGACCTGACTCTGAGCAGGAAAGGGGAGTGAAGAGAAAGCAGGAAGAGAAAGCAAGAGGCAGGGAAGAAGAAAGAGTAAATAGTCACTAGTAAATCGTAGTATCTACACAGTGGGGGGCAAAGAATGAGCTTGTGTGGGATGATGCGCAGTTGCCCCTCACTGGGTTTTTGACGATCGCGCGGCGCCTGCAGGAAACTCACTTTTGCTTTCACCGGCACTGCAGGAAATAGATCAGCCCAGTTCGGGTGCTGTCCGACTGGGTGGCCACATGTTCCTGGGGTGCCAATGGATCCCCGCGGCAGCACGAGAGATGCAAAAGTTGCAGTGAGCTGAGGCAGATGAAGCAGAAGCAGAACAAGAAATGAAGCTCAAAGAAAAGAAAAGAGAGACGATGGTTGATGTCATGTTCCGGGCGGTCAGCAAAATAGTCGAAATTGGGAGAGTTGATTGGCTGGGAGTTCATTCCTTACCCTATTTTCTCAGATTTACTTCTAATTTACCTGATATTTTTATGAGCATTCAAGAAAGAGGGTGAACAATAGAATAGAATAAAGATAGAATGAATGACTGAATTGAATATGGATATCATAGTCCAGCAATTACCTCCTTCCCGGTGCCCGCATCGTGAGTTTCAAGTAATTACTACATGAAAAGAAAGAAAAGCAATCAAAATTCCTCCAGTGTCGTGCCCACTCCCTTCTCCCGCGCCAGCCGCACCAGATCGCCGCCCGTCACCAGATCCATCAAGCCCATCCCCACGCTCTTGAAGATCACATTGCCGCGCTCCACCCAGTCCCGAAGACTCTTGCCATCCTCACTGTTGTCGCCCTCCCCGCGCGACGCATCCCGAACAATCAGCAGCTCTCCCAATTCCACCACCTGATGTGGCCGAATGCCCGCCTGCACAATCTCGCCGGCTTCCTTCAGCGCTGCATCCAAACTGTCCACCACCACCACGCCACTACGTCGCACATGCTTGTGGAAATGCCGATGCGAGCTGTGCACCGTCACCTCGTCGCGCAGCAACTCAGGTGGCAGCTCCGTCATATGCGGCCGGTATGATCCAATCGCGCTGATCAGACGGCCCTTTCGGCGTCCGTCGCGCGATGTGAGGATGTGTGCAGGGAAGAGCGGTTCCGTCGAGGGCGTGCAGCAGAAGATTGCATCTGCCTTGAGCAGCGCATCGTGCAGGATGCGGTCATACTCGACAAAGTCCGTGCTGACGGCGGAGAATTTCACATCGCCGCGCCAGCTGGCGTTTTCGGGGCTGTAGATATCACGCAGCAGCTGGGCCGCGCGGTCAAAGGATCGGTTGATGATATACACCCGTTTGATGCCCTCTCCGCGCAAGATCAACGCCAGCCGGATGTGCCAGTATGCCTGCTTGCCCGCTCCGAATACCACCACAGTCCGCACGCGCTTGCGTTTGTTGAGGGTCATAGTGGCGGTCAGGGCAGTGCGGAAGGGGGTGAGTTCGTGAGCGTTGATCAGTCCAAAGGGTAAGCTCGTCTCGTCGATCAGTGTCACCGTCCCTTGCGGGGAGGTATCGCGGGAGCCGGCGGCGGGCCAGGCCCCCATGGTGTTGGACAAACCGGTGTCGATGGGTTGTTGGTTCACGCAGCCGGGGGTCAGGGATTTGCTGCTGGAGGAGGGAGATGAGGAGGTATGGTCGTCGTCCTCTTGGGAGGACATGGATTGTTCACTGCCTTCGGAGGAGATGGAGGACATGGACTTGCGCTGGTTGACTCGGCTGGAGGAGGAAGTCCGAGAGGCTGCGGAGGACAAGTCTAAGGCAGGATCGACGGAGCAACCGGCCTGACCGTTATCTTGTAAGGAGATCATCTTCATGCCCAGGGTGTTACCCGTGCTGGCGGGCATGAACAGAGTGGTGCAGCCATTCTGATGGGTAATGGCCGTGCGCGTGGGTTGGTAGGCGGCCGCACAGCCCTTTTCTTGGCTACCGGTGGAGTAGTCCCTCAGAGCATTGGAAAGGTTCTGCTGGAGGTCGATGATCTGGTCGCGCGAGAGCGACAGGAGGAGAGAGCGGAGTTGTGTTTGAGAGAGGATGGTGAGTGGCATGATAAGCAGTTGATAAGAAAAGAGGAAGAGGGAGGGGAGAGTAGGAGAGTAGAGGAGGGAGGGACAAGATGGAGGATGGGGGAGAGGTGGAGAAGAACGAGCAGGGCAAGGGACAGTCCGGGAACAGCGGAGACGATGGGGGAGTTAATATATTAATTTAGTATCTGAGTACATGCGATAAAGACACGGACAGAGAGAGAAAGAAAGTCGCGAAGACGCAAGCGGGCGGGTTCACTTTTCTGGGCGGGCGGACCGGATGACGACAATCTCTCAGCCTCGGCGGGGCGCTGGACAATACCGATTGTCTTATTTTCCCTTTGAAAATGGAAGATAATACTGTAGAATAATTCAAGGTGATATCCCAAGTATACACACCCACAAGTAATTGATAGTCCGGTCCATCAATTCCTATCCCTGATGAAAGGGTAGAAGTGATCATCGGAAAGGAAGCCACTCGGGGAATTTGCTCGTGCGTCTATACCTTGTAGTACTTTTAGTCCAGTAGTAGTGATGATACACCCTCCACCATCCATTATCATCCCAAAACTCTCTCCTTTGTTGGATTGGTTTGTTAATTGCCCAGCATTGGCATCTCCAACTATCTGATACATACATAACTCCCCAAATACACACTTCGAGGCAATTCTGGCGAATTCGATACTATAAATACCATACGAACTGGTAATCCCCTCTTCCCTTCCCCTTGGCATCCATCCACCACCACTGGCAACTAGTCCTAATCCAGTAAGTATCTGGTGGGGGGGAAGGATGGGTGGGGTGGAGCCCAGACACTGAACTAGGAAATCCTCCTCCCCACCACCCAATCCATCCGCAACGGGAAGGGGAAATAATCAGCAGAAAAAAGAAAGAAAAATCAATTGTCATTTCCATAAATCCAAGACAAGATTCGATAGTTTCTGCCGTTGTGTTGCTTGTCTCTCAATAATTCATCCACTAGTTGGTGGTTCTACTTGTCATAATGGGTAATGGGGGTTGCTGTCATATCATTTCGTGATACCATTAATTGCTAATTGCTAACTACATACTGTAATGCGACAACGTTGGTTGGTTTGTGTCTGACGTATACCAGCATACTGAGGACTATGATCTCCGTGGCATGAAGTACGTACTTGCATACATAACTATAACTCCTACGGAGTACCAGTTACTAGACATCCGTGGTGATGGCTGAAACATCTTGCAACAGGCAGATGCATAAGCCAGTATAGAGTACAGATTGTCTGCCTATCTACTCTCCATCCATCCGATTACGCATCATCCATTCCAATTCCACGTAAGTCCATCCCCCCTCTCTCTACCCCAGATAAGCATTGTTGAAAGTATTCCCACATTCCTATCTTCTCCGCGCGTACCATGCACAAAAGTACATTCCTCATTCCTCGCTGTCAATCAACCATCCCCTCTCGCCACCCTTACTCCTCCACGGCTACTATCGGCCCTGCACTCTGCCATCTCATTGCTCGCACGGATACCATTTCCTTCTGTCCAGATGATCAAGCACAATACCTTAGTCAATACTCATGTATTAATCAGATGATAATAATAATAATACTATGCTATTATACCATAAGTAGGGCGCAAATCTACCGTGCTTGTACATACAGATCCAGGTAATAATATCATCATCAAAGGGGTCAGTTGGGCAATCTGGGACGGAAGTATGGGTAGAAAAAATAAAGATTCACCGACGCGGAAGCATCCAAAAAAATAAGTCAAGAATGAACAAAAAGCAAAATACACATGGAAGAAAAATCAATATCCAAAGAGACCAGTATCAACGCCGCTGTGCAATGCATATTCAATCACCATCATGGGATACGAGTGTAAGTACTATCCTCTTGTAGATCACGGGAAGAGAGAGGGGTAGAGGGTATTGGGTCAACCGCTTTTATCATCACACGGTAAGACAGAGAAAAGAAATTCATCAACTATCCCAAAATTTGGGATGATAGGGGGAAATGGAAAAGCAAAAATGCAATGCAGGTATTAGAAGACAATCGTCCGAAACTCATCAAGTCCAGCTCGATGAACCCTAATGCCGACGGCCTCCCATGTACGACCCTGCCGCGGATGCCAGGAACCGCGCTACAAACCCCGGGTGGGTTTGTCCGGGTCCATGTGCGTGACTCAGGGAGTGTCGGGCTTTCTTATTCGGCTGCGACAGCTCCTCCACTTTCGTGCCGCCCATCGAGACATAGCCGTTGCTCGCCGATGGGCTGCGACTGCCATCCACCACGTGCACCTCGTTCATACTGGCTATCGAGCTGGAGGTGCGCAGACTAGCGGGCGTGTCGCCCCGTGAGCTGGGTGCGATGCTGGAAGCACGCGAGCTCAGTGAGGGAAGCGTTTCAGCACGTGATAGGCCTGGGACATCCTGCAAAGCTGGCGGAGAAGAGACGGACCCATGGCTGCGGGTCGAGGGACGTCGACGGGGTGGGTACGGGCGGTACCGCTCCGACTCGGCCACGGACGCTGGAGAGGCGCAGTAGGAGCTGCCTGAGGAGACGGAAGAAAGGGAAGCTGACGATGCTGGGCTGGGGGGCAGACGTCTCCGTGTGGGAGACTCGCCAGGCAGACGGCGACCCTCGGCCTTCTGACGGTGAAGGCGAGCAGCAAACAGGTCGGCAGAGGCATGGAAGCGACGCCATTCACGGGGCTGACGCAGCTGAGCCTCGCGCTGTCGCTGCTCCTGGAGCTGGAGACGGCGACGGATGGGCATGAGGAACGGCTCCAGGTGGTGCAGGAGGTCGGCCTCGTCGACACGGATGTCCCAGTCCAGCAGGAAGAGCAGCTGACGCTCCATCAGGTTGACTTCGGGCAGCGAGAATCCAAAGCCCTCGTAGCCGCGGACGGAGGTGTACCGGGCCCAGTGCTTGTTCTTTGGACTGGAGTCGTTGAGGTTCTTGGCTGCCAGAATCAGGGAAGCCAGGAAGATGCGATGCACTGTGCAGCGCATGCCCTTGGCGACGGGGGGCAGGCGAGCCCGCAGCCGGGCCAGGTAGACCAGCGAGGTCATCAGCGTCGGCACCTGCACCTGCGATCGGAGCACTAGCGAGGTAATAAAGGTGGTGACAGATGGTAGAGGAGGCAGGTCTGCATCCAAGGGCGGCGTGCTGGGGGGAGTGGGCTGGCCATGCGCGTGATGTGCTGTCACATGCGGTTCGCAGCGGATGACCTGCATCGCTTGTTGAGCCAGATGAGAGATCATGTCTCGCGAGACGGGCTGCATGATGAACTCATGCAGCGCCGCCCGATCGAAATCCATGATGCCGGTGGTGGTGTTGGTGGTGGGGGATGCAAAGTTGGTGTAAGGAGAGTAGGGATGGACAGCCATGGTACTTTGCAGGATGCAGGGGAAGAAAAAGATGAGAGACGAGAGAGCGAGAGCCAGCAAACAAAAAAGAAAGCGAGCAAGACGCAGGATATAGAGAGGGCTTGAATGGACGAGTGAAGAATGTGAATCCTGCCAGCAGGAAAGGGTAAGGAATGTGTTGTCGTGTCAACCTCCGTGATGAATGGGCTTAAGATAGTAGTGAGACAGTCACTTGAGACAAGTGATAAGATCGGTTAATTGCCACTTGAGGGGAGGGAAGATCGTTCCAATATTAAATAGAGCAGAGACAAGACTTGTCAACGGGTTAATGATAATAAATAAAAATAGTATATAGTATAACAAGTAGAAGGGGTGGTGGTGGTGGTGGTGGTGGTGGTGGGGAAATAAAAATAACCACACGATGCTATGATGGCGGAGTAAGTGGTTGTTGATTATGATGTTTGTGTTGGTATAGTTAAATAACTTCCCTCGTGAAGAATGAATGACCGACCAGGAAAAAACAGCGACGAAACGACGGATCTTCCAAGCCTGATATAACACCAACAGCGAAGGCTGGACAGGAGCTGCAAGGACAGGAGGGCACCCGACGCGCATTGCATTACATGCATTCAAATCCATCCATTCAACCCCATCCAGGTTGGGACCTGACAAGCACCCTAGACAAGAACGAACTAACCACCAGTCCTGCAGGGGCCGATCGATGGATGATCGCTGGATGTAGGTTTGGCGCGCGCGACAGCCCGAGACCACCAGTAGCCAAGCATAACGGGATGATGGGATGATTGGATGACAGGATTGGAGGGGAAGAAGGGCACAAAAATGGAACTGGAATTATGTGTAAGTTGTCTGTGTCTGTGTGTCCTGGGGTGGGTTTGGGGGCGCGCGCCAAAAGAATGCCCGAGACACGAGATGCAGGAATGAATCAAGGAGCGTGGCGGGAAATAATGGGAAAAAAAGGCAAAAAAAAATAAGGTGAGAGGCCCAGCTGAGCGCGTCGCCAGCACGAAGTCTCCCATCACGATCCTGGAACGCGTGAGAGATACTTGGCCAGCCTGATGTTATTTCTAATTATACTCAAGGAGGATTTCTACAACATGTGTTAGTTATTTTTCCCCCCATTCCAGTCTGATTGATTGATTGATGCTACCCCTCTCTTTTCCTCCCTGTCAGCACTTTAGGGCTGCTGCACTTAAGCGCCCGGATGCAAGCGCCGCAATTGATGATCGTGCATAAGTTGGTAGGCTAGCTAAAATAGCTGGATGTGATTGTGTTTGCCCCTCATGCTGATGCTTCTATTCTTGTTACTTCACCTGGCTAGCTGCTACACTGGCTACGTCTGCCTGTCTTGCATTGGCTCTGCTTGACATCCCTCTCTTCTCCACCTCCGCGGTTAGGTCTCAACGTGGGTGACGATGGTTATATTTAGCAATCTTGATGGAATTCCTCCATGATTATCAACCCAACGGGGTTCCAGGCCTATGTACATATGATGATTCGACCGTCGCCTCGTCGCCCCGGCGCGTCATCAAACCATCGACTCCTGCTTGCCACCCCGAGTAAACCCCCCCTTCTTCAGGAAAACAACCCCCCCTCGTCCTATAACTATGTCCCTCCGGTATCCTGCCTAGGGAGCTGAAACACGGCGCCTACATTCTCATCCTCCGCTCCTAACAATCCCTTTTTGAAATCATCAGTATGTATCCTGCCACACTCGGTGTTTGTGATTTTATTTACTCGATGGAAACGGAGTACTCGGACACCTTCAGCTCGGCGTTGCTGCCGGTGAAGGGCTCGGTACCCGCCTCAAGGGTGGTCAGGTACAGGCTGTCAGAGACACCCTCGTTGTCCACCAGGTAGGTGAAGAAGTCGTTCAAGTCACCGGAGAAGTCCTCGGTGGTCGACTGGGCGACGAAGCTGTAGACGGTGGTGTCGCCGTTGGGGCCGGTGTACAGGTCCCAGGTCACGCCGTTGATCGTCGGGGTGGCAATGGTCGAGCCGGTCGACGAGATGGGGCCAGCACCGCCGAGAGCAGCAAGCCAGACCATGATCTCGTACTCATCGGAAGAGGCGTCGGCGGTCGAGCCCAGGAACATGTCGTAGGCCACGTCGGCCACGATATCGGAGCCAGAGTAACTATTCCCAAAAAGTCAGCATGCGTCCTGATGGTCGGTCAGAAGGTCTAGGCTGCAACATACGTCCACTTCCAGGTGGAGGGGATGCTGGAGATTGAGCTCAGCTGAGTACCAGTGAACTGCAGAGCAGCGTTGGCGTAGCTCTTGACGTCACTGCTGCCACCCTCCCAGGACCAGCTGGTGTGCCAGGCGATCTCAGAGCCGCTGGACGAGTCGACGCCAGTGCACTGGGAGCCGCTGGAGGCGTTGTCTTCACCCCAGAGGTCGTTGTACAGGATGAAGTCACCGGCGGTGGCGGTATCCCATTGGCCGCAGAAGTCGCTGCGGCGGCTGATAGAGGCGGCCGAAGCCAAAGAAAGAAGAGCGGAAAGAGCGAGAACCTTCATGATGATGGTGATTATTGGTCAAAGGAAAGACGATTGGTCGGGTAAAGTATTGATATTGGTGCAATGTGCGATCAACGTCCACTGACCCAGAGAATTATAGTGAATGAGCTGCTGAAGAGAAATCCATCTTCCTCCGACCGGGCTGCCTTCTTATAGCCATGGGTGTGCCGTCTAGGTCTTCTGGAACAGGATAAATTTAGGCATAGCCCTCATCAAGCAGAAACAGCCGGGGCGATTTAGCCTATGGACCTGCTGAGCTTGGTCCTCATGGCCGTTGAGACATGTGCACTCAGAGTCAACGAAGGTTCTTGGAAACTCCGTCGCCGAATGGATCCTGACCCCGAGTGGACCAGGAGGGAGAAGGCCGATAGGATGAGTGTGGTGCTTGTTCCTGGTTTCGAAACGGTCCCACGGAATGCCCCGTGCAGGATGGAGGTCAACCAAACTCACGGACACGGTGGAAATATCCAGAGGAAGCTTAGATCAGGGGAATCTCAGTGGATTCGTCATCTCGAGACGGTATAATGTCCCGGATGAGAGGGGGCAGCCACGGAGATGGTCCGTTTCGGATTAGATAACAGGATGCCGTTTAAATGAATGTCTAGGACGCCCGAGGGGGGCGTGGCTCGTCCGCAGGGTTCCAAAAGGTGGACAGCTTTATTAATCGATCGGACTAATCCCCAATCGGGCTCCGTCGAGACACATGGTGCTGTCAGAACAAGCTATTTTGTGGACGGATTAATTTGACGTTGGGTATTATCAAAGTAGAGTTAGTACTACGGAGTAACTAACAGACTAACTAGTTAGTGAGTTGACTCGGGGAAATGAATAATCACGGGATGATCAGAATGATAGTTTTGGCGTGTTTGACAGCCAGGCAAACACGGCCAAAAGCTGCTGTCTGCTGCTGACTCAGCCGGACCATCCTGGTAGCCTTCCCGGATCAGGCAACCCTGGAATTGAATATCCTCAATCCATCAATCAGAACAATAAAGAATAATCACCCCATCCTTTCCACACCCTCTCCTCTCTTTCTCCTTCCCACGCCCTCCCCCCCTTCCCCACCACCCATTAGCTCTCTGCAGCTTCTGTTTTTCCGGCCAATTGCTTTCCGGAACAGTTCGTCATCATGCGCTGCGCTAGCTTCGCCGTGGCCCTCCTGGCCCTTTTTACCGGTCTCTACAGCTACCTGAACGCGCGGCTGGAGCAGTTCTACATCTTCGATCCTTCCCACTTGCACGACCTGTCGCAGCGCGCCATTGCTGCTCACGGTAATGACACTCGCTCGGTCGTGAACTTCATCGTCTCCGAGCTGGGCGAGAAGGTCACCGACACGCACCTGAACCTGGACGAGGAATGGGTGTTCAACAACGCCGGTGGTGCGATGGGGGCAATGTATATTATTCATGCTAGTGCGTCCCCTCTTTTGCTCCATACCACATCTATATTTATCCATAGTGTCTGTGCTAAGCTTTTATTTTCCTATAGGTATCACGGAGTACTTGATCATTTTCGGTATGGCTTCCCCTGTCTTCCGGATATTTTTATGCCCTTGATTGCACGTGCTAATACTCTCTCCTCATGCATTAGGCACCGCTATTGGTACTGAGGGCCACACTGGCCGTCACACGGCCGATGACTACTTCAACATCCTTCAGGGCACCCAGCTCGCCTACGTTCCTGGATCCTACGAGCCCGAGGTTTACCCCCAGGGTAGCGTGCACCACCTCCGCCGCGGTGAGGTCAAGCAGTACAAGATGGATGAGTCCTGCTTTGCTCTGGAGTACGCCCGTGGCTGGATCCCCCCGATGCTCTTCTTCGGATACGCCGATACCTTCTCCAGCACTCTCGACTTCCCGACCCTGTGGGCGACGTCGAGAATCACTGGTCGCGAGATGATCTCCAACCTGCTCAAGGGCAAGATGTAAACGATAGATGGCAAGATGATGGGTATATGTATAATACTATTACTATTCTCACTACATTAGATAGACGACGATGTTGTCCGATAGAATACACTACCATTTAATAACGCTACCACAATTCATCCTTTCACCCCCTTACGTCTTTCTCTTCTCCGTTGTGCCTGTTTATTTTTCACCCTTCCCGGGGAACTAACCACACAAACACTGCAAACACACCCACACCCTGACTCATCCTATCCCTTATCGATAAGCCAACATCCAGGCCCGCGAAATCAGTTTATCAAAAATTGCTCCCCTCATCGCCTCCACCATCACCCACTATACCCTTACCCTCAACCCAGAACCACCCCCACAAACCACCACCATGCCCCCCTCCCCTTGCGCCCGCTGCCACGACCAACGGGCAGTAATCATCCGCCCTAAGAACCGGCAAAAGCTGTGCCGCACGTGCTTCCTACACGTCTTCGAAACCGAAGTCCACGAAACCATCACCTCGACCTCCCTCTTCTACCCTGGCGAACGAGTCGCCATCGGCGCCAGCGGCGGCAAAGACAGCACGGTCCTGGCCGCCGTCCTCAAGACCCTCAACGAACGCTACAACTACGGCCTCGACCTATGCCTCCTCTCCATCGATGAAGGCATCAAGGGTTACCGCGACGACAGTCTCGAGACCGTGAAACGCAACGCCCAACAATACAACATGCCACTCGTAATCGTCAGCTACGGCGACCTATACGGCTGGACCATGGACCAGGTCGTAGCGCAGGTCGGCAAAAAGGGAAACTGCACATACTGCGGGGTATTTCGGCGGCAGGCGCTGGATCGCGGGGCCGCAAAGCTGGGCATTAAGCATGTGGTGACAGGTCATAACGCGGATGATGTGGCGGAGACGGTGATGATGAACTTGCTGAGAGGAGATTTACCGCGCTTGTCGAGGGGTACAAGTATTGTGACGGGGTCCGCGGCTAGTGATATCAAAAGGAGTAAGCCGTTGAAGTATGCTTATGAGAAGGAGATTGTGCTGTATGCGCATCATCGCCAGTTGGATTATTTCTCCACTGAGTGTATTTACTCTCCGGAGGCGTTTCGGGGAAGTGCGCGGACGTTGATTAAGGATTTGGAGAAGATTAGGCCGTCTTCGATTTTGGATATTGTTAAGTCTGGGGAGGATATGGCGCTTTTGGTGCCCGCTGAGGTTAGGGGGAAGGGGGGTGAGGATGAGGAGGGTGGCGGTGGTGGTGGGTGTGGAAGTCAGAATGGGAGGACGAGGGGTGGGGAGATGGCGGAGATGGAGAGGAAGCTGAAGGAGGATGAGGCTGCCAAGGATAGGGAGATGGAGATAACTTCTGATAGCGTGCCTAAGAAGCAGCAGCAGTCAGAGCAGGTGCAGACGCCGGCACAGAAGAAGGTCAAGTCGCAGGTACTGGGGACGTGTGAGCGCTGCGGGTATATCTCCAGTCAGCGCGTGTGCAAGGCTTGTACTCTGCTGGAGGGATTGAATAAGAATCGGCCCAAGACGGCGATTGAGATGGAAGTTGGTTTGGAAGATGAGGAGGGCAGCTCGACGTTGCGCAGGCAGATGGAGAAGGTTGAGTTGGGGGGTGTTTGAAGATATATAGTTATGCCCGTTATACATATACCCATGATACAGAGTTATATTATTAGAAGCAAAGTTCAGCTTCAGCCACCAGACTGGTTACTAAAGTTCTTTACTATAAATGTAAATAAAAAGAACAACCTGAAAGAGGATTACCAGTACCAATCACTGAAACGCACTTCATCATCATCTCACTACTACTAACATAATACATCCGTCCCATGGGACTATAGCCTACCTACCAGTACATGCCAGCCATATCTATACACCAGCCCATTCAATCAGAGAAAACACGTTCATAGTAATAAATTCAATATGAACTCTACAACACAGAATTTCCCCATACCATCTCAACAACCCCCTCGAAAAAAGACCCTCAGATCAATCATCACAGTTATCTATAATACAACCCTCCTCCCAAACATATCATACATACAAAATATCATACAAGCCCCCCAAATCCAACACAAAAGCCACAAATGAATCACAAATCTAGAAAAAAAAAAAATATATATATATATATACACCCAAAACTCCACCCATGACTTATTTTATCCACCCTCCCATCTCCTCCCCTTCCGCCATCTATCACACATCCCCCCAGCCCAATCTCTATCCCCCCAAACCCATAAGTCTCTGTATTTATTTATTCATCCCTCTCCTTCCCCGCCTCAACAGGCAAATCCCACCCGACCCGTCTAGCCGTCAACCGAATCCTCTCCTCCTCATCGAGGGTAGTACCGGGGTTATATCTCTCGACGAGCTCGGCATACACGCGCTGGGCTTTAGCGTAGATAGCGAACTGGTTTGCCTGATCGAGACGATGTTGGCGGAGGGATTCTTGTGCGTCTGCGTCCACAACACCCTGTTGGTTGTTGTTGTTGCTGATGTACATGTCGCGGAGGCGGTGTTGGAGAGGAGTAGGAGTGGAGAGGGTCCGGCGGGGGAGTTCGCGGAGGAGGGCGCGGTAGGTTGTGGTTGTTTTCGCGGCTGTGGACATTTTGATTTCTTTTTTCTTCTTCTTTCCTTCTTTGGGATTGGGGAGGTGTTTGGTGGGTGGTGTAGGTAGGTATGTATGTATGTATGTGGTGGGTTTGGTGGTGGGTGTGGATGGATGGCTACGGATAAGTTTACGGAGGTTGCGGTGTATATCACGTGATTTCACAATTCTTTCTCTCTCTAAGTTTGTAGCAAGATATGGATGGGGTTGTGAGTAGTAGAAAACTACATTATGTACATCATCATCAATCAAATGACGATCATCATTCATTGTACTCGTCAGCTTGGTGGTTGCTGTTGTTGCTGTTGCTGTTGCAGACTCTGCTGCAACTAGTCATAACTCTCCCTTTCTCTCTCTCGTCTCTCACGACCGTAACCAGCCGAACTTCTTGCGTCCGGTGTCGCCGCCTGCCGAGGGTTCGACTTGCATACTGCGCGAATACAAGTCCTGGTGATTGTTAGCATGATAGAAATGGAATGGGGTAATGGTAAAGTGAAAGATAGCGTACCTCGTCATCCCCCGACAGCTTAATCTCTAATATCAACCGTTCTACCTCCTCGTACTTGGACATATGCGGATACGGTGTCTTCTGGCTGCGCTGGATTCCCAGAACCACCTCTCCCATTACCTCGAACTTGCGCCAGTTGATGCGGTTCTTGTTGTCGCCCACAAACGTCTTGTTGCCCTCCTCCGCTGACACCAGATCGCGTCGGTGCAGCGGCAGGAACGGGATGCGCTCCGCAAAGGAATTGTCCCATGCGAGACGATATGCAAAATGACTCTTCTGTGTCCCCATGAGGATGACCAGCCTCATGAAGTCTTTTTGTGTCTGCACCGGGACCAGATCCCGTGTCTGGGACAGTCGGTGCACCGGGGTTCCGTTGATGCCGGCGATCACGGCCCCAAGAGAATTGTAATTGTTAAGTCGGCGCAGTTTCTGCGGCTGTCAGACAATGTCTCGGCGCTGTTCTTTCGAGTCAGACTTACCAATGCTATGTTCATGAATTTCTCAAGCGCCTTGGCCCGATGCTTGGGCTTATCGCGGAGTAGGATCACGCTGGCTACGAAAAATGCGACATGGTTGAACTGCTTGATCATCCGGTTGACGTGCTTCAAGCTCAAAATCTTGTCCTTCTCCACGCCGGAGATGCTGACATGTCGCACAAGGTCTCGCGGTCGGAAAGAATTGAACATGATCCAATCCATGCGCGTCAGCTCCCGTGCGAAATCCTCATCCGGGATCTCCATCAGCTGGCGCCATTGAATTTTCGTTAGCGGGATGCGTGGCGTGAGATCCAGGTTATGCGCCTCGCGTTGCGCAGCTTCGGTGCTTAGGAATGTGAAGGACTGGCTGGCAATGGTCCCGGGCTTTTCGGAGGTAAACGAATTCGACATCGACCCCGACAGTCTCGACGCAGGCTCGGCTGCACCCTCGCTAAGGTCCAAAGCGCTCATGTTGTAAATAGGATCCTCTTCCTCTTCCTCGCCTTCATCGCCAAGCGGCGGCGCCCCAAGGAAGATTGATGGTGAGCTGCGCCCGGAAAACTGGAGCGGGGGGTCGGCGGTGTCAGGTTCTTCCATGTCGCCATCCCTATACGGCCATCCAATATTATCGTCATCTGCATTCCCCTCCAGATACGATCCGATCTCCTTGGCGGCAAACATGTAAAAGTGGCTCTTCTCCAGCGTCGTGACGAAATCGGTAATTCGCTTGCGAGTCTTCGGGTACGCCAAGTCGCCCGGATATTCAGAAACCCACTGCGCCATCACTCCCAGCAGCCTTAGCTGAACTGCGATGCGGTCGAGTTGGTCCGTCACGTCGTTCTCATTCCGTTCGAATCGGTTAATTAGAGCATTCAGCAAGGTGCACGGCGCGGCGAACTTGCGATAGAGACACAAAAAGATGGACGCAAACTTCGAATCTTGCTTTGACATCGGTTGTGCGACCAGACGATCTACTAGCTCGTCAAAGGTGAAGCCTGCATCATTCGATGAGCTCTCGCTAGGCGTCTGGTCCTTGCTTCCCGGGCTCGACGGAGCACTCCGGGGCCCATCGTAGTCCTCCCCCATCTCTAGAAAATTGCTGAACGCATCTGACCCGCCGCTGTTGCGCCAGGCCGTATGAAGTCGATGTTGTCGGTTGAGATCCTTACTTGGTGACGACTCCCCGGATACAGACTGTTTGCGCGAGGCCAACCGGGACCCCGAAGGAGGCGTATGCGGTCGCACCGGATGCGAGTTGCTCCGGGCGTAACGAAAGGCCTGGCCATTGGAAGCCAGGTTGGCAGAGGTGGCCGGGTCGGTGGGTTGCCGGTCTACACCGTACCCATCGACAGCTGGATCAAGAGGTCCTGTGATTGGGCCGCCTGCGGCTCCGGATAATACAGCGGTGGGGGTCTCTGAGTTGGTGCGGCTGTGATGCCAGTCTGGGGTGGCGGATGAGTTGGAGGGGAAATCGATGAAGTCTAAAAGAGGAGCCGTTAGCATCCACGTGTGAACCAGACCAGCGGGAAAATAACGGCCACAGGAATTGGGTGGTCCAGCTGCGGTCCAGCTGCTCTTGCGCTGGACCCGAGCTGGACCCGAGGGATCGGCGGGTCCTGAAAACCACTGCACCACGAGATACGCGAACGCTAAACGCACGCCGCGCCGCAAACTAGCGCGAAACCCAGTGGGCCATCACTCTAAGGGATGGGCTATAGCCGGGGGGCGACGCAATGCGTTGGGTGATGCGAGCAGACAGATGGCCACCGAGGCAGTGGACCGTTCCGCCCTGTTCTTTGGGCTTTCCTCGCCTCTCGCGTATCCACATGGCAATCGCATAGGTCAGCTTGTCCACTTACCATATTTACGGTTGATCACAGAGCGCAGAACTAAGGCAATGCACATCTTCTGCGACCGTGGTGAGTCAGGTGAGGTCCGGTGGATTTCATAGCCACCCAATATTGGCTCCACAGGGCTGTCAGGGGGTTGTATGTCGCATTTGCTGGCCACCAGCGTAAAGGGTATGTCAGAAGCGGTTAAGGAGTCTGCAGTCCATCAGCCCACATCCTAGCGTTAAATTGCGCAGCGACCCCGGCCGCTGCAGAACCGGCAATGCGACCAACCTAGTAGTTCGGTAAATTCAGGGAAACTGGCCGGTTGAGTCATATCCAGTAGAACCAGCACCCCATCCACTGTAGGAGGCGAGTCGCTACCCAGTAAGGGCCAGTTGACCTCGCCATTGCTCCCAATCGTAATCTCCAATGTATCTATTTCCATCAGGCGAACCAAGTACACCGTCCCGTCCAGGGACATCTTCTTCGTAGTCGATCGGGAAGTAAGCGGATGCTTCATGTCCAAGGCGGTTTCAATGAATGTCGATTTTCCGACATGGTCAGGACCGACCACCGCGATGCTCACATGGGGGAAACTCGGCTTCGGCGTTGTCTGCGGTACACGCACGGAGGTCAGAAAAACATTGCGCTCGCCAAGGGTCCAATGACATGAGTTTGGATTAGCCATACCTCCTCACGGGTTGATGATGGCACCCTATCCCCTCCGGCCGATGGCGGGTTCTCATCCTCCTCCAGAAGTGTCCGGTCGACCTTATTCCCCGATTCCATTGCCGTTCTAGCCGAATCAAGTCGGTACAATCCTCCGACGGGAGCAGAAATCGTTCGACTGGGAAGGCCCGGTCGTTGTGGGAATGGCGCAGCATCGGCTTTATCGCTAGATGCTCGTTCTCTTCGCAAGGGTTGGGAGGCCATGGTGACGATGTGGCTTTACTTTATTTTTTTTTGTTTCTTCTGCGCGAACGGATGGGCGGTGCTGTGGCGCGAGTGAGGTCCGGTCGAACAAACAAGGTGCGACAGCGCAGGGTCCAACAGCTACGTAAGTGAGTGAGGCGGACACGACAGCTCATCCATTGTCGCTTGGGTGGAAAACGTAGAAAAGGTCCAGGCTTCGTCAGGTTCGCCGCAATCGAAAGATTCCCAAGAGGCTGCTCGAATCAGCTCGGGGGGGTTAATGTTCCCCTTTTATCTTCGGTTGTTTGTGGTGGTCAAATTTCGATGATGATTAGCTGAGTGGTTATTTTTTGTGGTCGTCTGCCTCGTTTTTCTTCTTTCTTTTCTTTTTCTCCGTCTTTCCTTTTCCTGCTTTTTCTCGACTATCGTGGATCTCGTCGGCTGAGGCAGGTTACCGGAGCTGGGACACAGGTAGAACCCAAGTTAGCAACAGAAACAACGATGGTACCGGCAAGAGGGTCGCACAAGTCTTACGAGAACTCGTCCGGGTTGGCAAATCGACCAGGGGGGCAGTCAGAGCAATGAGTGGCAGCGAAGAAACAGAGGGGGTGTCAGGGAGAGAGCAGCTTGAGGGAGTGCCGCCAGTTGCAGGCGGGAAGATGTCACTCGACCGAAAAATTGAGCCCCCAAAGAGTCAGTCAGAAGTTGGGGCAGTTTTGGGGGGTGGAGGCTGCGGGCGGGGAGATTTGGAAAGTAAGTCTGGTTCGGTTTTAACCCTCTCTCTCCAACGGCAGGTTGATGATGATTATTATTATTATTATGGTTATGCTTTTGTGTTTTGAAATTTTTATTATTAGAAACACCGGGGCACTTCTATGGGTCAATCCGGCAGAATCCCTAGCGGAGCAACACAATGGCAGGACATCCCAGGCCAACTGGGGAGGATTGTGATCTTACTAAAATCGGTCGTGTTCACCACCGGATAGACCTTGTGTGTCCCGCCGCCGCCTTTCTCTCCTCACGCTTTCCCTTCCTCACTAAACTCTCCGGCCAACGATCCAGAACCCCAATCGCTACTGCTTGTCAGCAAGGGAGTCGGTCGTCAAAAGCTAACTCGCCTAAACAGCGCGGCAAGTTACTTTGCATTCAACAATAGCAATGCGTTCAATTCAATTCACCCAGTTGATTGTTCCCCAGAGTGTCTCCAAGCATACAGTAACATCACAGGCAAACGGTCCATGTCTCTCTCCTCCCCGGAATTTCCCATTGACATGAGCGGGCGGAGGTGCTCGGGACGAATAACATCGCAGTTCGTCAAGACTTAGCCAGTGTTCCAAGACGGGGAGATCGGTAACTAACTCAAGTAGTCTGGAGGCGTTTACGAATCACAACAAGGCAAATCCTAAGGTTAAGGCCAATTGCTCAAATCCCCGTTGTTCGGGCATCTCGTTGGTAGACATGAGATGTGATGAGGCACGGTGATGGACGATTGGCGGCATTTGGAGGAATCCTTTCGAACGGGTCACATTTCCCCCCCACCCCCCCCCCCCCCCCCCCTCATGGGGCGTGGAGAGATAGTACGGAGTAGACAGATAGCATACATTGCCTAGGTTGAAAGGCTCTCATGAAGATCTGCGACGTTGAGGTCGCTCGCTTCAGTTCGGCTGGAGATGCAGTGCGTGGAGTGGAAGTGGATGATTTAACCCAATCCATTCTCATGCTTCCGCCATGGACAACGGACCCCCCCAATCTTGCCATGCTGAAAGTCAAACTCTGAAACATGGCTTGACCAGGTTTCGATGCACATAGCGACTGCTACTGGTTTCAATGCTTGGTCCATGATGGCGCCGTCCTCGTTCGTTCTTTGGCCCCTGGGTTTGTTTTGACTTTAATCACATGTTAGCACAAGAGTTACTTACAGATGATCTCTTGCCGGGCATCATTGCCAGTAGGCCTGTCTGGACACTAGATGGGGTAATTGGTGGAGTATACACTAAAAGTCTTATGCTACATGCTGCACGATGACATCTCTGTCTTCCGTTGGAGACTTTCAGCAACCGTTGAGATAGATGTGTCGATGCCTTAGGTCTTAAAGTGGCCAACTCCGTCACATTCAACATCGCACTATTTACATTGTGATATGCCGACATCAACTTGGATGGCTTTTGATCGCTCAAGTCTATATTGGGGCATTGTTATTCCGTCAAACAGGTCAGATGGCATAACACAGTCTGGCTTAGGTATATCTTAGACTCTTTGGCTTCTCGCAGGAAAATCCGGTTCATGCACCTCATGTTTACATGGCGTTGTGCAGATGGGTGGCATGCACACTTGCGGGAACCTGAAGACACGTCGGAGACTCGGTGATACTGTTGAAACTTGATGGCGGTGTATGCTGTGAAGCCATGCAAAAGTACCGAGCTTCAGCTAGACCGCATATTGGGAAAATGAGCGCTGTTTGGCCTGCTACACCTCTGTCCAGGCTCGAAAAATGCCGACAGCAGACAGCTAATAGTTACTACTCTGTATTGGGGAAATTTCATTTGTTCCTGGTAGTATCATGGCTTCCGAATGATGGATCAACCGCGGTCGATGATAGTTGTGGTTAAGCGAGTTAACGGACTACTATATATTTTCATATGCATCCTCGGAATGTACTTGAACATCCGTCTTTCAGTTATCACTGAGGCCTTATCAACCTTCCTCATCCTCATGACTCCCGGACCGCACTAGCATGCAAATACACACATCCTCGGCTGACCTCATCGTGGAGTGCGCAGCCGGGAAGTACCCAGGCATGAATGCCGGTAGCGTTGGGTCCTGCGAAGTCGCAACTATTATGGGGTCCCTTACATGCCCTCGTGTGGAAGCTCATTACCAGTGACCAGGGACGTGAAGCGCACGAACCCCTCCGCTTTCTTTCCAGTCTCCAGACCCTCCTCGCATCTTTCCCGTAGCTTCCTCACCCTTCCCACTCCTCGGTTGAAGCCCTTCTCACGGGTCCACGGTCCGTTATGACGGTGCGGCCCTTTGCCTCTCCCATGGTGTCGACCCCGACCTCCAAAGCGTTGAGTCTCGACCCATGCTTCCTCCAGAGTAGCCTTGTAGATATCGTACAGCTCCTCACGAAGCGAAGGGAACCGATCGAGTAAATCTTTGAGTTCGGCCGAGCTCCCTAGGGATTTGATATCGAGGCCGTTCTGAGCCTTGGGTGCTACCTCGCTGGTCGCATGCTCGTTCGATTCGCTGGGAGGCTGTTGAGCGTCGACGGTTGGACCGGTCGGTTTTGGTGATGGTGCTTTAGGTGCGCAGTAGATTTTATGGGACTGAGTGCATGCCAGGGAGCAACTAGAACAACGACAATTAGCACGGGTATGCTCTTTTCTTCCCAGAGAAATGGATTGAAGCACAAACATACCTCATGAGCCCACATGTTGGGCATCGGTACTTCGAAGGCTCCGAGACGCAAACCTCACAAGTGCCGGGCATTTTATCGCCAGCGTCCCATCCAAACCTTGTGCCAACTGCGCGACAATCAAGCTCTGTAGGACATTGTCTTGCTTCGGCCGGTCGCAAGGGTCGTATGAAGCGAGCGTGATGGCGTGTGGACCAAGGATGGGGTATCTTAAGTCCTACAGAATTGAAGGTTTCTGCAAAGGAAAAGTGATGATAAAAGAATGACAGCCGATAAGGAACCGTCAGGGACGATCGTCTAGCGGACCGAAAAAAGAAACAAACTCAGCCCAATAATGGGTGGTCACGTGAAGTGGCGCGGTCCATGACGACAATCGATCCCCATCCTCTCCTCAGATACGTATCTACTAGTACCTGGAATATCTACAGGTGTCTCGCTAGATTTTCTCGCCAATTATTCGTCGTACGGGGTTACTGATGCGGTCTTGACAATGCTACGAAAGCCCGAATGATCATAGTCATCTTCCTACAGCGAGCGGTTCTCCGTCTGCAGTCTGCCCGCCCTAAGTCTTATCAATCGTGGCAGAACGGCTTGTGGGACGAAATAATCGGCTATGGGAGGCATTCCTTTTCGATCAACCGGATGCAATACGTGCCGGCGACGAAAGGTCAAGGTAAGACCAATCATGCAAGGCCCGAACAGGCTTGATTGCCCTCGGAGACAGAACAGGAACGGTCATCTAAACTATGACTCTGTGTGTAGTGTGACGAGGCAAAGCCGGAATGCAATCGATGCATCAAGAATGGCCATGTTTGTACCGGCTATGAACGGAAAAGGGTCTTTATCCACAAATCATCCGAGATCATAGATGATGGAGAACTGAAGCTCGCCCGTCGCCCGAAGTCGACCTCCGGGAAGATTCCCGACCGTCAATTAACACGAGTGGAGCCAGGCCTTCCCCGTTTGAATATCAATGCGGAGGTCCGATCACAGTTGCTCGCCTCCTTTGTGGGGGGCTTTCTTCCTTCGTCACGGCATTTGCAAGATGGTAAAGAGTCAAACATCCTCAAAACGCTCCCTGAACTATGTGGGAATAGTCCTCTGCTGGACAGAGCTCTTCTATCGCTCTCTTCTGCTTTTCTTGCGAAACAACACAAGGACGATCGGTTACTCGGGTATAGTACGAAGCTCTATAACAATTCGATGGAGATCATGCATGGCAAGATCAAATCCGGCAGAGGCCTGGGCCAAGATGTCCTATATACAACAGTCATTTTCCAATTATATGAAGTCGGTGTTCCTGTCCTCATCACCTTATGCCTTTTCTTCGCGGCTGGCCTAACATTTCACAAAGTTAATCCACTCGTCACCCCCGGGATTCATGGCCTGGATAGCACATGTGCAAGGCAGTAACGCGATCATTAACCAGTGCAGCGTCCGCAAAAAAGAAACCATTGCTGAGAAGTTGTTCCACCGTCAACTTAAATTTGTTACTGTCAGTCTCCTTGGTTTCGGATTAATCATCCAGCTGATCCTCGTAACAACTGAGTGTTGCTGACATCGGATCGCCCAGTTATGTGATGCGGTGGGGAGACGCAAGGCCGCCACCCTCTATGAAGTTCTGACTACGCAACAACGCTTATCTCAAGGCTCAACGGAACTTGAGCCAATCGATGAACTGACGGACCTTCTGGCTGAGTGCTCTGCTCTCATAGAACACGTAGACATTTTCATCGAGCAACTCCCTGCCAGCCCTAATGGTGATAAGAACGACGGCGAGAAGTTACTGGGTTCTTGCCTATCGCTAGAAGGAAGACTACACCAGACATGTCTCAGGATGCAGGAGAAACTTGGGACGCCGTCGACTGGCCTTCATGACGTTCCCTTACGGGAAGACATGAGAGCACACCTTGCCACCTCTTTATTCCCCGATCCCTTCCAATTCGCCTCCCTGGCCTGCGCTGAATCGCACCTCATCTATTGGGCCACATTGATTATTCTGTACCCGCTAGTTGATGAGCTTCTCGACGTCCTTGGCTATCGCAGACATGACGTTACACCTTCGCAGTCCTGTGCCACTCATCCCCCGATGGGTGAACAGCGTTCCTTGGACTTGGATGTGACAACAGATTTCACAGCGCTGGCGGAGCATTATGCAGACGAGATTTGTCGATCCGTTATGTACTGTACACAGTCTGATATGAATACGCTGGGCGCGCAACACTTGCTTGCCCCTCTCAGCCAATCTGCGCAATTCTTTCAGGTCCATGAAGTAGCGCAAAAATACAAGTGGTGTCAGGGGGTGTTTGTGCTCCTTGACTCGCTAGGTCTGGGAATAGCTCCATTGTTGAAGGACATGGTTTGGCCCCAATACCGCTCCGCTCGTCTACGTCGGTCTTTGTCATCCGTGGGAAAGGTCTCATGATGAGCTTGGCCTGTTCAACGCGATTTCGGTGCCAAGGTGGCAGGTCGCATTTAAGCACGTCGGACTCGCGCTTAGAAGCACGGGAACTACACCGAGCACATAATGAACAGCTGCCAGCCATCTATCACCATAGATCTAACCTAGGATCACCAACCAACATGTTGGTTAATTCATGACTAGGCACAAAGCAAGCGAGTCGATGCGAGCAGCAGCAGCTCATTGTTGGTCTTGATGCAGGACAAGGTACAGGGCCGCGAGCGCCATGTCACCACATGTCTGTCTCTACACCACACGTCGACCTTGACGCTCACCAGCCAGGAATATTCAGGAAAGGCCGGGTTAACCGCGATAGGTTCACCAAGTAGCAGGCCCAAGCATGTGTGGCCTTTGCACAACGCAGGTATAACCGAAGCGGAACTCAGCTGAGAGGCATTTTTGTTACACCCATATAATATAGTGTCTAGTACTACGGGCATTTAGGCCCACCAGTCAGATAGTCTACATTACACTGTATGAGTACTTAACAAGCAGAAGAATTGAATGCCGAACAATTCCTGGGGCAGCGATGTCAAACTGCCGGCAGTTGATTGGTGGATTCCGCTCTTCATTTGTCAGCATTCTTCTGTCGGGAAGATCACGTGCCGACACATTGCGTCAGAGGGATTCGAGTTTCCCATCGGCATTTCTGGTCGCTATTCTTCTGAACAGGAACGAGTCTGATACCTGCCACTCTCCCCTCTTATCATCACAGCGTCAATATGTCTGTCAGTTCAGCGTCTGGAAATATGCTTAGGCGCACTCTCTTCAGCGTCAGATTGACTACGCAGCAACTGAATGCTGCGGAGTGCTCCTCCCGGATCGCCAAACCCGCGGTGTTCGGATCATACAGGAATGTCCACCGTTCGGCACGAGTGCCTGCTATCACCGCCTCAGAGGCTCGTCGCCGGCCGACCTTGAAGCCTCACCAGCACTCGCTCGTGCAGGCTCGCGTAAATGGACCATCGCCGTCCAGCAAGCGCACGATATTCATTCAAACAGAAAACACCCCGAACCCTGATGTAAGGCTTCCCGTGGCACACCAGCACGAAGATCCCAATGAAAGAACAAGCATCTGACCCTTGTATGCGGAACCCAACAGGCATTGAAGTTCATCCCTAACCACCGTGTCCTCCCCGAGAATTTCCCGACCACCTTCCTCGAATACCTGTCCCCCCGCTCTACCCTCGCTCCTCCGCACCCCTCTCCCTTGGCAGCAAGCCTGCTCAATGTCGACGGTGTCACCTCTGTATTTTACGGGCCTGACTTCATCACCGTAACCAAAGCGACCGACTCCAACTGGGCGCACATCAAGCCCGAGATCTTCAGTCTCATCACTCAGGCTGTGACTTCGGGCGAGGCGATCGTGAACACCGTTGCCAAGACTGGTGAGAGTGGCCAGGAAGGTGGCGAGTCGGAGTCTCTGGCCTACGAGGAAGAAGAAGACGAGGTGATTGGCATGATCAAGGAGCTTCTGGACACAAGGATCCGGCCCGCCATTCAGGAAGACGGTGGCGACATTGAGTTCCGCGGCTTTGAGAACGGTATTGTCTTGTTGAAGCTGCGCGGTGCTTGCCGGACCTGCGATTCGAGTACCGTGACGCTGCGTAACGGTATTGAGTCCATGCTCATGCACTATGTGAGTATCACACTACCTGCATGCATATTGAAAATCGACTTTGACTGATTGTGTGTCTTTTGCCTACAGATCGAAGAAGTCCAAGGAGTCGAGCAAGTGCTAGACCAAGAAGAGGAGATTTCGATGCACGAGTTCGCCAGATTCGAGGAAAAGCTGCGCCAGCAGAAGGGTGCTGCCGCTACTGCCTCGACGGGCGGCAAGGGAACGTTGGATTCGGCCCCTTGAACACCCCCCTATTTCACCTACTATATTTAATCACTTCTATTTCATGTGTATTGTATTTTGACGTCGGATATACTACCACCTGGGTTACGGTCCATAGAAAGCTTTGCCAGACAATGCTCAATCTCCCCTCTATCAGTATATCACTCAAGCAATAACATCTGTAATGCTCGTAGAGAAAACGCTGACCCCAGACATTCTCGATATTGATTTATTCCAATGACCCACCCACCACCTCAAACGCCTTTCCCCCTAACCCTGGAAGTCCGAGCCACCACTGCAGGGAAAGGGAAAGACCTCAACCGAGCCGAGGATATCACATTCACACACACACTCCGGACAAACTACCGAAAATCCATTCTGCATCTGTGCGTAGCCCAGCCCACAGCAGGTTTGTGTGCATGCGCGCGACAAACCTAACTAACATACCTACCTAACCTACCAACCCACCAGACTATACACTAGCTACATACTAAGTGTAACACTAACAGTGGAACTGGTCTGCTCTTAGTAGCGGCAGAGATCATCGGCTCGGGGAGATCGGGATATGGGGACAGGATTTTAGCTTCTATTTGTTTGATTCTGTTTGGTTAGTTTATTCAGACTTGGTGCATCGGATCAGATGGGGTTTATGTTGAAGGGGGGATGTTAGTGGGTAGCAGGGAAGAGGGTTGTTGAGGGTGTGATTTCTCTATATAGTGGTAGTTAACTAGGACTAGTATGTGATATTTAGAAGGAGTAAGGGATTACTGTATGGTGTGTCTGGTTGGTAATTGTTGGTAGAATGGGTAGGATAGTATGAGGACTGAGTAGTTAGTAATATAGGGCAATATCTGAGTGACTCTAGTTAGTAGATACCATGTATTTCTAGAATAGAACTGGCAGCAAATGGTCCCGGTGTGGAGTAGTGGAATTGATGGTATACCTGAAAGGTTTATAGGACTCGTAGGGAAAACTGCAGACTCCCCAAGCTATACTTATATATCAAAGGTACCATTTCAGATAGTAGCAGCTAATTACTCACCTGGACCGTTATATTCTTGATGCACTGTCACCACGAATGGGCCAATCTCATCCTCCGGTCAAATGTAGTCTACAATATACTCCTCACAGCCCTTCTCGTTAGGCTATAGCAGATCATGTATGCTTGAGCAGTACGTATACTTTCCCTCCGAGAATATCAAACTCGGGCTATATCCCGAGATCGGTCCGAAACGCGTCATAGATACTCTTATAACATGTATCAAGGTCAGCATCTGAGAAGAATGCCGGATAAGCATACTAGGCTACAATTATTTCGGGAAGGCTTGTTGGTGGCTTAGTAGAAGATCGATGGGCTGACTGGTCGTGTGGTACAGACAAACTTTCTGAAACGGATGAATGTATTGCATGTAGGAATCAGTCAGGTTGCGGATGTATGATATTTAGTGAGGGAACTTCTACAAGAAGAGGCCGGAGTCGCAGGATAGCATTGCTAGCAGCTACCTTGCGCTCATTCAGAGAAAGGGCAAGAATAGACAACTGGATGAGGGAATGCGAGAGTTGTAGTATGAGGTGCGGAATGCATGCCGCAAGTGGAAGTAGAGCGTCGGTGGGAAGTGAGATAAGAGAATCTGAATGAAGAAAAAGAAAAGATCAACTTCCAAAAGCAAAAGAAAAGAACGATACATGGAAAATGTGTTGGAAGGTAATCTCCAGTCTCCCGGAGGTAAGGGAGCGACCAAGTGATGAGATACAAATCACCTGATACTAGGGACATGAATCAGCCATGATGCTTACTGTCTGTACCCCAGTTCTCTTACTCTTCTACTAATCAGCACAAGATGGATATGCAAGGTGGTTTAACTGCCTCAGTCTTACGGGAGATGCCACGCAGTCAACCAGACATCTCATAACGGCAGCATCCCTAGCCCACGCGAGCATAGCACTGCAGGACGTACAGACTGATGGAAGAAGATTAGATCGGCACTCTTCGGCGAAAGGCATTTCGGACAATATGTCCACCTGGTCAGCAAAACCGAACTGGAATGGGCTGGACTTGCTCTAGGCTCTTCGATAACCCTGGATAAGGAAGAGCTGTCAAGGTCGGACTCCTGACACGACGCAACCTTAATCGAGGCATCTTCCTAGTCCGTTAAGAAAAGATGACACTCATGACAGTTCGGGAGCAGCCAGACAATAGATCCATCCCTCTGGGGTAATAAACCATAGTAGGAAACATGTCCAACTTGCACACAATGGAAGGCGATATGTTCTGCTCTTCGGAACCGAGATACGAAGAGCCACGCATCAGTGCCACAGCTAGTGGTGGGGTATTGGGGGGGGGGGAGGATGTTGTTAGTGAACTCCGCTGTGGCTGTAGCCCAATCGGACATGCAGACAAGTCAGATGAGGATATCCCCGAGTCCCACTAATCATATTGGTCCCTGTAGCGCAAGTCTAGAGTGATCCGTGGGCCGGGGTTCAAGCCTCATCGCTTACGGGAGAAGGGGGTCTATGATTAATCGAGACTGGACCCGGATCTCGTTCCCTGGGAGTGTCGCATCTTACTCGCGAGGTTCAAGAGTAATTTACGATCGGACATTCCATGTGCGGAATCCGAGCGGAATCCGAGTTGACTATTCTGCATATCGGTGTGTATGTGAGAGAGAGAGAGAGTGTGTGTGTGTGTGTGTGGTGAAGAAAGTTCAAGGGGGGATGGGAAAGAGCGAAGTTACAATAACAACAATAGCAGAAAATGGCAGAGCAGACGAGACAGAAGAGACAGGGTTGGCTGGCAACCGAACGCGGGAAAGCTCTCTCCGCAATTTCCAACGGAGACGATCCTGCAAAAGGGATGGACTCCATGGCAGGATGAGGTATTGATTGGATCGCCATCCCTTGCCTCCCAGTTAGTTCAGTTCTTCCCCCGCAGTCAGGTGCATGGCTGTTTTTTCTTCTTCTTCTATTGTATTGGAGGGGAGGCGGAAGAGGAGGTGGGGGAAGACAGGGAGATGTTCCCATTCGAGTACTAATCTAGGGAGGAGAAGAAGAAGAAGGAGAAGAAGAAGAAGAGGAGAAATGGGGATGAGCAAGTTCGGTCAGACTAAGACTTGAGTCTACTACACTACTAGTCAGGGAAAAGTAAGACGAGAGGGAGGTGCATTTTCTGCAAGACCAATGTATGGAGGGTCATCATTACCTTTTTGCCCATCGTTCAGGTTCAAGGTACGTGCAGCAACCGGGAGGGGAAGAGAGAAGGAGAAGCGAACTAAGGTTGAGGGTGATCGCGTTGATTCGCGTTGGTTTGGACCCGCGGCCAGGATTGCCGTGTAACCTAACGCCAGTATGACGTTAACGAATTCCCAGTGCGGAATGACACAAAGAAACTTACTAGGAAGATTCCATCCATGCATGAAAGAAAAAAAAAAGAGAAGAAGAAAAAAAAAAGAAACTGTGCCAAGTGAAAAGAGAAGCGCAAAACCATTATGAAATGGAAATTATGGTATATTCTTCTGTGTAGTCAGTGTCTCTTGATTATTTTCGGAATTTATTAATATTTTCTTGATTCTTTTTGCTATAGCTCTTTCCACCCCCGCATGGTATACACAGCAATAAGAAGTACAATACCCCTACTCTCCCCTGCTACTCTCGTGGCGTTTCTGCCGTCACTTTCGACCCTGGATAGCTGTGTATGATTGTCGACTAAACATACTATCAGCATACAAACCCTGCCAATAATGTCCTCGTTGGCGGTCGCATGATGACCACCTAACCCTGGGAATTGAGGATTGGATTTCGGGGGTTTCATGGTGCACCGTTGTTTGGAACCGCTGCGGCCGTGAAATCCCTCCAATTCTCCTTCGGGGATTCAACAGGGCTCAGGATAGCCCAACAGCCTGATCCTCCCCGTTCATGCCTCTTTCTGGGTTGCGCCCAAGCTCCTTCAGTGTTCCAGTCTTTCCCCTCCCCTCTCCCCAGCCTCCTCAGCCCCATCGCGGGTTGGATCGGGCGATTCCTCAACAAGATTCTAACCCCCAGGTTCTTGAACCCGATAGGGTTTGAACGGCATTGCGTTCCCTCTATCTAGATAGTTGATCTTGTTGAAGGAAGTAGCAGAAGTTTAGTCCATTTTGTACCTGATCTGTCAAAATTAATTTTAGTTGGTTAGCTCCTATAGGCTAATTTCTATCAGGGTAGTATTTGTCTTAGTGGTAGTAGCTCCGTGAGTAGAAGAAGAAATTAAAGTCGGAGAAGCCCCGCTTCAGGGTCAACGGGGAAAAGAGGAGAAGAGGGAGGGGAAAAAAAAAAAGAAAAAAAAAAAAAAAAAAAAAAAAAAAAAAGGAAATGGACCAGGCCGCCAGTCGCAAATCCGGCGATGCTCAGAGGGCGACCGGGGCATTTTTGTTTAGGCCAGTCAGAAAGCGCGGAGGATCTTCGACTTGACCTCCAGAGGCCCGCCCGGCCCACTCACGGGCGTTCCATCGACGGCCGACTGGTTCTTGCTGCTCTACTCTCCTCTGCTGCTGGTCGCCTGCTGCCTGTCATACTGCTCCTGCTGCTGCTGTTGCTGCTGCTTGCTGCTACATACGGACTTTCAATCACTACTATGTACAGCAAGAACCCCCTTCCTCAATCTCTTCTTTCCCCCCTCCTCTTGCCCCAGTTTTTCATTTCTGGATTTAATAATTTTTTATTTCCCTTTTCTAAACTCTTCAGGGTAGTCAGATTGAAAGTTGTGCAGGAGTTGAGAGTCTATTACCCCGTCAATCCTCCCCGGTTGTCTCTTTTCTCTCCTTTTCGTCCTTTTTTGTTGTGTTGAAGCACTCGAGAATCCTTTCCCCATCTTGCGGCCTATGGTTCCGTACCGTATCTAGACTCACGTCGATTTTCTTACCCCGCCTTGGAGCGATAAATTGATCGTATGCTCCAGGTACGTAGTCGCCCCCCTTAGCCGTGGTTAGTGTGGATGGAGGTAAAAGGTACCGGGCCACAATCGTTCACTTGTACTTTGCTTTCACCACGGACTTGAAGGTTGGCACTGCTGGTAAGGACCAGGATAAAAAGAACCACAACCACGACCACTTCCTCCTCTTTCCCTCCAATCCCTTTCTCCCCTTCCCCCAAAAAACTAAACTTGCTCGGTCATAGCTCAACCTTTCACACCCTCGACACCGACCTTCAACCCGCGCCACTGCTGCTCGGTGCTCCGACCCGTGGCTCGCTGTTTTCTCCTCCTGGCTCGTCTCGTCCAGTGGCCTGAGGTCGACTTTGAACTAGTCCAGAGCTACCTCCCTTAGCTTGCATTAATATTATCCTCCTACGCAACTTACGACTGTACAACCTTCCCTTCTCCTCTTTCCTCCTACCACCGTGCTAATTCTCGGTCCTGATCATCATCTCTTCTTCTTCTTCTTCTTCTCTCTTTCCCCTTCTTCTCTTCCCTCCTCCTCCACAAACTACTACTTAATTGTCACTCTCACTACTTCCCACTACTATCCTCCCTGTTGCTCCTTGCCGCCTTCCTGTCTCCCTCACTCTTTGGCCCACTCTCGATAAGGCTTGCGATCACACCACACCCCATCCCCGGCTGAAGATCGTCATCGGTCAAGCAACGTTGCAGGAGCCACACTGCCACTCCTGTCTGTCTCTGCGACCTGCGCCGCTCTGCGATCCGCACACACACACATACTCTCTCACTCTTTCTTTTTCGCCCGCGTCCCCCAATCCACCCTTCTTGCGCCGTGACAAGCTCGGCCTTAATAATAAGGGGCCTAACTGTCAACCTAATTCGCTTTGGTCGGGTCGCAGAATAAATTCTGGCCTTCGACGGGCTCTCTCGCTCCCCTTGCTGCTGTGATCGTCGCTCGTCAGTCTCAAGATGCGCTGCTCTTGACGAGATCTGCCCATAGTTACTGGTGCCATTTTGCCTACCAACGTTATCCGTCTATGGTCACGCTACCGTCTCCCCATCCCGCACCCCTCTTGATCCCTTTCATCGCGACACGACATACAGTGAGGTCATAGGTCTTCTTGAGCGACATACCGCGAACAACCCCTCCGAATTACCACCACCATTACTCCCCCCCAAAAAAAAGTTATAACAGGAAACGGAAAGAACAAACATATTCTTCTGTTGGTCTGGTGGGATTGCCCCTCTAGGCTCGCCTCAATTCTCGCCTTTCGACTGGTCGCAAAGCGCCATTTTACACAATACCTTCTTTGATTAGACAGAAGCCTGGTCGCTTCGCCTGGAGAACAATCTCCAGTTACAACTGGGACGGATTTTACGATCGGGTCGATTGCTTGTGTTTTATGTTGGATAGACGGTACAAAAAGTTGCGTTTTATTCTCTGTTAGATTGGTAAGTGAATCCTCATGCTCCGTGCCTAATGCCGCTCGTCCGGGGACAATGTGCTGACCACACGGGGTGGCGCAAACAGACGCGATCACGATTTTCTGCGATTTCTACTTGTCTGGGACGATCGGCGATACCCAAGTTTCTATACTGGTTCCGGGCTTGACCTGAATTTGTACTTTTTCCACAAGGTACGTATATATTTTTCGGTATCTATTTGTGTGGTTTGCGTTGCGATCGTGGTCCGTGGCCTGGCCTTCCCCGCAATTTCCCCGGAGAGCTATCTACTATATGGCCCCTCGACTGTTCCATTTGTCACCGCTGCCCTCGAGCAAGCGTATGACACGAAGCTCTTAGCTCATCCGAATTAAGTACGGACGAACGGGCAGTTGTGTGCTTTTTCTAGCCTCAGGTTCAGTGGCTCCTCTAAGAGAATTTCCCCGGGAAGTTTCTGAACCAGGACAGCCCCTGGAATCCAGGCATTAAAATAGCATGATCCCATTGAGCGCATGTGAAACGGGATTCTACTGGGTTTTCTGGGCTTTGATCATATGATCCGCAGGAAGCTCCTGAGGCTGGCGTTTTCCAGGCCCATGGGTGGCTGCCCGTCTCGCCACCCACAGCTGCTTCCCCCAAACTTACTCAGCATACACGAGCTACACCTGGGCTTGTCAGGCTTCCATGACTCTTATTTCCTTTTGCTCGGCGAATCCCATTCCCCGGTCGAATCTCCTCGTCCCTCTTACACTTTGACTTTTATATTCCTCCCTCCAGCATTGGGCTGTCCCAGCTTTTGTGCATCTGCCTCAACAACCATCAGCCTGGGCTAACTTATCATGCCGCAAGCAACAGCTTATACCTCTAGGAGCTCTTATTTCAAACGGAATAATTCACTCCAGACACGGTGGTTTCTGATTTACTATTAGAGTGTTTTTGCCTCGTTGATTTTCGCCCACTCGATTTGAATCGAAGGTAACCACTCCTCCTGGCTTTTATTTGCCGTGCGGTACTTACCGGCTTCGAGTGAATAGCCCGGACTTTTCATTGTATTCTGAAGAGGCCAAGCGTTCGTTACACGGATCGTGTCATTCACGATCTAATTTCCTCTGACGTCAGTTGTCTCTGTAAGTGAACCCCAACAATGGCTCTATATATCTTGATCTTATCTCTTTCATCTGGCTCTCCTCTCCGCCTTGCGATGTCCACTTCCTTACTCTCAAACATTTCTTCAAACCACGCCTCTCATCTCAGCCCATGTTGAATTTTTCTATCACTCGGAAATTACTGACATTTTCATGGTCAGTGTACTTTGCGTCTTGCTATACGCCGTCTTCCAATTCTTATCAAAACATCATGGCTGCGCCACCCGGCAAATCCACTGCGCAGGCGGCCAAGCCTGTCACTTCGTCGACTCCGACCAGTAACGTGTCCGCCAGGCTAGAAAAAACCCACCCTGGCGTTCGCCGATCCACCCCTGATTCCGAGGCTTTGGCGTCCTCTGATGACGATGGAGACCACTCACAGCATGTCGCCACATCTACGAGCATGCCAGCGCCCAAACCTGCTCGCCGTACGTCGTGGCTAAATGAAATTCCAGCTACCGCGACCAGAAAGGCATCACTGACCACTAGTGGTCCCTTGTCCACTGGAGCCTCTAACCCAAGCAGTCCTGCTACCGACCAATCTGGATGGCCGAACACGAGTCCTGGTATCGGTAGCTCTATGCCCTGGAACCATGTAGGGAACCCTTCCTTTCCCTGGGGCACTGGTATATGGAATACCGAGTCTCGAAAGGAGCCTCCACCGCGGCTTGCGGAAATTGTCCCATCTCCGACCATGTCCAACCCCTCTACTGCGAGTAACTATTTCACGGAGGAAATACTGAGCCCTACGACTCGTACGACCGTTGGCGAATCGGCTATTCCATTCTCAATTCCTCTGCATCCGACTCCTAAAACCTATCGGTCACAGTCATACTCGGTAGGGCAGTTGGATCCTGAGTTCCTGAGCTTCATGGCGAACAAGTCCTCAACGCCTTACTCTGGCGGCCGTCCTCGTAACGGCAGTCAATTCTCCGCCTTACAGCATCGGTCATCACGGCCTAGCCTTCTGGGGGAGCTGGGTCACGACCCCGCTACACTCGGACGTGTGCGCGAGGATGATGACGATGACGCTGGCAGCCCAGATGGTTCGGACGGTAGCTTTAGCAACTATGCAGCCAACCAAGCCCGGACCATCGAACAGCTGTCAAGGGAGAATGCTCTTCTACGCCAAGCAGCAGGACAGATGGACAACCCGATGAGAGATCGTACCATGTCGTCTGCATCCGCAGCTAGCGGATATGCCATCGGAAGTGGCATCCATAATTTGCACCGTATTCGCGGCAGTGTTCCCGAGGAGACCGACCTGGCGGTTGAAGATCTTGACGAGGTTGGCGATATCCCTGGTTACAATAACATTCATAGTAGCGGTCGGAGAAGACTCTCCGAGCATTCAGCAAACCTCGAGAAGCAGCTCCCCCCTTACACGTCGTTCCAAAACCGTACTCTGGAAAACGTCCGCAAGGCTCATTGGCAAACTTCTCTTGACTTTGGTAGCATTGCGGATATCCCTCAGAGTCGACGCCACTCCTTTGCGGACATTCCTATGCGACACGCTTCTGTCTCGGGGGAGACCCAGGCAGCCCCCAGTACTAGGGCTGGGATGAGTGATAGAGAAGAGGACTATGCGAGCATTGTTGACGGCCCTCTTTCGAATGTTCAAGGCCAGAATCGTGAGTATCCTCGTTTTCATGTGGCCCCTCGTCCCGAGGAACATGAAATGGAGACGGAGTATTTACGAGCTCGTCGATTTGCAGAAGCCTATTTTGCTCGCGACCCAGTTCTACGCGCCGCCGACGGCCCCGCTTCGATGGCCACGTCCCTCCACCAGGCATACACGATGCCAAACGCCTACGGCCGCCACCAGCCTGGCCTTGCCCATTCGCACCAAAACCAGCTCCTGTATATCGTTACATTCAAATGCCATCGGGCGGATGTCTTCTATATCCAGGAAGATACTGGTCTCCAGGTTAAACCCGGTGACCTCGTCATCGTCGAAGCAGACCGCGGTACGGATCTTGGCACTATACAGCACGCTAACGTGTCTATGCAAAGAGCCCGGGAGCTGAAACAGCAGTATGCCGAGGAACACT
This sequence comes from Aspergillus neoniger CBS 115656, assembly GCF_003184625.1. Taxonomy (NCBI): domain Eukaryota; kingdom Fungi; phylum Ascomycota; class Eurotiomycetes; order Eurotiales; family Aspergillaceae; genus Aspergillus; species Aspergillus neoniger. The sequence continues at coordinate 231,463 of NW_020291136.1, forward strand.
ACAAGTGCTTGATGATGTTCTCTAGACAGGGCCAGAATGGGGCCGCGAATGTGGTCAATGCTTCTAGTGGTGTAGCCGGCTTGAATAACAGAAGCGCCATTGGTGGCATGGGTCCACATGGTCCGCATGGGATGCAGGACTCTGCTGCCGACATCAAGCCTAAACTAATCAAGAGGCTTGCCCAAAATCATGAAATCTTAACTCTACGTGAAAAGGAAGGAAATGAAGCGAAGGCAAAGCGGGTCTGCCAGCAGAAGGTTACCGAGCATCGGCTGAATATGGAAATCCTTGATGCCGAATTCCAAATGTAAGTTCACTTGTGTCGTTCGGCACAGTCAATCACATGCTAAACAGGCCTTTTTCACTAGGGACTGGAAGAAGCTCACCTTCTATTACTTTGCGGACTCCTACATCAATTTCAATTCGCTTGTTACCGATCTTTTCAAAATCTATAAGACCCGCATCTGGATGTCGGCTATCAATCCAGCGTCATTTGTGACGCCCCCCAGTGCTGGCTTGTCGGCTCCAAATCCTCTAGCTTACAATCACGATGCGCAAGCGGATCGCCCCCTTGACGGCCGAATCTACGGTCATCCTCGTGACGCCATGGGCACAGGACGAGACATCGGCGCCAACCAGATGGGGATGTTGCGCAACGCTTATGCCGACTCCTATCAGCCGTTCAGCCAAACTTCTCGCCAAACAGAGCTAGGTGGACTCGCTTCTGTGGATCCTTTTTCACCCTACTCGGCGAACAACTATGGCTCTTTGGAATCGGGATACGTTGATTACGGCGCAGGTACGGGCGCAAGCTCTGGACCCTCCCGCCTACATGCTGCCCCCAGCGAATGGATAAACAACCGTTTCCAGGGGCTGTCCCTGAATTCCTGAGGAATACCATGCGATTTCTCTGTACAAATTGATTCAATACCGCTGTACATCGAGAGCAGCTTTTCTTTCTATCGTCTTCTTCCGCCACCTATGCAAAACTTATCCCCCTGTCTCCCAAACCCTAAAGAGGGACCACCCGCTCCGCTTTCATGTATTCAGATTTCACTTTTCTTGTCGTTTTCTCGCTGACTTCGCTCTTTTACACCATCACTACATCTCTCTTTTCTAATGTGTTTCTTACAAGGGATTAGAAATCATGTGCAACGGATCAAAAGGAAAGACTCATGACCTGTCGTTAGTGCTGATACTTAATCATAGACTTCGGCTTTGATGCTAGAGGCTTGAGCATGTCCGTCTCGGGCTATGCTGCAAGCCATCAGATCATTGCCAATTAAATGGATCGGTTTTCTTCTATTGTCTCCTAACTGCTAATTGTGTATTATGTTATTGCCAAATTGGCCCTATATTTACCATCTGCGTGGCTGTGAAGTCTCCATATATAGGCTTGTCAAGATGGGGTTAAGGCTCGTTGCTGTTTACTTTCACGCGAGCATGCCAATTTCAACTCATTGATGGGTCCTTGACGATAGAATCAATCTCGTTTGTTTCTGGGCGGTGCGTGAGCCAGATATAGGTAGCTTATAATTATTAGAAAGGGTACAACGTTTATGTCTTTCATTTTCAATACCTATGGTATCACGTAAGAAGAGGAATGGGTCTATTGCAAGTTGCTGAGGTCCTAGCAAGGATGAGTGTCTGAAGTGGTTGCCTTGTCGCCTTACGGTCGCAAAAAGCGTAGAAAAAAAGGCTAGTAGTAAGAGGGCAGGCGGTGTATTATAATGCCTCAGGCATTAAAAAGAGACGTAGTGCGGAAGTTGATTGGTTGGAGTGGGGGCTCGCCTAATTGTCTAGCGTCCCACACACAAGGTCGTTGAAGAGACTACTATCTTTGCTCCTCCAACTTTTCAGCTGTGACAACCGACGACAATCGACGACCTGCCACGCCGACAAGGTACGTTTTATCGCGCCCTTTCGCTGTGATTCCTACTGCGATACAACGGATCGCTCTGCAGCCATCGAGAAAAAGAAAATTGAGCACGAGAGACTGATATTTCGATTTTCGTCCAGATGGGTGCCCTCAAGTACGTGGAAGAGATCCAGAAGAAGAAGCAGTCCGACGTGATTCGCTTCCTGCTGCGTGTCCGTTGCTGGGAGGTGAGAATTCCCCCCTATATTGCGATCACTTAACATCCCGCCGGGTGCTCGTGTAGTTTGCCATAGGATGCCCTTCTTGAATAGAGAAATGGTGTTACTGGGCGGCTCGAAACGAACTTTTTTCCCTTCGCCGGCGGATGGATGTGGCACAAACAGAGAGACTTGAGAGAAGCCTCATGTGTCTTGCTATACACTCGTTGAACTTTGCTGAGAGTGCATCAATATAGCTCCGTCAACTGAACGCTATCCACCGTGCTTCCCGCCCCTCTCGCCCCGACAAGGCTCGTCGTCTCGGCTACAAGGCCAAGCAGGGCTATGTTGTCTACCGTATCCGTGTGAGACGCGGTGGTCGTAAGAGACCCGCTCCTAAGGGTGCCACCTACGGTATGTATATTCTTCGTCTTGGATCAATGGGGGTCGGATTGAGGCTAATTCGTTTGCAACTACAGGCAAGCCCACCAACATGGGTATCAACCAGCTCAAGTACCAGCGCGCTCTCCGTGCTACCGCTGAGGAGCGTGTTGGCCGTCGCTGCGCCAACCTGCGTGTCCTGAACTCCTACTGGATCAACCAGGACTCCACCTACAAGTACTTCGAGGTCATCCTCGTCGACCCCCAGCACAAGGCCATCCGCCGCGATGCTCGCATCAACTGGATCTGCAACGCGGTCCACAAGGTACGTTATGATTACTCTTGGGAACGTCTCCTTGATTACAGGTTACTGACCTTGATTGTGTTTTATAGCACCGCGAGGCCCGTGGTCTTACCGCCACCGGCAAGAAGTCCCGTGGTATCAACAAGGGCCACCGCTACAACAACACCCGCTCTGGTCGCCGCCACACCTGGAAGCGCCAGAACACCCAGAGCTACTGGCGTTACCGTTAAATGTAGATGGGGTGTTTATGGGGGTTGTTGGTTATGGGAAAAATTTGATCCTGTGGATGTCACTATTTCGATCAAAACTCGCATCTACGGTGCCGTTCTGGAACTGCTGGGGTGCGAGCATAATGCAACAGATCTTCTGGATCGGATGTTAGCCAAAATACCTTTTTTTCACTTTTCTCGGTTCAACTGTATTGTTCACCTTAACGAAGTATGACGACCACTTTTACCTTTGTTCAACGATCTGCAGCACGTAGGGCGTAGCTAAGGGTATGAGGTGGACTGATCAATGTAGACCGGTTTTTTGCTTCTGCCGATCAGTGCCTGGTGCCTTGGCATGCGATTGAGTTGGACAGGGACGGCGCTACGCTGTGACTGCACTATAGCCCTGTCTGGGAACCTGCGGGGGGGACATTGTTGAGTGGTGATGTATGGTCTGTATTGCAGGACCTCCAAGTCCACCTGGCAGCAAGAGTCTTAGACCCCAGTCGACCAGTGTCGCTGGTTGCAAACCAGTAGGATGGATCCCAAGAAGAATAAAAATAGTAGCGTTGGCGTTTGTCCCAAAGGCCAGTGAAACCCCGACTGGCGCCCGACGTTGCCTTGAAGCCCACACAATTCAAGGCCCGTGGTTCGTCCAGTCAGCGCCTATGCTAGCCTGCCTCAGGCAGCCAAGTCTCGTGCGCCCATCGCAGCTTGCGCATCCGCCGGGCTAAACTGGGTAACTTCCCCCCCCCTCCCCTCAAAGGTGGGAAGTCAAACCCACTTCCTTACCAGGACTCATTTCTTGCTCCATCCCTCGTTTTCTCATCTCCCTTGCCCTGACGTCTTTCCTTCTAATTCATCCCCTGTTTAACTTCTTTCCGCTTTTGTTCCAGGGGCGCTCTCCATTTCCTCGTCCTCGACCAAGCTCCACGTTACATCCCCCTCCTCTCCTCACGTTACATACTACTACCCCCGAAACTCCCCTCGATACCTTACTCATCAGCTATTTCTACAATTAGCTACACGCTCTTTCTCTTTTCCTGTTAAAACGGTCTCGACTTAAACAAATCTCCTTGCCACGAACTCCTTGGCAGAAAACTTGCCTCGTGACACTGAACCGGGATTCACTTATCGTCCACGAACAGCGAAGCCCTATCTACCCCTGCTTATCGCAGACCGTACCCTGAGATCTATACATTTTCTTCGCCTTTTACCACACCCCCAATTCGCGTGGCACAACCAGACACAACTTCAAAAAACTAAATCCCCTCGAATTACCGAAAGCTGGGGACAGCAAATGTGCCCATATGCCGTCTCGGACCCCATATAACCCATCCTATCCCCCGACCTCCGGCTCCCCGTCTAGTCATATCCGTTCGGCTGCAATTCCCTTCCCGGCAGAAGGAAACTCGCCTCATCGGATACCGCAAGATGGTTCAGGTCTATCGTCCATGACTGGAAATCCAGCGACTTCACCCCCTCATCGTCGGGGACATTCTCGTTCACTCAGCCATCCGTTCCCCTCACCCTTCGGCGGTATGACGAAGCGGCGCAATCGGTCGATTTCGAAGAAGGATAACTTTTTGTTCGATTCCGATGATGAAGATGATGATGAGGTTACATACTTGCCGGACCCGAACTCGTCTAGTCCTCGTAAAGGGGCCGCGCGTCCGACTCCGTCTGATGAGATGACCTCGGGGAAGTGCATGGTTTGTAACAGTACAGTGCGCTGGCCGCGGAATCTCAAAGTTTTCCGGTGCACGGAATGTTTGACTGTGAATGACTTGGAGCTGTTTGTGGATTCTGGCAAGGCTGGCGGTAATGGCCTTTCGGGGAGTGATGGAAAGGCACCCACCCCTACGGTGCCCCGTAAAGGTATAGATTATCCCCGCTAGGCCTGCTTACGGGACAAATAGTGAACTGACTGTGTTTAGCTATGCCACTTTCTATCGAGCGAACAAAAACGATCCTAGATGATTGTCTTTCCAGGTATCTCCGACAGCTCCTGGAACCACAGCAGCCCAATTCTACACCAGAGAATCATAGCGGAAAGTACTTGGATGTCGCGCAGGATGAGAATTTATCACAGTCCCCCACTCAGTCGTCCGGGTACTTGTCTGAACCGCGACCTTTGGTGGATCCCCGGGGCCGCAGTTCCTCTACATCCAGTAAGACTGGCAAAACGGAGGGAGTAAGCGGCGTACCGAACTACTCGAAGCCCAACTTGACTCCTTTCTTTGCGCATGGAGAGAGAAAGGGCTCCGAGATGAGGACCCGAGACGCTCAAAACACCCCGAGACGTGATCGCTCGCCTCGGAATGCTGCCAGATCAAACGGTCCAGAAGCTAGAGGTCCTACTAGTCGTCCGTACATCTTCAGATCGCTTGAGGAATATATCATCACGTCATTCAAAGGCTGTGACTGTCTGAACAGCTCCTTTACCACAGCACAGCCGGCCCCGCGCAATGCTGTTAACAGCAGCCCACCAAAGCAGAAAGCGGAACCAAGCTCTGCTCAGGCCCCCAGTGAGGTAACATTTGAACCCGATCCGAAGCTACTGCTTCTTGGAGACATTGCAGAGAATTCCTCCTGGTGGATGAACGAAGTAGAACAGATTAGTAGCTCTCATCGGTCCCGCTCGAAAGAGCGCCGGGAGAAGACCTCTAGTTCATCTAGGCCTGTTTCTTCTAGGAGCCCTCGGATTAATTGGGCAGAACTTGCACAGTGGCACCACCTGATCATGACGGCGGGAACGTCATGGGTGGAGCTGTGGTCAACAATGAAGCCTACGGAGATGAAGAGGGAAGAAGACGCCGTTATAGCCCAGAAGTGGACTACCACCGACCTGGCTATGGTTGACAGAGAGATTACAGAGTCGCGCTTACATTTACACCGAACGCTCTTGAAGGCGACCGAGAACCTGCTAAAACGGCCCAGACGGCCATTAAAGAGGCCCGAGGATACCAGGTTTCTACTGATGCTACTGACGAACCCGTTGATTTACCCATCCAGTTCATCGTTCGCATCTTACAGTCTGGCGCCTTCGGCGGCCCGTGGTGACCGGAGGCCCTCGCACCCGAAAGATGGCACTCCAAGACCAGCTCCTCGGAATCCAAAGCCTCCTCCAAAATCCCGCAGCAATGGCCCGGGGCATCATTATGGCATTGTCAAGCGGATATTGGGGCTTTTGGCCAATTTACCGAATGACTGCCATCACTACTTGGTGTCCTGGTTCTCGCGGTTCTCGGCTGGGCAATTTGAGAAGATCGTGGACCTTGTTGGGGGTTTTGTTACTCATCGGTTAATGCGTCAACATGGGAGGAAGCGCAGCGAGTCGACTCAGCACGATGATGACTTGGTGCCCAGCTTCTCTAGTGCCGCGGGCCATACTCCGGCCGAGCTGCATGCGGCGATCAATGGCAGAAGCCCCAACAAAGCAAATGAGCAGCGCGACCAGCCCGTGGTCTACACTGATGACTGGCAGGTGCGAGCTGCGGCGCGAGTGATGTCTCTGCTCTTCACGGCGAACAATGCGAACGTTTCCCGAAAGCCGGACGGCATCCTTGGCCAAGATGCGAGTTCTGTGGCTAGAAGTCAGGCCAGCCGGCGGGGGCATATGATTCCGATCAGTTCCTTTTACAATACACTGCTAGACTATTCCGACCTTGTCGCCGACTTTGAGGCCTGGGAGTCGAAGACGACCAAGTTCTCCTTCTGCCAATACCCTTTCTTCCTGAGCATCTGGGCCAAGATCCATATCCTGGAACACGATGCACGCCGGCAGATGGAGGTCAAAGCTCGCGAAGCGTTCTTTAACAGCATCATGAGTCGCACGGCGATTAGCCAGTATCTTGTGCTGAAGGTGCGCCGCGACTGCTTGGTGGAAGACAGTCTGCGGGGAGTCAGTGAAGTCGTTGGCTCTAGCCAGGAGGAGATCAAGAAGGGACTACGCATCGAATTCCTCGGTGAAGAGGGCGTTGATGCGGGAGGTCTCCGCAAGGAATGGTTCCTGCTCCTTGTCCGGGAAGTCTTTGATCCTCACCACGGTAAGTACAAGTTGATTGTCAGCCAAAACATGCAATGCCAGATAATTGATTTTCTTATAGGGCTATTTATCTATGATGACGACTCGCAATACTGTTATTTCAATCCATACTGCTTCGAGTCCTCGGAGCAGTTCTTCCTGGTCGGCGTCCTACTGGGACTGGCCATTTACAATTCGACCATCCTCGACATTGCGCTGCCACCGTTTGCCTTCAAGAAGCTCCTGGCTGCGGCACCGCTGTCGTCAATTACGCGGCCTACGTACAAGTGCGGCCTGGATGATCTGGCGGAGCTCCGCCCGGCGCTTGCCAAGGGTCTACGGGCGCTGCTTGACTACGAAGGGGACGTTGCGGAGACGTTCTGCTACGACTTTGTTGCGCAGGTAGATCGTTACGGCGAAACAGTGTCGGTACCCCTTTGCGCTGGAGGGGAGAATCGGCCGGTGACCAACGCGAATCGCCGGGAGTTCGTGGACCTATATGTGCACTTTCTCCTAGACACGGCGGTCACACGGCAGTTCGAGCCGTTCAAACGGGGGTTCTTCACGGTCTGCGGCGGCAATGCACTCTCTTTGTTCCGTCCGGAAGAGATCGAGCTACTGGTGCGCGGTTCGGACGAGCCGCTGGACGTGGCGTCCCTGCGGGCAGTTGCCACGTATGACAACTGGTCCAATGCACGGCCAGAGACAGAGCCGGTGGTCCGGTGGTTCTGGGATTTCTTCGAACAGACACAGCCGCAGGCACAACGGAAGATCCTGTCGTTTGTGACGGGAAGCGACCGCATCCCCGCTATGGGGGCGACAAGCCTGTCGATACGGCTGGTGTGTCTTGGGGATGAGACGAGCCGATTCCCGACGGCGCGGACGTGTTTCAACCAGCTGGGACTGTATAAGTATGAGACGCGGGAGAAATTGGAGCGCATGCTTTGGGATGCGGTGTTGAATAGCGAGGGGTTCGGGCTGAAGTAGAGACGGGAGCAGGACTCCCTTCAATTGCGAGCCTTGGCACTGGCGTCTGGGACATCATTCGGGGCATCGGGCATTAACAGCATTAGCACTAGTTTTATTTTTGAGTATTGGGGCGTTTTCTTATTTCGATTCTTGTACGAGGTTTTGGGGGTGGTGAGATTCGTCCGGGGTGCATTTAGTAGACGGGCCTGGACCGGGTTGATGGCCTGCGGGGGAAGACGAGATGCATCCGCGGTGTACGGTTGACAAGGCACCGATACGAGCTGTCGGCGGCGGTCATGAGACGGCAGCCACGTAAGTTGAGTAGCAAAGCCAGTCGGACCGGGAGGAGACGGTACAGTGTCGGGCCATAGCCAAGGGATATCGGACCGAGAGAGAGAGAGAGAGAGAGTGATGTACATAGCAGTTGCCCGAAGATAAGTTAGAGAGGGTCCCGATGTGGATAGATCGTTGGGCGACCAAATGAAAGCGGTAATTACTCGAATGATGCAGGAGGCAGGAGGCAGGAGACAGTAGACAGGAGACAGGAGACAGTCTAGTGTTAGTGCCTCCTCTCGAACTTGGTCAGAGAGAGACACAGAGAGAGAGAGGTGCATGCATGAGAAACCGCGCTAGTCGTGCCGCACGTAGCGAGTGGGGCAGCGGTGAGTTTGTTTTGTTTCGCGCTGGAAGAGAAGAAGAGCAATTTCGAGGAGCGATCGTCGGTGTCAGAAGGGAAATTCCCCTCGATGAAGTCATTCAATTCATTGACTCCTCTTCTCTCGATAGTAGAACAGAAACACCATCAGGAGCCACACCATCTGTCTGTATAATGGATGCAGATAGATCCCCGTCCCTGGTTCCTGATCCAGTCTCTCTAGAGTCGGAAAATCAAGGCCACTCGGGAAGATACCACGTTGAAGTGGGTGGGGGGGGGGAATGAAGTCATGCGGATTGTAAGTAGTTAGTTAGTTAACTACCTAGGCTTGTGGGGGTAGATTAGGCGCCCTTCTCTTTATTTTTTCGTGTCGCCCTTAACTCGTTGTAGAATAGAGAGGTTCTGGCGGTTTCTGTGATGAAGTCATAGGTTTTGGGTTGCTGGGTTGGTTTCTGGTTCTTGATTCTCTTGGGTTCGATTTCTAGGTGGGTGGTAGACTGGATGGGACCCACTGGTAAGGTAGCTACCTAGCTAGTACTATCTAGCTTCCAGTCTGGGTCCTGGACTTGGACTCTGTAGTAGTAGTTGTTGTTGTTGTTGTTGCTGTTGGTGGTGGTGTAGATGGTGTCGATGGTATTTGCGGGGGATTATTCATGGTTTGTGTCTGTCTGTCACACTGTGTCTTTGCTTACCTTAGTACTACTAGTAGTAACAAAGGTCAGTTGTGACTGGATAGAAAGTAAGTTTGTTAGGTTGGGGGGGGGCGGTTGGGAGGGGTTCACGTACAAGGGTGATAGTAGTGCTATACCCTATGGGTTGAGTGCATGAGTGTTTCATAGACGGGATGGAAGGGAATGGAATTGGTCCATGTCTCCCGTCGTAGTAGTAAGTAGTGAAGCCGTAGGAGGACAGATCCCCGGAGAAGGAGAACGACATCAGGCCATCCCCACTGGGGATTAGTCCGAGTTCCCTTACGTAGTATGGTAAGGAAGTTATTCCTGGTTTGGATCCTGGTATAGAATAATATTAGTTAGTTAGTTAACTTTGGTATTTTACCCCTCGAATGGCTGCCATTCAAATAGCCTCGTCTTTCCCATCTTTCTTTCTCGTTCTTCATCTTTTATTTTTCATTCTTCTCTTCCTCGTAAATCACTCTTCCATACTTACTCTCTCTCTCTCCCCAACTTCGCTGTTCCTCTCATTCATCGTCGTTGATATTCTGTATGTTTTTTTCTTGTCTCTTTCGGTGATTCTTGCCTGGTTTGTTGGTTCGTTGCTGACGGTGTCGGTCCCTATAGTAGACTATCATTATCATCATGGGTTCCACTCTCCCTCAGACTATGAAGGCTCTTCGGTATGCATCTTGTCCCTGTGTCTGATTGTTAGTTCGGATGTGGCTAACATAGGTACCAGCTATGAGAAGCCAGAGTCGCACAGCATCATCGATGTCCCATTGCCTGAGCTCCGTGACAACGATGTCCTGGTATGTCTTTCCCTCCTCTTCCATACATATACATACCATTTACCTCTAACATTTCTCCCTTTCCCTCACAGATCAAAGTCAAGGCCTGCGGTGTCTGCGGAACCGACTTGCACATCCACGAGGGTGAATTCATCGCAAAGGTAGCGTAACCCCCCCCCCCCCTACCTCCCACACCCCCTCTCGCATCCCACTAACATGATTGAGAAAATAGTTCCCTCTCGTCCCCGGCCACGAAACAGTCGGTGTCGTCGCCGCCGTCGGCCCCAAAGTCAAGGGCTTCGACATCGGTGACCGCGTCGTCGCCGACAACTCCGAGCTCTGCGGCGAGTGCTTCTACTGCCGTCGCGGCGATGAGCTTTTCTGCGAGCACTTCGAGGCCCACGGTGTCACCATGAACGGTGGCTTTGCTGAATACTGCGCATACCCTGCTGGCAGGGTATTCAAGATCAAGAACCTTTCTGACGTGGATGCCACGTTGTTGGAGCCGGCCAGCTGTGCCGCGCATGGTTTGGATAAGATTGCGCCCAAGATGGGGTCATCGGTGTTGTTGTTTGGAGCTGGGCCGACTGGTTTGGTATGTTCCTCTCCCACTTTGGTTTGGTGAGAAGGTATGAAGTGACGCTAACGATGAATGTGTAGATCCTGGCTCAATTGCTCCGCCAATGCGGTGGCTGCCGCGTGGTTGTTGTCGCGCCTGAGGGACTGAAGATGGATCTGGCCAAGTCGCTGGAGGCAGGTGACGAGTATGTTGCGCTGTCGCGACAGGATCCTAGCGCACAATTCCAGAAGCTGAAGGAGGAGAACCCCTATGGGTTTGACATTGTTGTTGAGGCCACGGGTAGTGTTAAGATCCTGGAAGACTCGATCAACTATGTTCGCAGAGGTGGTAAGTTGGTCGTGTATGGTGTTTATTCCAACAAGGACCGTGTGTCTTGGCCTCCTAGCAAGATCTGTGAGTATCCCTCTATTCCTCTAAGTCGTGAGGTGGACGTGTACTGATGATGGTGATAGTTGGTGATGAGATTACCATCCTGGGTAGCTTCTCTGAAGTGTACAAGTTCCCTGCGGCGATTGATTACCTCGACTCTGGCAAGGTCAAGGTCAAGGGCATCGTCAACAAGACGTTCAAGATTGATCAGTGGGAGGAGTGTCTGGAGGCGATGAAGAACAAGACGGCCATTAAGGCGGCGATTACTTTTGATTAAGTTAGTGCTGGTCACTAGGTGTATATAGTAATGAGTTATGTTATATGAATGTGTACTTCTTGCAAATGATATTAGTAGTAGTAGTAGGTCTTTTCGATGACATTCCAGTTGGTATCAATGTGGGTTCACAAGGTATATATATGGCGTGAGTACCCGGGGAGTCATTCTGACGTAGATCCTCACCAGGACTCTATTTAAACCAAACCAGGATAACGAGGACCTTGAGGTCAGAATAGACGTAAGTTTAAATGAATTATTTGTAATAACTAGCTAGTACGGTAGCTATAGCTATAGCTAGGTTCAACTCCCGGTTGAACCGCCAGCCGATAAAACCAAGCGCAACTTATCGATAAGAAAGATTCTCCACACCAAGCTCTCCTCTCCTCTCCCATCCATCCATCACCTCACAACTTACCTCCATACCACCTCCTCAACACACACCTAAACCACACCCCAATTTCAATCCCCACCATTGAAAATGGTCAAACCCCTAACCTTCAAAGGCGACAAGCCCAAGAAACGCAAACACACATCCACCACCACCTCCACCGATGGCTCCCACCCATCCAAAAAACAATCCACATCCACCAGCCTCACAACCCAACAAGAAGACCCCTCTGCCACCGAACACCACGACGAAAACACCCTCTCAGACCAATCCTGGGTATCCGCCGACACGAGCAGCGACATCTCGGGCCCGATCCTCCTCATCCTGCGCACCACACCACCCACGTGCCTCGCGACCGACGCGCACGGCACCGTCTTCGCCTCTCCACTCGAGAACATGATCGAGGGGGATCCCCGGACCGCAGAACCGCATGATGTGCGACAGGTTTGGATTGCGAGTAAGATTGCGGGCATTGAGGGGTGGAGTTTGAAGGGGTCGAATGGGCGGTATGCATACACACCCTTCCCCCATCCATTCTGTTTGATTGTTGTGGGTGATGGGATCAGCTAATGGGATATTCATGGAATAGGTACCTGACCAGCGACAAACATGGCATCATGTCCGCCAATGCATCAGCCATCTCGCAGCACGAGATATATACGATTAATGAGAGTGGGGTTGGGGGTGGAGGGTTCTTTGTTTTTGGGACGGGGACGGGGGCTTCCTCGTCTTCTGCTGCGCAGGGGGGTGATGGTGTGGATGATAAGGAGAAGAAGAAGAAGAAGAAGGTGAATAAGCAGACGTATATTGTTGCGCGGACTGTTGCGTCGAAGACGACCGCTTCTGGGACGAAGGTGGAGGTTCGTGGGGATGAGACTAATCTCGATGATGGGGAGGAGGGTGAAGGGGGGACGAATATCCGGGTGCGCATGCAGGCGCGCTTCAAACCGCGCATTCAAGCGAGTAAGGAGATCAAGGCGCGGGAGAAGATTGGGAGGAAGGAGTTGGAGGGTATTGTGGGGAGACGGTTGGATGATGATGAAGTGAAGAGATTAAGGAAGGCTAGGAAGGAGGGTGATTTTCATGAGGTCGTGTTGGATGTTAGAGTCCGGGGGAAACATGATAAGTTTGCTTGATGTTTTTCTTTTTCTATAGATGGTTGGTTGGGTTTTGTCATGTACAGTCTATTCTATCATGAGTGTTATGTAAGTCTAGGGTTGTGGAATGTCTATCTAATGAGGTTGTAGCCATGGGTCTTCCGGTGGGAATCTGAACCAGCTGCTTGGGAGCACACTTTTCTTGCACAGTGGACAGAGACTGCTGCTCTGCGTTAGGGATGTGTCGATGCATGGTGGGTGGTAGATGTGTCCGCACGGCAGCTCGCGCACTGCTGATAAATCCCGCTCAAAATCATCCAGGCAGATCGCGCACGTCGTCTGCTGTCGGCTGAGTCGGTTCTTGTGTTGCACATAGGCATCTGGCTGACCTGCTATTGTCGCCTGAGAGGGTCGTCTGATGGACTCGCTGTCTATTGCTTTTTCCGCCTCATCATCCGTCTCACGAATTGCGACGGTGGGGTCCTTAGGGTCCTTGTCTTCAGCAGCATGTTCAGTGATTCGTGGTAGATGCCCCGGCGTGGAGTTCTCATTGATCGATTCGTCGTCGTTACTACTGCCTATGTAGATGTAAATGGGCATCGTCTCCAAAAATTCTGGTGGAACCTTGATGTGAAGCTGGGCTAATTGCTCCAGGTCTGCTTCTCCGGCTTCCAGGCGGCGCTGGAGCTCCCGCTGGTGCCGCCTGTGCACCAGTTGGTAGAATAAAAGAAGTATAATAGTAAGGACGAGAACAGTCCCCAGAATGGCGAGAATGAACCCCCATATACTGGGCATCTTCTTTCCGCCACTATCTGCGGAGCATGTCAGCTTCTTACTTGAACGGCATGACAACCAAGCCTACCTATATCTATGACCGCAAATAGTCGGGAAGTCCCTGACGACGATGATGGAGTTAGATTGTCTGGGTCATCGGGATTTGGCACACTCCCGTCGCGTGACAGCTGTTCCATCAAGGTAGCACCCGTTGCGCCGGGGATTCCGTACACCGGGAAGTTGCTCTGCGATTGCCAATTAGTGCTGCCTCCCAGCTGCCAGGCCGGGTCATTTGCCGATGGCGGTTTTGTGTCATCGTTGGACGGCAGAAAAAAGAGCAGCGCGTCCGGCACGGTGCCCTGCGAGACATCTAGAAACGCCTGCGAACATTCGTCGCTTATCCAAGGTGCCAGCCCGATCACACGGCCGTCGAACGGCGTGACGCCTTGTAGGCGGGTGACATTGGCTGGGATATACGGTTCAGTGGCATTATTGCACGGATCTTGCGTTCCGAGGCTGGGAACAAAGAGAAGTCCCTGAATTGAGCCTTTGTCCGGGGCTTTTTGTTTCGACAGGGTCTGAACGGTACCGTCAAGCTTGAGAGAAAAGATCGCACTCTCCTAAGGGGCACAGTCAGCTTCTCGTACACGACTTTCACGGTGTCTGACGCACATTCAGAGCGATGGTAGTGTTGGACGGATCAGCAAAGAGCGTCGCAACCGTGGTGAGCGATTTGGCAGCTAGATAAGAGGCATATCAGCGATCGCTCAGATATGGACAGTGAGACATCCACGGAAGGATGAACAGGCAGCACGATCGAAGGAATGTGCAGCATTCTCTGAAGCAAGGGGAGCATACTCATGGTGTGACACGGTCGTGCGACCAGCACGAGACCCGTGGACAAGAGGAATCCAGCAGTTTAAAATCCAAGTCCAGGGAGCATCGTCATCCGCATTCCGATCCGATCAAGGTCAGAGTCGACGTCAGACGCACGATGTCTACTGCAATGGGAGAGTGTGCGAACAGAGGCAATCTATTATCTCGTCTATGGGACTTGTGGGAAGAATGCTGACAGGTCAGGTCCATTCGACTGCCCGTCGCGGATAATTGCGGCGGCCACCTGTACCAAGGCCACGACCATGCAGAAAAATCTGCAGTTTGCTGTGGTACTGCTTGTGTGCTGGCTCTTCGCGGATCAAATTTGCTTGTCCTGGCCATCCTGGGTCGTCTGTATGCCGTTTGCAGTGAATGCGACGTTTGCGGCATGAACCAAGCAGGGTTACTCTTGAGGGTCTAAAAATAGCCAAAATGAAGATAGATGGTGATGCTTAGATGCAAGCATCCTACCCAAACCGGCCATGACATTACGATTGGTTCTGCCAATGGTGAAAAGTCAAGGAAGGGCCCAGCTGTAGTCTGTACTACCTCGCTGTGTCAAGAGTAGAGGCGATCACTGCAGTGCGATGGAGTAAACTACGGGTTAGCATGTATGCCTTGTAGATCCTCCACTTCTCCATGTCGGTGGATCCGAGTTGGGTTTAGCGTTTCACCTCTAATTAGTTTGTTTACTATGTATCGTTTGCACCTTTTGTATTTTCATCATGTGATACAGACCACACGTGAGATCACATGTTCTCTCACGTGGAGACGGGCATCTCGAGATCAGCATCTCCAGCATCATCATCAACAACAACAATCAAACTACTACTCAATTGAGACGGTGCTGAGCTTGTCTGCAAAGACAGGAACGATAGCTCTAAATCTGCGTGCTTGAGTGAGCGCGTTGACCGCAGGCCCCCGATCCGAGCATGAACACTATGAGCTATTAGTCCACGCGATTCCAGACCACCACATCAGACTGCCAATCCCTCCGCGCATCACATATCGTCCAACAGCTTTCTACCAAACTCACACCTCAAATATGCCCTCCGCAAACAAAGGCAAAGGCAAAGGCCGCGAGGCTCGTCCCTCCCGAAGTCGCAACACTACCCCGAACTCCAGCTTCAGCGCCGGCCCGACTGCCTCCGCCCCGCTCCACAGCTACCTCAACAACGATGTCTCCAAGCTGATGATGACCGGCTCGACCATCCAGTATGGAGAATTGCTCGAGCGCATGGGTGGAGTTGGCCCGATTCCCGATTCCAAGTCACTCGAGTTGTTGATGGAACACCTCAAGACCCTGAGCCAGCTAGCCGAAACACGAGGTGACGCATGCAATGCCGGCATCAGAGAGCTATCACAGAAGCGCAAGGAGGTCGTTGAAGAGCAAGAGTCAGCCGAGCGAGAAGGGACAGATCGAGTGAAGATGAAGCGAGAAGCCGATGATGAGGAGGAAGAGAAGGTACTAAAGGGAGGCAAGCTAAAGAGGCGCAAGGAACGCGGAAGCAGTTCCAAGGAGGAACGTCCGCTGACTCACGGTGCCCATGATGTTGCGCGACAAGACGGTGCTGAGACGAAGGTGGAAGGTGGTGAGTCTATCATTCACTCCGTATTTGCGATGAAGTGTAGCGTTTCAAGTCTACTCATCATGCGCCTCGATCCCATGCTAACTCATGCAGCCGCATCCCCAGCTTCCAAAAAGTCCAAGAACGCTGCTTCCGAAGAGGCCTCGTCTCCATCCCCCACATCGCGAAAATCTCCCCAACCAGCGGCCGATGAAGCAGCCGAGGATGCAGGGTCGCCCGGATCGGACGATAGCTCCGAGTCACACCAACCTGAGCCCGCGCCGGCCGTGCCACAGGTGCAAGTGTTCGGTCCCAACCCGCTCAAATTCGATGACCCCACCATATATCACATCCGGGAGGTTACCCCAGACATGACCGATGAGGAGAAAAAGGCCATCTACAGCGTCGCCCGCTTCCCCTGGAGTGATTTGAGCCATCTGATGGCAGGTTCCCCTCCGGATCGCGATTTCAGCAGCTCCAAGCCCGCGAGTCAAGTCAACGCCAACACATTCCTCGCCTATATCGACCCATACGTCCGCCCCTTGACGGAAGAAGACATAGCGTTCCTTAAAGAGAAGGTGAGCTCTCCAATCGACCTCGCCAAGGCCCATCGCTCACCCACCCAGGGCGATCGCACGACCCCCTTCATCATGCCTCGACGCGGAAAGAAACACTACACCGAAGTATGGGCCGAGGACGATGGGCTCATGAACGTCGACCAACCCAACGGCGACAAAGAGCGGCTACCGCTAAACCAAGGCCGAGGAAACATCGACCAAGTGACCGACGAGACCGTCGAAACCGACAAAGTATCCGTCGGCCCTCTCGTCAGCCGTCTCTACTCACTACTCCGCTATGAGCATCGAGCTCTCCCCGACGAATCCGCCCCCAACGCCAACGGCTCCGTCAACGGCGACATGGCGAACGGCCCCATGAACCCCGACTCCATGGACATTGACCACCCAACCGGCGAGACCTCCAACGAAACCAAGCCCCTCCCCTCCGCAACCGCCTTCCCTGACTCCTCCCCGAACAACTTCAAAGTCCCCGCCGCCAAGCTCGACCACTCGCAGCTAGACGAGCGCCTGAAAGCCGAACTCCGCCACGTCGGTTTCCTCGGCCCAGACGACAACCCAGACTACGATGCCCACTACGACGACGACATCGCCCAACGCCTCCGCCTCCTCCAAAGCGAGCTCAAGAAACAAATGATCATCAACAGCGCCCGCAAGACCCGTCTCCTCGACATCGCCCGCGAACGCATGGCCTACCAGGAGTACATGACCATCCACGACGACCTGGACTCCCAGGTCCAACAGGCCTACCTGAAACGCACCCGTACCCTCGGAAAAAGCAAAAAGGGCTCCCAGGCCAAACACCGTCCCGGTGGCGCCGGAGGCGGCAGCCATGTCGTCAGTGCTGCAGGCGTTGGCCGCCCCGCGATTGGTGATGTTGCCCGCACGCTTATGGATCGACGTAAGCGGTGGCGCGATTGCATCGGTCTGGTCTTCAAGGATAGTAAGACTAGTGTGCCTGGGAAGAATGAGCCGGTTTTTGAACCGTCATTGATGGCGGAGGTTGAGAAGGCCGAGGTGGAGGGCTGGGATGAGGAACAGGAATGATTGATCGATGCATCCATTCCTTGCTTGCTTGTTCTTCCTGCCCGTTTATTCCGGTTTTCGCTTCGATGTACATATTGCGTTTGTTTTGTTTGATTCCTTCTTTGGCTGATATCTTAGCGATGATTGAGTAGGGGATTTTACCTTTTGGTTTAGCTTTGGGTTATGGCGTTGGGGAGGGATGAATGATTGGATGGATGGATGGATATGATCGGGATGTTTTACTCGTGAGGTAACATATACTCAGTGTCTCAGCTGGGAAGATACGTGCATCGCTATATACAGCCTGCTAGGTAACGAAGATTAATACCACTCTACTTACTTTATTACTACAATTCTCCTATGTGACTTAATGATTACTGATATAGGTGTGTTTAATGTTTGTTGGTAAGTAAGAAAATTAGCAAATCGGGTATCAACATAAACAAAGCAGGCTAAGGAAGGAGTGGAGGTAGTAATTATCGATGCAATATGAGCACCTCCCCCGGAAACCTCTTCAACCGCGCCGTCAACTCCCTCTCGCTGATCTCCAACTCTGTACAGATCTGATCGAAACAATGTATCCCATCGAGATACTTCGACAGCGTCTTATCATCAATATCATCTTCCTCTTCCTCCCCTTCGAGAGTCACGATCGTGGCCGGCCGACTTCCACTGTAAACTGAGGTTGAGTGATGGCTCGGCCCACCATCGTGCTGTGCAATCGGAGCCGGGTCGTCTCCTGCACTAGTGGCGTAAGGACTGTTCGTGCCTGTGCCGGGCCCCCGCGACGATGGACCGCTGGGTGGATGTAATGAGGGCGAGCTGTGGTGATGGTAGTGAGAGGATTTCATGGGTGGTGCTGGGTTTCCGGTTGCTATGGCGTATTTGTGTACACGGTAGATAAAGCCCTTGATGACGCCGAAAGTGATGAAGCGGCGGATGTCGATGTGGGCGAGTTGTCGACTGTGTTGGAGGTACCATTGTTTGACGCTTTGGCCTTGCTTGAGACTGGCATAGAGTTCAACGAGGCCGACGCCGTCGACGAGTTGGGGCTCGATGGCATGTGTGTCTGTGGTAGTGGCGGTGTCGTCGTCGGTGGCTGTTCCTGGAGCCGGTGACGTGGTTCTGCTGCTGCTGGCTTGGATGGTGCCGGCGCTAGGACTTGGGCTAGGGGTTCGACTAGGGCTGCGGCTGGAGATCGTGATCTCGCTGGCGCTACTGGCTGTGAGAGGTTGACCGACTGGGGGCCAGACGGTGTCGGGATCGTAATGCGGGGGATACCCCGGGGTCAGGGCGGCCGAGGCAGCGGTGATTGGAGAGGCGAAGACTGTGTTGACGTAACGGGCGCATTCCTGCTGCATTTCTTCGTCCGTGGCAATTGTGGAGCTGAATTGGGCGGTTGGGGCATAGATGGCTGAGAAAGAGAAAATGTCGAGGAGGAACAAGCAGCCGTAGTAGAGCAGGTGACGAATGGCGCGGCAGGTTAGGGAGAAGTCTGTATCGGCAAGAATGGAAATAATCCGAACGCTATTGACGCCATTGATGTGGGGGACGATCTGGAGGGGAAGTTCAGCTGGCTGCGATGCAGCGAGAGGCGTAGGTATGAACGTACTCGTTGCATGGTCAGATCCCAGTTCTCATCCATGAAGGTCTGGTAGCGGACCGTGAACAGAGGCACATGCCATGCCTTGACAGGCGGCGGGGCGGGATAGATGGGGAATAGCTTGATGTTAAGGGTGTTCAGCTCGTCTGGGATCTCCCGGGTTAGCAGCTGAGATTTGGGCAGACGCGCAGTGGACTGAAAGGGTAGGCGTTACCGATTGGGATCATGCACTCGCAGTAATTGTTCAGATCCTCCATCAGCGTCTCACACAGGCTGTATACCTTCCCCTCACCGGATTTGGAATGATCTCGCGATAGGAAGCCATTTTGCTCCTCCAATCCATGCATCAAATCGGCCAGCTTCTGCACAACACTCTTGTAGGTGCTGAAATCCTCATCCTCCGACAGCACCACGCAGAAATTGAAGATGAACTCGTTCCGGTCGTATCGCAGGGACTTCATGCAGATCGGATAGCCCAGGATGCGGTAGCCATTGGTGCAGACCTGGATCAGGTTCCCACACAGCTCCTGCCGGGGAATAACGAAGAAGGAGATGTCGGAGAAAGTGAGGAAGAGGGGCTGCGAGGGGGCAGTTGCGGAGGGGACAATCGCGCCATCGGGGACTTGGTGGACGACCTTGGGCCCTGAAGCAGTCAGCAAATGACATTGCATAAAACCTTTAATAAGATTGGAGCTGCTCACCTTCCTGTGTGTCGAATTTGCTGTAGAAGATGGCTTTGATCATGGTGGAATGGGAGACATCGAGAAGGAAAGGGAGGGGGGGAAAGACAGACAAGTTCGCGGGGAGCTGCGGGGAGCTTCCAGCCCAACGCGGAGTTTCCAGCAAATAAGCATCCATCCGCCGACCGCTAACTGTTAATCGCCCCCTCACTCTTTGGGATATTCACAACGCTCTCAGATCATATCATATGATGAAATAAAATTATTCTCTATTGTGTGTTACCGCATTCTTCTAATCTGCAATTTATTTCGACTTTAAAGAAAAGACGATCAACGAAGGCGCATCTATGTGCAAATGGTGCCGCATGTGGCTCAAAGGGGGTATTACAACTGTAGAAAGTGAAAAAAGGAGGACGCGCAGAGTCACGGGAAATCTATACGGTCGAAAGAGGAATCGGAGATGTGAGAAGCAGAGCAATGAGCAATATCGCCAAGGAAGATATCCACCGAGGATGCGCCGCAAATGCATGAATCAGAGTAGCCGGACCCATTTCGCTAAATGTTGAACCTCGCAAGGAAAGGAAACCGCAGTCGACTGCCGTTCTATCGGGCTGTCCGTGACGACGGATGAGCATAACGCTGGATACCCCGGCTCGACAGCATGGACGGGGTGGGGAGAACGAATGGCTCTGAAAGTGAGGCAGATGATCGACCGCCGACCCTTCCGACGGGCGGCATTGGAGGAGACGTATCGTATAGGTAACCCAGTGGCTGACCCATCCGGATCGCACTGAGCACGTCGGTGTAGCTCCCTCGCTCCCCGGCTTCCTTCAGCCACTGCTCCCAATCCTCGTCCAGTGACACGTCTGCCCCCTGCTCGCGGGCCGCGGTCGCCGCTATGAGGCGATGGTTCAGCTCGACTCCGCAGCTTTCCATTTCGTCGTCGCTTGAATCTTCCTCCTCTTTCTCTTCCACAATGCAATCGATCCCCCGGTCATCGATCAAGCTGCTGGTAGAGCGCACGGTCTCGAATGTCACCACCGGGTATTCCGGTTCTGGCAAGAGTTCATCCTCTTCCTCCTCCGTCTCATCCTCGTAGTGGACCTCGATCGATGGGAGGGGAGAAGGAGAAGCGGGTCGAATATTGTCTGCCGTAGTATCGCGGACTTTGACTCCCTCTTCCTTCTCGTAACGCTCGCGAGCCGATTTGGTGCCCTCCCAGCGGCAGAGGGAAGAGATCTCAGTCTCCGTAAGACCGAGCTCGTCAAACGCCCGGAACAGTCTTCGGTGCCATGGAAAACGACCGAGCCTCATGCGGTGTGGACCGTAGGAATAGTCAAGTCCCGGATACTGAGCCTCGGGGCAGTCAAGCGATCCATAGAATGTGGATGTTTCGACTCGAACTTCGGGGACCAGGTTGCGGGTAATATGTGCTGAGAATGTAGCCGGATCACTCGCGCGCGGGCGCGGAAATAATGTGCTGTGCACTATTTGGGCCAGTGAAGGCTTATGCATGGTGATGGTGATGGCGGTGTTGACAGTAAGAGTTGGAGACGGGGAGCGTTGATAAGGGACGGAGGTATGTAGTAGTATACCAAGGAGAAGTATAGAAACAACTCGGAAAGAAAGGGATGTTGATTAAAAGATGGGGGTGAAACTTGGAATGTGGAAAGGAGGGGAAGGGAATAAGTGAAGGCTAGTAACAATAAAATAAATGAGAGTTTGGTCGTTCAATAGCGGAAAGGCAAGGAATGAATCGAGGGCAGGAGATGCAAAAAAGGGACTGTGAATGCAAATAGATCTGGTTCCGGACGGGGGGCCGTTGGGGATCGTCGGGCAATAGTGGAAAACGGGGACGGGCTAGAAAAGGAGATATGCCGCGATGCAGTCGTCAGATCTCGCCACGGTTTCAGCCACGGCCCGCATTCAAATATGCATTAGTGAAACGGTCGTTAAGGCGGGTAGTTATGATTGCTTAAGGGGAAGGCCGACGCAGAAAAGGCATGCCTCCACCAGATCAACACATGGAAACCCGGTCCACACGTGGGTTCAAATTGAAGATGAAGATGAGGGTGGGTATGGGACGCTGATGACGATGACCCCCAGACTCTATTTATCCTCCTTATCGCTTCGACTTTGGGATCGTTGGGCTCTTGGTGAGAGGTGTTGTAACACGCCAAATGTCTTGACTTCAGGTACCGTTAGGACTCAAAGCCTAATGCGTCAGTTCTTGTCACTTAGAAGCCTAGTAGTAAGAATGGCCCATGGTGATGACGATGATGATGATCGCTGTCGTCCGTAGGGCTGTTCCCGATCCAGGGAAAAGCAGGGAAAAGAAAGCGTTAGTGATAATTTCCAGAAAAGAAAATCAAGCCCGGGTTGGGAAAAGCGAAGGATGGAGGTGATCATGTTTATATATCAGGCCAGGAGTCTTTTGGTGCCAGTCGGGTGACACACACTGGGACAGACCGGACCACGCATGCAAATGACCAGCGCATAGGGGACGAACTGCGTGGAGTCGTGAGTTAGCCAACCTAAATCCGTGACAACAGGAGAGATCCATCGAAGGACGAGTTGTCCGCCTCTCCCAATAAAGTCGAGCCATGAATGGCACCGAAACCTGTGCTGGCGAGCGGGTCTTGACGCCCACTCGCCTCACAGTCATTGCCTGCAAGGCCACTTGGTCGCGGGCAGGGCTTTCTCTGCCCGTTGGCTTTCACGCCGGGGCCATGTAGGTACTTGCCCTGGAGAGCCCCGGATTATACCATGATAGGATCAGGACAATTTTTCTCACTCGTGGGAGGGAAGGCCTAGACAAGGGGGTGAGCAGCTGCCTGTTGATCCATCAGTAACGGGCCGCGGATGGGCTGGTCAGTGAGTTTCTTGATGTGCAGAGAGATAGATGGAAATCCTCTTGTCTGGCTGCTTAAGACTAGGGTCCGGGCAAGTGGCGGTAAGATTCAGTAGCAGTAGTACTTGGTAGATCGGGCAGGCACAGCAACCTCATCATCATCGTCATCCAATGGTGCCAATGAGAAAACAAATCATCTCCTCCGTCACACTTCGAGTTGTTTTCTACTTCAACCATCGAGTTGTTCACCGTCTCGTAATATTTGTCGGTCACGTGTATACACGCTCCCAATAGGGAAACCACGGCCACCACAACTGCCTCTTCTTTTTCCAACTTCTCGTCTCTCTTTCCAACTCATCATCATTATTGTCATCGTCATCATTTCACATGCCGCTTTTGTCGACGGTACACTTCTATCGCCCCAGGATGAATTAAGTTGCGTGCCGCTCCAGCCTCCGTCCATTGTGACGCAACCACGTCTAATAAATGTCGACCTTCGATGGGTTTGTCCGGGGTAGGTGTATACTTCCGATCCCTCGATAAGCTAAGTCTGCTCTCTAATGCACTGTAGAATTTCCCTCCATTCAGAGTAAGAACTTGGTAAACTCCCGATAGGTGAATATCAACTCTAAAAAAGTCATGCAGTTGACTACTTCCGCAAGAATCCAGACAGGCCGCCTCCGCTCGCCTGTTTTCTCAGCCATGTTCACAGTGACCATCTTCAAGGGCTGGAGTCATTTAGAACTCCATTTATATACTGCTCTGCAGCGACTCGAGAGGTGCTTATCGCTCTATAATCTGCCGTAGCACAAGCTCATCTTCTCCCAGATGCTCCTGCGTATCGAAAAGTATCCTCATCGTATGAACTTTAGCAAAGGGATCCTAGAGTCCCGGAAGCTGCATTACAAGCATCTGTCTAAGCTTCTGGTATGTATCTTAAACCAGTGTCATTATAGTAAACTCACTGGCACAGAGGCCAATCCCGTTGAACACGCCAACGGAGCTGGATCTCACCCCACGGCTGTCAATCAGAGTCACTCTGTTCGATGCAAACCACTGCACAGGCGCAGTAATGTTTCTGATAGAGGGGAACGGAAAGGCTATACTATATACTGGCGATATTCGCGGTATGTAGTCTCTTCACTAGCTTCCACAAGCTTATTTCCTTGCTAATGGCCTGTAGCTGAACCCTGGTGGGTTAACAGCATTATCCGGAATCCGGTTCTCGTCCCCTATACCCTGGGAATTAAGCAGCTAGACAACATATACATTGACAACACCTTTGCCCGTCCGTCGCATGTATGTCATACCTTTCCATCAAAGGCAGAGGGCTTGAAAGAACTTCTGAACAAAGTCCAAGCGTATCCAGACAGCACTACATTCTATCTTCGGGCTTGGACCTTTGGCTACGAAGAAGTCTGGATGGCACTGTCAGCTGCCCTCGATTCGAAGGTGCGTATTGTTTTCTACAACAACCAAGCTGTTGTGCTGATACAACCAGATCCACGTGGACCGATACCAAATGGATCTATACAGGTCACTAGCCGCACGCGGTGTGAACGACGCTCCTTTCCTCTGTGGATATGAACTTGGTAATCGGTTCGTTCCAGGCTGCCTTAGCGAGGATGAGAACTCCCGCATCCATAGCTGCGAGCCAGGCGTCCACTGCTCCGCGGCTGCGTCTCAAGACACCGTCCGCATCACGCCAATTGTGACCCGCACAAATGATGGCTCAGAGATGCCCGAGATCGGGGCTGGCGGGGGAGGCGGTGATCTATACCAAGTCCATGAACTCGAGCTCCCGGACCAGTCGGCACTGGAACAGTTAGAAAAGCTCTGTTCCGAGCGCATTCAAGATACTAGTACACTCTCTCAGACGAGACAGGCTCTTACCGACGCTTTCCGATCAAAAACCAAAGCACTATCTCTTGACAACTACGGAATGAAAGAAGCACATGACTTGCCTCTAGAAGACCTCGTGGGCATACTGAGTCGTGGCCGTCCTGATGACGATACTACGTCGAGCAAAATGAATCAGCACACACATCTACGAGACAGACAAGGCAAATCCCTCTCCAAGAACATTGTACGTATTCATCATAAACCTCTGCCCTTAAAATACTCTCTAACGTCTATAGCACTTCCCCTACTCCCGCCACTCCTCATACTCCGAATTGTGCCATCTCATTTCCGCATTCAAGCCCAAAGATGTACACCCTTGCACAGTCGATCCTGTGAGCTGGGACGAGGAAGTATCCATGCAAACCCTATTCGGGTACCTCTGCAGCGCGAGTGGATTCGCCCACGACCAGCAGATGCGGGACCTAACAGCAAACGATCCAGAGATACGAGCAAGAAAACGAGCCCGCTACGAAGCTTCCTTTACAACACAGTCCAGCCAACAAACATCCAGCATGATAGACAGCAGTATACCAGAACCATTCCAACCAAGCCACCCTCCACCCCCAGAAGCCATCTCCGATCCACTGTCCTCCTCAGACCGAATCCCCCTTCCATCGTCCCTTGAGCCAATCGAAGAACCCACCCCAGTACCCACGAACCATCCTCTCGTCATCCCCACCCCATCCCCAGAAACCGCAAAGACACGCCGCGACGAGATCCGCCGTGCCTGGCACATGCTCAACAACGCCGAGCCCTCCGAGCGAGCACTCTACCAGCTCGACCCCCTCCCTTCTTCTTTGGCCGAGAAAGAATCTGAACTACCTAAGTCTGAAATCGCTCCGACCCCGCATCCTCCACTAGACAACCCACCTCATACTACAATAACGGCCAAACACATCTCATCAATACAAACACAAACATCCTCTTCCATTATCAACACCAACCCAGACCCCCAACATTCACCAACATACACTCAGCCCTCAGCCACACCACCACACTCAGATGACAATGAGAACCAAACCCAAACCCAAACGAACAGCCAATCCAGCGAACCGCTCTCCTTAGCATCATCAACATTCGAGTCCCAGGAACAGGAGACAAGCATCGAGCAACAACGACAACAGGATGAAGAAAGTATAATACCCAACTATGACGGCACAGCAGACCATATCACTCCTCATTATCGTCATCGCCACCGACAGCAAAGTCTTCGACGATCGGTACCAGCCCAAATCCGCCGGGACGCATATCTAGCCGCGCGAGCAGATAGCTTTGAAGCGTGGGCGGCAGTTTCGCTCATATCAACTGGGGATAACCATACTGAAGAAGAGATTGAGCTCTGATTAGGTCAGTCATGCGGTCTACATACATATCATAATGCTTCATGTACTATAAGGAAATAAGAGAAATAAATGCAATTCATGTCATGCATGGCTCATCACGTAAGTAAGTCAGGTCAGGTCAGGTTACTATATACAATCCTCCTTCCTTCCCTCCTTCCATCTCATGCATTAATCCTACCTACCCCCTTCAACCAACCCACCTAAAGCCTTTCATAAAATATCGTAAAAAGAAGAGAAAAGAAAAGTCTATACATAAGAAGAAAAGCAAACAACCCAAAACATCCACCCGAAGAAGATATCTTTGCTTAATAAACGAAGTAATCCTGTGTCAAGGGCAGACTGCCTGCCGGTTCGGCATCGCAGAGCACACCATCCGCCTCGACACGGTAACTTTCCGGGTCGACGTGCATCTTGGGCATGATGTCGTTGAATTTCATGTCGGCTTTGCCGATGTTGCGGCAGTTTTTGACGGCTTCGACGCGTTTTTGCAGGTTGTAGGATTGGACCACGCCTGCGTCGAGGGAGGCTTGGGAGACGAAGGTGATGGATGTGGAGGGGACGAGGGCCTGGGGGTTTTGGTTAGTGATGAGGGGGTTAGGTTTGGAGGGCGGTGGTGACTTACGCCGAATTGGGGACGCATGATGACCGGTTGGACGGTGGGGATGGATGCGTTGGGGTCACCCTGGTTTTCATTAGCATGTGGGATTTTAGGAGTTGATTTACAGTAGTGGAGACGTACCATCACTGACACGGCGATCATGCCACTCTTCACCACCTGCGTTGGCTTCACACCAAACGCGCTGGGCGTCCACAGGACGAGATCGGCGATCTTGCCGACCTCGATACTGCCGATCATATGGGACATACCCTGCGCGATGGCCGGGTTAATGGTGTACTTGCTGACGTAGCGCTTCACGCGGAAGTTGTCGGCACCGGTGCCTTCATCCTCAGGCAGCGGGCCGCGCTGCTCCTTGTTCTTGTGTGCGGTGTTCCACGTCCGCAGGATGACTTCACCGCAGCGACCCATAGCCTGGGAGTCGGAGGACATCATGCTAATAGCGCCAAGGTCGTGAAGAACATCTTCAGCCGCAATGGTTTCGGCACGGATACGAGACTCTGCGAAGGCGACGTCCTCGGCAATGTTCTTGGACAGATGGTGGCAGACCATAAGCATGTCAAGATGTTCATCGAGGGTGTTAAGGGTGAAGGGACGGGTTGGGTTGGTACTACTGGGGAGGACGTTGGGGTGCTCCACGACCGAGATGATGTCCGGAGCGTGACCACCTCCGGCACCTTCGGTGTGGTAGGTGTGAATAGTGCGGTTCTTGAATGATTCAATGGTTTGTTCAACGAAACCGGATTCGTTCAGCGTATCGGTGTGAATCATGCACTGGACGTCGAACTTGTCGCACAGGTCGAGGCAGCTGTCGATAGCGGCGGGCGTAGAACCCCAATCTTCGTGCAGCTTCAATCCGGCGGCACCAGCGTAGATCTGCTCCTCGATGCTTACGCCACCGCAGTCGTTACCTTTACCGGTGATACCAACGTTAATCGGCAGACGGTCGCAGGCTTGGAGCATCTGGCGCATGTGAACGGGACCAGGCGTGCAAGTTGTGGCATTGGAGCCAGTCGAAGGACCGGTTCCTCCTCCCAAGAACGTTGTGATACCCGAGGCGAGCGCCTCATCCACCTGCTGGGGGCAAATGAAGTGGATATGAGTGTCGAAACCACCAGCTGTGACGATCTTGTTTTCACCTGCAATAACATCGGTGGAGGAGCCGATAGTCATGCCGGGGGTGACACCATCCATGATATCAGGGTTTCCAGCTTTACCGATACCCACAATGAGTCCATCCTTAATTCCAATATCGGCCTTGAAGATACCAGTCCAGTCGATGATCAGAGCGTTCGTGACAACGGTGTCCAGAGCATGCTCCGTAGACTTTTCCGAAGATTGGCCCATGCCATCTCGAATAGACTTGCCACCGCCGAATGTGCACTCGTCTCCATAAGATGTGCAGTCCTTCTCCACACGAACCCAGAGGTTGGTCAGACCCAGACGCACGAGATCACCAGTAGTAGGGCCAAACATGCGCGCATAGGCCTCACGATCCATCGAGAATGGTGTAGGTACCAGCGCGCTATCGGCAGTAGGTTCGGGAACATGGGCGAAGTTCTGCACTTGCAGACGGGCCATGATCTCCTCGGCACGAGCAAGATCGACCTTGCCGGACGCGATGCAGTTACCTCCACGGATAACCTGGTGGCCTCCAATTTCCACGAGCGTAACCACCTTGGTGTCTCCGGGTTCGAATCGTACCGACGTACCAGCGGGAATGTCGAGTCGATATCCATAGGATCGAAGGCGGTCGAAGTGGAGCTGCGGGTTGGTTTCGATGAAGTGATAGTGCGAACCGACCTGGATAGGACGGTCACCCCTGCTCATTACCTTGAGCTTGATTCGCCTCCTTCCCTCGTTTAGGACGATACGTTCGTTCTTGACGGGTATTATGGCTCCGGGCGTCTTCTCGGGTTCGTAGTCATCCGGGTCGGGGTCGGGGAAGGCATCTGCCGGGGGAATGGGGAGGAAACTGCCGTAAAGAGCCTTTTCAAGGTCTCCATCGTCGCTACTGATAGGGTTGTGTACGGTCACGAGATAGGTACCGGTGGTGAATGTTCCTTCTACCTGTAATTCGTACAGGGTAGAAACGACGGAGGGGAGAACGTGCCGGCGACCCAGCATGCTCTTTCCGATAGACATGAGATCGGCTACGGAGTATTGTCCATCGCGGATCAGCTGTAATCGGGGAACAGGAGTTAACAGGGATGATCAAGGTGAGTTTCTCGGGGTAGTGGGCTGTTTACCTCCTGCAGGTTGGACGAGATCAACGCCTACCAAAGGTCGTCAGTCATGTTTCCAGCAAATCACGATGCGCAT
The DNA here is from genome assembly GCF_003184625.1 of Aspergillus neoniger CBS 115656. Classification (NCBI taxonomy): domain Eukaryota; kingdom Fungi; phylum Ascomycota; class Eurotiomycetes; order Eurotiales; family Aspergillaceae; genus Aspergillus; species Aspergillus neoniger. Next base: position 260,393 of record NW_020291136.1, read on the forward strand.
GAACTGGAGCTAATATGCAACATACCGCAGCTTCGGCATGGTTGAGACGAATACCGCGAGCCAGTCGACGCTGAGCCAGGAAGCCCAGCTGAGAGATAACGAGCTTGTCAAGCTAGAGAGAAGAGCAGAAAGTCAGTCACTCCACCTAATTCGAGCAGTTTAGTGCGGCAAATGATGTCGCAGCATACCTCCTTGGGACTCAAATGCATGCTGGGCTGGCAGTGAAAATGCCCTTGACTTCGAAATCACAAACGTCCGCGCGGGACCAAGAATGAAGCAGCGGACCCAACCTCCGACGCAAGGCGGGTTTTCTGGGGGTGGAAAAGGTGGGCGGGCAACAATATGAGATGTCAGATAGCGAACGCGGACTTTGTTGTTATTTTGGAGAAGTTGACAGGCCAGAATGGACCAGGGACGCAGGCTCGGGAGAGGAATTTAAACGCCACGGCCGGGGGAGAAAAGGCGCGCCGGATCGGGAGGTACAAGTGGAAAAGGTGGGGATATCCAGACATTCCATCTTTGGCATCCTCATACTTTCGCGAAACGAGCGAAGCCAAAGGCCCGATAAGCGGTCGGCAGCTGCTGATAAGCATGACATCGACCTATGGCAGCCCGGCTTGGACCAGGTGACTAACGGCTTGCAGTCAATCGGGAAACTTCGCTTGGAGTTTTGGACTGAACATCGGCACTCGCCGGCCACTGCAGCCTCCACTTCTTTCCCCTTTCAGTCTAGTCGCTATCAGTTCGCTTCAGCCCAATATGTACCCCGGGGAATGATACCACCACCGTAACATCTATTTGAGCTAGTATCTACATTCTACATGCTGCTACTGGACTAGTCAATGTATAAGCTGTCATTTAGGTTGAAAACAAGCTTTTTCTTTTTCCTTTTTATTCCTTTTTTTTTGTCTTCCATTCAAATTGAACTACCAATGACCCAGCCCCAACTGCATAACACCCCGCAAAGCGCAAAACAGTCAAGACGCCAACAGGCCCTAGGAACGTAAAAAAGATAACACAGCAACCCCAATAGCAATAGCTCCCAACAAATCAATCCGCAATATGCTACACACACAAAGAGTAGTCATATAAAGGGACAAAATTTACATCATGTAGCAACTACCAGTGGCAGTAGACAGGCGCCCAATTCCAATTTGAACACCATACCTTCTCCAGATCAAGATCACCAATCGCCTCATACTGGTCATACTTACTCCTCAGCACCGGCCTCGCTCTTGCGCTTCTTCTTGGTGGCGCGCTTGTTCTCGCCACCTGCAGCCTTGCGAGCAGGGGTCTCTTCCTGCTCCTTCTCCTTGCGAGCAGCAGCGCCACGCTTCTTCTTCTCGGGAGACTCCTTCTTCTTCTCGCTGGGGGTCGGTGCCTCCTTGGCAGCAGGCTTGCCCTCGCTGCGACGACGCTTGGTGCTGCGCGGGGGAGTGGGCTCCTTGACCGGCTCGGGAGAAGACTCCTCCTCGGACTCTTCCTCGGATTCCTGCTCCTCATCTTCAGACGCCTCGGTGGCCTCGGCGCCCTCAATACCTTGGTGCAGCTGGCTGGCAGCCTTGGCATCGTCCGAGTAAGGGAGGCCAGCCTTGTAGGCCTTCACCTTCTCCTTGTAGATGGCAAGGTTGTCCGCATACAGCTTCTTCCAGACCTGTGCGCGAATTAGCAACGGTGCTTTTCGTGATCAAAAGTGCAAGTCGACATACCTCCTTCTGGGGTTCAGGCATCTCAGCCCAACGGCGAGTACCCTCGTCAGAAACCTCCTTGGGCTTGGCATTGGGACCCAGCTCCTCAGCAATACGGGAGCGGTTGTGCTGCATGTAAAGGAAGAAGGGAGTCAAGGCGCGCTTGGGAGCGTTGGGGTCCGGGGGAGCACGCTTGCGCTTCTTCTTCTCGCCCACTTCGGACTTGGCGCCAGGGCTGGTAGCGCGCGCACCAAGCAGACCAGACTCATACAGGGAGCTGGTGATGCCGGTGATGCTGCTGATGTCCAGAGCAGTGGGGGTGCGACCCAGGACAGTGTCGGCATGGTTGAGGTAGGCCTTGGTCAGCTCAGAGACCGCGGCCGACAGTTGCACTAGGCTGGAGACAACCTGCGAATGAATTAGTGAGGCTTGTTGGGGAGCAGCATGGGCGACGGTGCGGATGCCGGAAGTGATGGTATGGATGGCAACGGTAGCACGGGAAATGGGCGCCACCAGCGCCGGGGCAGGCGCTGCTGATGGCGCCCGCTCTGGAGATGAGCGTCCGCGCCGGGCCATGGGGAGTGGAAAAGGCGTGGCGCGAAACCAAGGAAATGCGCGGTGCGATTACAGAAGCGAATAAGAGGGCAAACAAAGGGAAATCAAAGCTGAAAAGCCAGCTGCAAAGGAAATAAAGCCAGAGAATTCTAATGCGAACACCCAAGGAATGGTACAAAGCTGGGTTGAGAGGGGAAATGAAAGCCAAAGGCGTCGCGCAGAGCCCGTCGGGGCGGCCTTTTGTTTACGGACGCGTGGTGGTGAATTTTGGGGGGTGCGAGGCCAGCGCAGCGCCCGTCCACCGTAGCTTAAGGGAAGCAGTCGGCAGGCCGCGCGCGCGCGCCGGAGGGCAAAACGACGGAAAGAAAAGATACACCAGAAAACCAAAATTTACTTACACTGTCGCGAGTGCGGGTAAAATCTTCAACGTTAACGGTGACAGTGTCATCCCTAGCCTTGGAATCTTCGCGGCGAGACATGATGGAATGAGCAGACGGCGGGGGGCGGGCAACCACACCGAAACGATTAATGGATGAGATATGGGGGGGGCGGCGAACACAAGTAATGTTAAGGAAGAAGGGAAAGGAAGGGAAGGGCGATGACGGGAAGAAAAGAAGATTTTTCGCTCGCTAGCGGGGTCCAGTTTAGCGGGACGAGGCCTCCTAAATACTGCCCCGTTCGCCGCTGGCCTCCCCTCGCTGTTTTGGGCTTAGGGAACTCTTCTTCTCTTTCTTCGGGCTGATCGTCCCTCCCTAATCATAGTGGCCTTTAGGGGGTCTGCCTTCCCTAAACCTGGGCGACTGTCTTCCCCCCTCCCGGTGTCTCTAGAGGGTCTTTCCCACTAATTCTCTCAGGGAGGAGGGGCCTTCCTGGTCTTCCACTCTTCTGCTGCTGCTGCTGCTGCAGGGCCCCCCTTGGCACCCGGGCCTAACCTGTTAACCTGAGCAACCCCTCCTCCCACAAACCATCGCCCTGAAACTCGCTGAAACCCACTACTGTACTGTAACCCGCCACCTGCCCATCTTCCCCCGAACCCTTCCGGTGCAGCAAGCAAACAATCCCATCCCCCTCTCTCAGAACCTATGTACCCAACTTTGACAATCCCATTGAAGAAACACCAATCTCAACAACATAGAACTCAAAGATAGGTTAAAAATAACTGCGCATTTGTCGCATAACATCAGACTATTCACAAAACTCATCAACAGCCATCCCAACACATATATATACCCAATCGCATCCCTGAAAATGTAGATGACAGACAGTACTTACTCCTCATGCTGGTCAGCCACCCCACACCCGGCGCATCCGCGTAGCTGCACACCCACACAGTAGTAGTAGTAGTAGTAGTAGTAGTAGTAGTAGTAGTAGTAGTAGATGGTCCATCCCACGCAACCACCCCCAAACCCTGGCAAGTTACTTAGCAGCAACAAACGAGCCTACTGCTGTGGCTACCCCGCGCGCTCTGCCGCACCAGCACTCCTCAATCTTCTTCCCCCGAGTAACTGAATACTACGGGACGGAAGAAATCTGCATCCTCATACAGCCTGCTGCTGCTGTTTATCTACCATGATGATGACACGCGGGCGCGCATCTTATGATACATCATATTAGTATTATGTGGGTATTTATTTTGGGTAATTCAAGATAAGAAGATGTTGCCTGATCTTCTGACATGTTTTTGATCTTCTTTTTGTTTCAATTCATTTTGAGTAGCTTTCTCAGTAGTTGGTTGATCTTATTGTTGGGGTTTGGGGGATATATTTCAGTTAGTACCAGTAGTACATGGACTTGATTGTGGTTGCGCAACAGCTCTTTCGATGATCAACACTTACTACTACTTAGTAAAGTACTAGTACTTAGTGCCCTTTCTAATAGTGGCTACAAATGCCACATATACCGGACATATATATATATATATATATATTTACTATTAGTAGTACTGGAATTCCGAGGAGTTACCGCTTTGCTAGAGTAGTAATAGCAGCTAGTACTATTGGTCATATAGGAGCCTGTGAAGGAAGGGTCTCTTTTAGGCACGATGTCAATACTAATATCATTGCTTGAAGTGAAGACGTATATAACCTGTGCATTCTTGCAGTGATTGATTCAATAAACAATGGCTTCATCATTCGTTTGGTGTTTAGCTACTGGTGCTGAATTTGCTTTTGCGGGGCAGGGCTTTGTTTACTTTTCTGCGTAAGCGCATGGGACGCCTTGGTGCTTGTGCTTGTGCTTGTGCTTAGTAGGTCCCCTGCTTATCGTGGTAGTTAGTGAGGGGCTGCTTACTCCCCGGAGATACCTCTCGCGCGCTACTTGACAGATCAGGCGCGGCATCTGTCTCTTGTAGATTACGATATGAATTTTTGTGTTTATTGCAAGTAGGTATACATTCTACACGCTCAAATCGTTCTATAATGACATGGCATGTTCTTTCTTTCCTATCAATGATTTATTCTCTCCTCATGTACACCCCATCTAGAACTTGAAGACCTGCTCCTTAGAGTAGCCCAGCTCCTTCAGGATACCGGACAGCTCGCCCTGGTCCGTAGGGCTGTTCTTGGTGCCACTGATGGCCTTGTACAGGCCGGGGGGACCGCAGACGAAGAGCTTGATGTTCTCCTCCTTGGGCTCGGGGAGGACGGTCTTCAGGAGCTCCTTGCTGATGTAGCCCTTGCCGCCGGTCCACTCCTTGGGAGGGTTGTCCAGGACGTAGAAGGCACGGAAGCGGCGGGGGTAGGTGTTCTCGAGCTCCTCGAATTCCTTCTTCAGGAGGATGTCCTCCTCCTTGACGTTACCGAAGACCAGGGTGACCTTGGTCTGATCCTCGGGGTTCTTGAAGATCTCACGCGCAAGCTGGTACATGGGGGTGATACCGGTACCACCAGCGATCAGGCAGATGTGGTTGTGCTTGTTGGTCTCCCAGGGGTACTTGACGATGGGGCCCTTAAAGTCCAGGCGCTGGCCGACGTTCATACTGTGCAGGTGCTCGGACATGGGTCCGTTGGGGTAGACCTTGACGACAAGGTCGATGTAGCCGGGGGTTTCTGCGCCAAGTCAGTAAATGTCAAAAAGTGTTTGAGGCTGGTTTGTGAGAGCATACCCTCATCGCTGGTGGGGGTGTAAGGGCGGATGACAGCCTTGGCGTCGGCGGGCTTGAACTTGGTCAGGAGGGCAGCTGCGCGTTCATGAGTAGGAATTCCGGATGGTTATTTCAGAGCAAGACGACATACAGGCAACCTGGAGGCCGGAGACAGCTTCCTTGTCCTCGAACTCGAAGCGCAGGCGCTTGGTGTTGTGGTTCAGGACCTCAATCTCGGACAGCTTCAGGTCAAACCATCCTTGGTCACCACCCTTGAAGACCTTGGGGCGGTCGACAACAGCGGGGGCCTCAGCGGTGGCCGAGTTGTAGCGGTAGAGACCGACAGCGACACCGGTGATACCAACGGCGGCGTAGATGGGAGCCAGGGAAGACTTGCCCTTGGGCGCTTCCGTGGAGTACTTGCGGAAGCCCTGTGGTAAGCCGGAATTAGCACAAAATTCGGTCGTCGGTAGAGATCGGGAAGGGCGAAAAGGGTAGGAAAATGACAGCGCTCAGGTGAAGAGGGATGAAGCATACCTGCTTGAGGGGCTGAGCGCAGCGAAATGCTTGACGAGCGAACATTTTGAATGAATGACAGACACCAATGCGTGCTCAATGGGTGGTGAGAGGAAGAGGGAAGGTCAAGGGAGCAAGAGCGGAGGGAAGAGGACCTTCGGCAAAGGTAATTACTAGTCTCAAGCTCCTCCCTCTCGGACTCCGAGACGCCGTTTCCGCACATGACGCAATGGGGCCGCTCGCGTGCCTGGCGTTTTACTAATTACAAACTGACATTTGATGGACATCTCCATCTCTATGTAACTCTTGTCGATGGATAAAGAATTGAAAGTCCTCTATACTGGGGTTATATATCTGGCCTTGTGAACCGCACACTATTATAGAATTCTCTTGAAATAACCCCAGACAGCCTGATGGCCTGTCTTACTGGCCTTCCTTACAGAACATATACTACCTGCAATATGGCCGAGCGCCAGCGGATAAATTCATATCTGGAATCGAACCCAGTTTCTGTAGATACTTGACCGAATCCCTTCTTAGCTGTCTTTATTCTAGAAATAACAGCTTTGTACGCGAGAATAATTGCTGTGCTGTGTATGTACGCCAAATGCCTAGCGAGGATCTGTTGTCCACAAGCCGTCGTTCTACAGGCCAGATTGTCAAAGGTTTTTTGTTGAATGACTTGGCCCTAATCAAGTGAATAGACTAGACACAAGTAGTGCCACTAATACCTGGAGGATAACAAAGTCATTGAGGCAAGAAGCCATGATGTCAAGCGTGTTATATGTTTTCCCACTGCCACCCTCGACATCCGACGGATATACATGGCTAAACCCGAGGCAGCCAGAAACGCCACCGCGACTAGGCTCTGTCAACGTCCCACAAATATGCCCATAATATCGGAACAAAGAAATAACGTTCCGCATGCTAGCCTATATTTGCAGGTATTAGATAAACCCAACTGGCAAACAATCTGGGGAAGCATAAATAGATGATTGTTGCATATATAGGTATGTATCGAAAACCCCCAAATTGTGGGTTCCGGATGTAGATTATGGAAGAATTTCGATCCTCGTGGAACAATAGGACCAGCACTACGCAAAGCGTTATACGATGTCTACAGTACGCTATGCCCCGTCCAAGAATAAACAGAAACAATACCCCGGTATTTTTTGATATAACTTGAAAGGGTCGCTGCAGAGGACTTAAAGAGACATAAAAACCATCCGTCCCATTACCTGGGTTGAGGAAACACGCCCTGTCCGCGTGCTCCGTGTCCTTCGTGCATGCTATGGCCATAACATAGTCATTCATCCACACACTCCGATCACCCAAACCCAAAACGTCACATTTACGCGAAAGTAGAGGGACGAGAGTAAGCGAACACCTTCTTGCTGTTGGCAGCACGGTGGGGCAGGGGGAACTTGAGGTTCTTGGAGAGGAGCTGCTTGATGTAGGGGCGGCGGATGCTGTCGGCGTTCTCGATCTCAACAACCTTAAGGATCTGTAGGAACGTAGTTAGATCGCAGTATTCCTCGGCAGAAAGAGGATAGGAATCTCAACGTACGTGGATGGAGCCGAAGCGGGCACGGTGACGGGCAGCCATATCCTGGTAGAGAGCCTCAACAGCCTCGGTGCGGCTCATCTCACGGAACTCCTTGTACATGTTGTGGGTGCCGGAGCGGGAGTCGTAGCGGAGCCAGATACCGAAGTTCTTGACCTTGGTAGGGCGCTTCTCGCTGATCTATTGGAGAAAAAAGACAGGCGTCAGCCAACACTGCCAACTTGTCGCTTTATAACGGCCACACATACCACATTGATGCTGACGATCTCACCGTTGGCCTTCTTGACCTTGCGGAGCTGGGTCAGGAAGTACCAGAACCGGGACTTAGCGACAACAGTGTTGGGCGCAAAGATGCGCATGCGGTACAGCTTGGGCGTGGGGTTAGCCTCGGTGGGCAGGTGACGCCCAATGACCTGGTACTCGGTGAGACGCCCTATGGATCCCAGTCAGCCATGTTATCCTATCCGATGAGAACTGCCTCGTGCAATGGTTTCAGTCGTTGCGTATATTCCGTGCGAAACGTTGTTGACGGTTGTGCGAGCTGCCGATACTTCTGCGATTATTTCATGTGTGCGCCACGATATCGAAATTTTCGTCCTCCCATATCCGTCGCCCAAAGTTGAATAATCCACCCATCAATCTTGCTTCCAATCGAGTCCAATCCAATTTCAATCAAGACTTGTATGATCCGATGTTGCCGAGATAATATGATGCCGTAAAAAGTCGTTCAACGATCGCAGGGGGAACATCGCAAAAGCCGATCCACCATTGGGAAACAATATTGGAATTCTGGAAAATTTAACTCACCCATCTGGTAAATTCAGTCAGTAACAATTTCAATATGTCGATGAGCAGATCAAAAAGGTAGGGCTTACTTTGATTGTTGACGCTGTAGTGGTTAGTCGACGAGAGGTGTGCCGGCTGCTGGACTCGTCGCGGAAAGGAGGATTTTTGGAACAGTTGATTGTGAGCTAGGTTTAGCCCTGCTTAGGGCTAAGCGACCGTGTGGCTTGGTAACCCACCTTGCCTGTTTTGGAACACTAGCCACAGCCAAGGTGGCAGCAGTGATTAGATAACACGGATTCCCTGAGCGGCGCCGCAGTTTCCCCACCTTCGCCCGATCGCGTCCGCGGCTGGCTTCATGGACCTGGAACTCCTGTCAGTGACGCCGATTGTTGGTCTCCGTGGCTCGGACGTACGATCGCCGTGAATGCATGTCCGCTGTTGAACCTTTCCCCTCCTTCCCCGCGATCTAGACCTACACTCTTGCAGTCATCAACCATGTCCAACATCTTCGATGATTTCAAGGAAGGCCAGAAGATCGGCTCTGGCGCCCGCCTGGCGGCATCTCTCTCCCCCGTCGCGACTGCGGAGTACCCCGACCGTCTGAAGTCGTTCTACTACTTTTCTAACGCCGTACATGTTTCCGCCGACCTCCGCTACTCGCTCTTCCAAGCAAATGGCCTGAGGCTTCCCAAGCAAGAACAGAACTCGTGGGTCGATATCTTTACCGCTTATTGGAAAGCCGTGGGGGAGATAGTTCTATTCGACGACTCCCCCAGACATGCTAGTTGGGTAAAAGTGTTCGATGCGTGGAAGGATACGGCAAATCAATTGATTAGGGGCTACTCGACAGGCAGTCTGCAAGCTTGGACGGTGCCATGCTTGTACTCTGTCGGAAGATATTTGCGGGCCTTCGCCATGAAGGCCGATGCTGAGCTTTCTGCCCAAGACTCCGTCACTTTCGACGGTCGCTTTCAAGATGATGCGACGGATGCCAAGAATCCAAAGCTGGAGGAAGCTACACGGGTGCTCAACAGGATGTTTACTTTGTGTCTAAGTGACCGGTAAGCTATTTTCGGAAGTGTTGTGGACATACCATGCTAAGGTTGTTTAGGGCACCGATCGAGGAATCGCGAAAATGGGGCATCTACGACACTACAAACCTGCTGTTCAAGACATACTTCAAACTCAACACTGTTGGCCTCTCCAAGAACTTGCTGCGTGCCCTCAATGCCTCATCTGCCGATCTTCCCGGCTTAGACGCCTTTCCCAAGTCTCATATTGTCACCTTTGAGTACTACGTCGGTGTTATACACTTTCTGGATGAAAATTATGCCGAAGTATGTGCTTCTGTCACCTGTTTTGGGTTCTGTTGCTAATAGCTGGGTTTAATAGGCTGAAGAGCATCTGTCGTACGCATGGAGGATGTGCAACAAAGCTGCGACGAAGAATAGAGAGTCAGTAGTATACATGTCGTCTTCGTGCTATATTGCTGACTACTTCCAGGTTGATTCTCACCTACCTCGTTCCCTGCCATCTTGTCACCACACACACTTTGCCCAGCAAAAAGCTTCTTGCACCGTTCCCTCGTGTAGAGAAGCTCTTCCGTCCATTGTGCGACTGTATCAAAAAGGGAGACCTGGGCGGGTTTGATGCCGCGATGACAGCCGGGGAGGAAGAATTCGTCAAGAGGCGCATATACTTACCCCTGGAAAGGGGACGCGATATCGCTTTACGGAACCTCTTCCGCAAGGTCTTCATCGCCGGTGGATTTGACGAACCCAAGGAAGGACAGCCTCCCATTCGTCGCACGCGGGTTCCCGTTGCTGAGTTCGCAGCGGCGTTAAGGATCGGTACCCATGCCGATGATCGGTCCCGCGTAGACATTGATGAGGTTGAGTGTCTGCTGTCAAACCTTATCTATAAGGTGCGCAATAAGATGCCCGTAAACCATCGAAACACTAAGCTGACCAGAGTCGTAGGGATTGATGAAAGGCTACATTGCCCGTGAACGCGGCATGGTTGTATTGAGCAAAGGTGGCACTGCATTCCCTGGAACGGGGGTTTAGCACTACTATCAACCGTCATCGCATCTTCGGTGACGCCCTATCACACTTATCGAACAGTATCGGGTCACCAGTATACTATCGCCCGAAGGGCATTACCCGAGAGCCTTCAAGATCACGGCTATGGCAGGGACGTCTGCAGCGCTGGCCAGCCTGTATTACATGCGCTCCAACAGCCCTTCGAGCAGCTCCCGTGCAGCATGCATATCATAGATGACCGCTTACAGGACCCATACCTCCAACGGCGCTGGTACATGAACGGACGGTAGGCCCGCAGTTGTGCAAGTCGTACAGTAAGTGCTGGTGACATGCCTCTACTGCCTGGTTCAAGCTGAAAACGCTGTAATCTATACCATGATAGACCGATTATAAATACCACATGACCTCATGACAGATACAATCTCGCATTCTGTATAAATCCCCATAACAGACACATTACTATACAAACATCGCATCAAGCAATACATAGCATACACTACTAATCCATCCCAACACAACAATGCCATCCCCTCCCAATACATTATACCAAATAGAACAATCCGCCCAAACCAGCCGGGCTGCATATATCACTAACACGTCCCTTCACCCCTCGCCGCCTCCTCAAGATCATCCTATAGTAAACCACCCACATTAGCCCTCCGCACACACACCCTTTCACTTTGCAAAAGAGAAACCGGAACTCACCATATGATTACACATCGCCACAAACAAATCAAAAAACAACTTCCCCCCACGTTCCATCTCCATCTGCATCGTCCCACTCCGCTTAAACGTTCCCCGACTGCGTATGATCAGCGCCAGATAATGCGCCCGCAGCTTACTCTCCGTATCCGGCGTGTGCATGTACGCGTACCGCGCACTGCTCAGGATAATATGGCAGGGGATGTTGGAGTGGAGGCCTTGCTTTTTCAACGAGAGGCGTTTGAGATGCTCGAGGGAGTATTTCTCGGCTGCGCAGCTATATAGTACAGTTTCTTGTGTTAGTATGGGATGGGGGTTATTGATTGATAATTTGTCTGGGGAGGAAGGGGTTGGTTGACGTACTATACTGCGGTGTCGCGGAGGATTTCTGCTCCTACGGCTGGGTGGAAGATGATGGCGCTGGGGTCGGTGGTGTCTTTGGTATTAGTGGTAGTATTATTTCTGGTATTAGGAGTAGAGGATGAGGAGGAGGAGGTTGTTGTTTCCAAGTCCCATGTGTTGGTGGATTTGTCGTGGCGGAGACGGGGGTAGTAGTCGCCGCGGTAGAGGTATTCGAGGACGCAGGAGAAGATTTCGGGTTGTTCGTCGGGGAGGTCGATTGTTTTCATGGATTTGGTAGGGCTTGGTGAGGAGGAAGGGGAAGAAGAGGGGGAGGAAGAAGAGGAGGTGTCATTGTTGGGAGGATTGCAGAGGGCTGCGAAGTAGGGCGAGACGCAGAGGATGTCCTTGTGTGCGGCGAAGAGGCGTTTGGTTGGGCCGATGGTGAGAGTTATTACGCCGTGGGAGAGGGAGGAGTTGCTGTTTGGTAAAATTGGGGTCTTAGGGTTAGTGGGTGCTTTGGATTTTTACTGAGATGGGATAGGGAGAGAAGGGTTGTAAGAACCTTCCGTCTGGGGGTGTTTCGGGAGTGTGTCTGCTGCGATGGAGACGTCGTGATGCGACGACTGATTGTTCGCGAGATCGCGGTTTGGCCTTGCCGGCTCGGTATCTGGAGGAGAAGCTCTCTGGGTGGTGGGAATGTAGGCGTTTTGTGGAGAGGATTCTGGGGCTAGGGCGATGGAGGCCCTGCTGCTGCTGTGGTTGTTGCTGTTGGGATAGCATTGTGAGGGAAGGGATTTGGGGGGAGATGGGATGGAATAGTAGCTGGGGAGAAAGAAAATGACCCTGGAGATGGGAATCAGGGGTTCCTTGCGATTATAAAACTAGTGGTAGTACTGTAGGATACTCGGTGGTAGAGAAAGAGATGGTAAGAACTGGACAGATACATGTATGTTTGACCTCTCCTATTTGAAGTGCCTTCTTTGTCTCTGGAAAGGGGTTGCTGAACCACAAGCACAGGCCATCCTTTACTCCTCGCAGAGGAAGGGGAACGAGGGAAAAGTCTCCAGCCTTTTGATCTCCAGATCCTGGTCGAATTCGACGCATTATAGATCAACTCGACCAGGATGCATGTCCCTCTTTACGCAGGAGGGGACATGGAGAGGGGAAGAGCAGAGAACGCGTAACGGCAGGTACTGCTAGTAATGGACGCGTAAAGTGGTTTTTTGTGCATCGCCAAATGATCGCGCAGTCACGGGAGAGCCATTGGCCAATGATGGCTTCAAGGGGGGAGATTGGGAGGTGGAGACTTGGAGACGCCAGAGCGAATCAGCCCGGCATTCTTCGTTCCGTCCACACCCGCGATCGGCGCAGAGACTCGATGCATCCAAGTTTGTGGATGGCTATGGTTTGTATGGCCAGCGGGGACAGGGTTCTTCCTGGTCATTACTACTCGTTGACTAAACGCAAAAGCATGGCTCGTCGTGTCCAGTTGGTGCGGATGGGCGGAATCCACCATCCGTGACTCCTGGGTCCATCTAGGAATCATTTGTCTGTCATACCGTCGTACCGGTTGCATCAACAGCCGCTCCTTGAGAATACACACGACACCGTAAGACAGTTAAATTTCGCATGCAGGGACCCGCTTGCATCTCCTGAAGACAGCCTTTCACTGTGAGATGGTTAGTCTTGTCCTTTCTAGGCTGGAAGGCGTTTAACCTTCGAAGTTGATAGCTCAGATTCCTACCCCGCCGACACACTGGGCGATAAAACGCTGATAATATTATATCCTTTCAAACATAGTAACGAAACGTTGCGTTATGTACAACCATGTACAACCCAGGTCCTGAGCCTGCCCAACCCATGTACGCCCATACCATAACGCCTGCTTGCAAATTGTGTAACCGACGCCCATTGCGGTGTGGAGATGTGCCTGCACTTATGTCCGCTATATCTGCTGAACTGACCCTGTCGGTCCAACTAGAGGAATACCTTTCTCGCCTCCCGAGGGTGACTCTCACTCGGGCAGTAAGGGCACTTGAACCGGCTACCCTTGCACAACCGTTTGAGTGACTCCTCCGCGATAACATGCCCACAGGGCATCATCATGGGGGGATTTTCATCCGTAGTTTGCTCCTTTGATACGGGACATACAAAGATAGAATGGAAGAGATACGACGGGGGTAGCGGGATCTCGACCTATATGGCGCACCAGTCAGCTCACGAACCGTCAGGCATGTCCGCATCGACTTGACTTACCGGGAGCTCGTTCTCCGTGGTCCACTCGGTTCGTTTGGCTTTCATGATAGTCTGTAACTTCAACAGCGTCGGCAGCGCAATGGCACCGGCAGTAGCAGCAACATATAGGGGCGAATCTGCCGACAATCCGAGTAGCGAGCAAAACTCTCGCGTGAATGAGTGTGCCACATCGGACCATGCCGACGGGTTGTTGAAGATATGGTTGTACGGGGAGTCTCGCAGATTGGGGCAAAAGGCCATTGCACCCATGAGCTGCTGGACCTCGCGCAGATACCTGGGCAAGAATGTGTGGAATTCACGCCTGCCATATTCCAAAGCTGCCTGCCGCCCACCCGGACTGGGTCCTTGCTGATGTTGTCCGCCGTAGAAAAGCCAGACGAATTGCAGCCTGCACAATTCAAACTCAAGGTTACTACCCCTCGCCTCCAAAGCCTCCTTGTTCTCTCTGGACCACTGTATTGCCGGCAGCAGGTTATTATTTTCCTTCAGCTCATGAAGAATGTGGTACATAGTGTGGAACTGTTGCCGCACTTCGCCCGGCGGAACTTCGTCGAGATCTAAGAGCGAGGCCGCATTGTCTATAGCCCCTATATCTCCTTCCTGCTGTTTCTTCATCGCTTTCTTTTGTGCCATTTCGTTCAGGAACTCTGATGCAACGGAAAACTGTCCTTCTCGGAGAAGGTGCATGGCGATAGCTCTGTTGATAAGGTGTTCTTGGGAGGAAAGGACATCGTGTTCGGTGCTCGGCAAAGGCCGGTCTTTGAATAACTGCGACAGTGAAAGTAGTCAACATATGCCATTCACCATGGGAACCCGACGCGTGCTACCTTATCTAACGATTTGGAGTATTTGTTCAGACCACTGTGTGTTTCTTTAAGACTATCGTTGATAGAATCAAAAGATGATTTGACGGGATTCTGGAGCTTAGCCAGTGTAATGGATGCTTGACTGGGATCTGGGATTGTCCGCGTGATCAGTATAGTTCCAGGATCAAGGCCCGCGCAACGTCCGACGAGGCACACGCACCTGCAGCAATTGCATCTCGTGCCGACTGAAGCAAATCTATGGTAGACTGCACGTTCTTGATACCTTGACCGGCCTTGATCTTCTTGGAAAGCCGGTCGTGCTCTTTCTGCACCAGCTCCATGACGGGGCAGACGGGAAAGCGGTGTCCGACAGTTACCGCACCTTCACTAGGCAATCGTTGCAGCCATATGTAGGTGATTCTGATGGTTGTGCTGCTCACCGCAAGATCTGAAATAAGAATGTGAAGCTCAACAACGAAATTGTGAGGGAAATACTCGAATAGAATAGAGTCGCCTTCTTCTCCAGGTCATCGGAGCATATGGGCAGGTGAGGAGGAGAACGGAGCGGCAACCAGCCCAATTACGACATGAACCATCACGTGCAACTATCCGGGTGCCCCGCCCGCAGCCCGTTTGCAGTCAACTTTGCCCAATGACATGATCTAGATCACTTCAATGCAATCTATAACTGATTGCTGTCTACTGAACAAAGGTCATTCGTGAATCCTACTAGTATCCCTCTCAGACGCCAAGCATCAAACTGTCACTGAATCTCAAGAATGATTTGAAAATCAGACTCGCAATGAGTGCGGCCTCGGATTGCCAGTCACACTCTGGGATTGCTTTTCCCCTCACTAATGCAGTGAGATGCCGCCTTACGTTGCCAGCTCACAAGTAGCTAACCAACTAACGAGTTAACAAGAGAACCCGAGTCACTGAGCAAGTAGAGATCCGTGCCCTACCCGAACAGCCTGTATAAATGCCTCTGCTCCTTTTGTCAGAGACCATGCTGGAATCATACTGGACGCTTCCCACCCACTCAAGGCTTTCAGGCCCTCTTTGTCCTGCGACATCGGGTATTCGAAGCACACGCTCGCTAACCACGCTGTTCCGCTTCGTTTCTGGAGCCTTATCAGGTACCTGTCGTCTGCATTACCAAGGGCCATCGAGATAGGCACATCTCCGTACCTTCGGATCAAAAGCCAATATCAACTGCGAATATAGTGAGAGGCATTTAGAAGGGACCACAACAAACGTGTCTCTCCATACGCCTTATCTGTCAACATGGTGTCTCTCCTCTGAGGCCCTTGGTTTTGAACAGGCTTCCGGATGTGTGGCGAGGACGAGTGATTAGTCTAGGTAAGTCTCACTTTTTGTCGCGGTGAAGTAGCTCTGCCCGCGCCGAAGGATGCCTATTCACGACTGTTGTCTATCCTGGATGTCCACCACAGCATAGCACTCATTGTGTGTACGAATGCCTTGGTGCAGCAAAATGTACGGCTCGGTCAAAGATGCCAACTCAAAGGGCAATCACTTTTTCGTAGTTATCAAGTCATCCAACCAAGCTCGTTGTGTTCGGGAACATGACTGGGTCTAGTAGCCGTAGTTCCAAGGTGAGTATGGCAGAACATGGCTTAGACATCGACGGACTGCACCCGACTCGCTCAGGAACCCACATACACCACTTTTGACTCTATCAGCGGATATTGCCAGAATTATCAGACTTAGAAATTTGGATTACTCCTTTAAGTGTGTGACAGGGTGTCGGTAACTCCCTGGTGAAGCAGAATAGTCACTGTAGGATCATACAGGCAGCTTCTGACCAATCACAGCCAAACATGGAACCTCGCTTACGCTAGCTCACCCGGTGGGTCCCCGCCGCGGCACTATATAAGCTCAGCGCACCCGCCCTTCTTTTGGGCTTTTTCTTTCTTTCTTTCTCCATCCTGGTGCACGGGTTTTACACGTGTCAGTGAGGAGACATCCGAGACCGTGTTTTTGCTAGTTGAAAACTACCTAGTTTGACCGCTCTCCTTGGTCTTCGGATCGGGGAGGAATTTTTGAAAAAAAAAATGCCGTGTCTCCAAAATTTGGAGACGGTTTAAGAGCACGTAGACAGCGCTGCTGTTGCCCTTCTGTTAGTTCATTTGGGTAGTACTCGAGATTGGTCTTCTTTTCACTGCTGTTGTCTCCCTTGAGGAGGCCTGGAGAGAAGAGAGCCTAATCACCTGTGATAAAATCCTACATCCAGTAGACGATACGTTAGACACCCATGCTACCTGCTCCATGTGAATCCAATTGTTCGCCGCACATGCGCGACTCGGGCCGTGTCACTGGGTACTTGGGCTGACGGACGCGTCCAGTGTGTGCCCACTCGCCACGGCTTCTCCCATAGGGCTCTTGTGGCAGTGCTGAGGAACGATTGAGTTGTGGCTGAATGCACCTAGGCAGCTGCGTTTCATGCAGAATTGATTGGTCTAGATGTAGAGTAGTGTTCTAGAATGGTAACAGCGCTCTCACGCTTACCCTCAGGGATTGTAAGACTAACCAAATACCGTCGCGTTATTCTGTATATATCTTAATGGCATTGAGACACCTGCTAGTTTCGGATATACACTGTTTATTCCGTGGGGTCTGTTGGACCAAAGTGGCCCCAAAAAGTCAGGGCGATGATGGCTTAGCCGCTCACCGCTCCAGGTCTGGTGGGAATCCCTTGTGACGTCGCCAACTGAAGTCGCTGCACATGCCGGTAACAACAACCACCTCTCGGCCAGGCTTGTGCTTCTACTTTCTCCTTCAATGATTTGACATGACATGGACAGCCCTTAGCCCGGCTTGTCACATCCGTGCTTGACATTTTTAAAGCTCATAGCTCCTTCAACCTCGGATATGTTACGGTTCTTCTTCACCTCTGTACAATACGATAAGACCCCCGGAGGGTCAACGCTTCTGTCTCTTTCGCCTTTATTTGAGCACGGCCTCCTGATTTCCTCTTCTTCAGCTTTCTTAAACTCACGCGCACTCCCATAGTGGAAACACCATATATACAGCCCTTATGTGCTAAGGAATTGCCCGTCTTAACCATGCCACCTCCCGCAACGCAGACAGGTGGCCAAGCACCGCCTCCTACGTCGGCCCCCCGCGAGTTGGCAAAACACTCTATCAACACGAAAGATGTACCGTCTACACAGATCAGTGGTCCTGAGGGACAGTCGCCACAGCATGGCCACCAGAAACTCGTATTCACCGATCCAGTTGCCCTCAGATATCTCGAAGAGGATAAATCAGCAGTTGTGCTAGGTCGACGATTGACTTTGGAAGGATATGAGACTTTCATTGTTGAACAATGGGCCTGCACGCGCATACACCCTACCTTCATAATAACCACCTATACTGGGGATCCTTCGCACAAGGTTGTGGTGGGGGTGCTGAGCGTCCCCACAGACGAGTCTACGTGGTCGCCCCGTATGAAGATGTATTTCGGCGCAGTCACGCAATGCCAAGCGCGGAAAAAGGAAACGCCATTGGGAACACTTATGGTTACCGATCTGAACGTGTTCCCATTGGCACTGACTCTCATTCCGGTACCCGACGGTGATGTTCTAAAACACAAGGATGATTTCATCGTGAATGAAAACCTGAAACGGTTGGGCTGTTCAGGCCGCTCTGGTTTAAAGCTACAGCCACCCTCGCCCGCCACCGAGGGGAAGTTCCATCACCTTTACCGGACGAGCGAGAAGGTGCCTCTATATACTGCCGTCATAGAGCTTGTGAAGCAATGTCAGATCGCCCTGATGATGTTTGGCAATCTTGCCCCAGAGTACGTTGATGGACTGCTGTGCGATGTCACAGAAGCGGCCATAAATGATTGGTGGACCGAGACGGGTATGGATCTATACAACATTGAACCGAGTGATTCTATGTTGGGCCCTATCTCAGTAGCCGCCCTGCTGGGTACTCTCATGGGGGCGCGAAACCGGCTACATGCCTTCGGCGCTCCGGTTGGGAAGGATGCGTTTGATATTGATAACCTAAAGAAAGGCATTGGAAGCTTTCAAAAATCACAGAAGCTGAAACGTACCCGAAGGTTAGATCGACAGACCTTGGATCGCCTGCACCGGGTGACAGCAAAAGCTGCGAATGCAGAAGGCTGGACCGATGCCGTAAAATCAACCATGGCAGAACTAAGCGGACACGGGGGAGAGATGGTTATGGGAATGGTCCGCGGCCGCGAAAAAGGCGGGATAGCTGATATCGAGACCCTCGATATTGACAACTTCGCACACCTGGTCACCGGTGAACGAGCCAAATGGCTGTGGCGGGGAAAGCCGCGGAAGGGCGGAATTGACGACGGTTTTTCTGGCAGTGCACAGAGTGCAGATATGGTATTCACTACAGACGATCAGGGTGGCCATATTTGGACAAGTCGAAAACGATCTTCGCACGAAGATTTAGTGGCGGACCGCGCGCTGCAAAGCTCAGAACGTCCATCGAGGCCGCCAGAATCAGCATCGTCCTTAGATGAGAAAGACCAGAATCTAGGCCGGTTAGTTCGAAAAGGTGTGAGCGGGAAAGTGTCAGATGCGCGGGCGGGGTTTGGCCGGTTCAAGGATGCAGTAGGCCTCCGGTCCCATCCGCAGAAGCATTCGAGGGATGACATAGACCTTGGCGGTGACCCTGCTCATTTGCCTCCCATTGATAGCGACACGGAGGTGTCTCAGTCGAAGAGATCCGATGGTGCTCCAGTCGGATCCGTGGACGTGCAGGGCCTTGAAGGCCAGGCCCCGAAGGATGACTTGCAGGTTGAGTCTCCTCCAAGGACAATATTACCGCAATCACCCAAATCAAGAGCGCCAGCCATAACCGTAGAAACGGTTCCATCCCAGGCTGATTCAGAGTCGTCGCGTAAGGTGTCAGTACCCAGAGCAGATGACGAAGCGCAGGACCTTGAGCGCTGGAGGACACGCTCCACCGACATTACCGTCGACCCTCGGGAGCAGACGTCTGAAGTTGGTATTATGCTCCTGCGTCGACCGCAAAGCTGTACCGAACTGAATATGGAGAGGGACTCCAGTCGTCTTGATAACTACTGGCCCCGCCATCTGTCCTTCAGCACTGTCGAAGAGGTCGTGCTGGGATGGAATGACTTGGGAGGTGAGGCTTTCAAAGAGAAGCCCGATACCCTTCTGGAAGAGGCCATCATGCAAGAAGACATTCTAGCCTCAGATGCACGAATCTTCAGCTCACGTATCCAAGAGCTTAGTGAGCATACTGTACCTTGGGTTGAACAGCAAGTATCTTCTGTGGATGACCTCAGTCGGTGCTTACACGAGAGTCACGAAAAGGTCAACGCCGCCTACCTGGAACGGCTGTCGACATTTGAACAGATGAGAGCTAAATCGAGCGACCTGTTGACGGAAGAGCACAGCCAGCTCACCGATTACATGAGGAGGGTTGAACTAATGGGCGCGAAGCTGGACTACGAGCTCCATGTTCTAGATTCCCGTGTCGAGGATGTCGAAACCAACCTCGACGAGTTCGAACGGCATGTAAATGCCATCGAAAACAGGGTCAAGCTGCTGATACGGGGCGAGCACGAAAAGCAGGACAGTTCCTGGTTCTCCTGGTTGGGGAGAATTACCGGATGCTCAACACAGTGACTGCGAATTCTCTTTTCCTAGAAGGAAGCCTTGTAGACATATATCATTTCTAATGTACATAATTTCCGAGATAGACTTGCGCAGTTCGCGTTGACCGTGCAATGCCAAAGACCCAGCCTTCGCTAACAGCAAACCCCCATCCCAGAACCAAACAACCCTGTATATCCATGTCCGAGCGGAAGTCATCCATCCCAACTAGCATAAAACCCAGGCCTTCCGCTCCTGTTCAGTCATGCCATAAGAGAGACCAAAGGAAAACAAGCCATCCAGAAGAGCAAGCATGACAAATCTGAAAACCCGAATAGATTATACACGATTTATGAAAGAACACCAAAAGATCCAATTAGATGAACAATCGTTTCGTTGACCTCGCACTTTACATGCCGAAACCACCCATGCCGCCCTTCTGGTTCGCCTCACCCTGCATCTTCTCGCTGACCTTCATGTTGACTTCGAAGAACTTGCCGACACAGCGGTCAATGCAGACGGACTCGCCCTTGTTAAGGTCGCCTTCGCGGTAGTCGTTGGGAATGCACTTCTTGATGCAGGACTCGGTGAGACTGGTGGTCATGATTGGGTCAGTCAAGTATATAAGGTGTCGGGGAGCAGGTGTGGTGTTGGGAAGGGGAAGATGATTATGGGTTTGAAAGCAATTGGATATAATGACTGAAGCTTACCGGCTGAACATGTCGGTGACCATCTCAACTTCCGTCTCAGCCGCAGCAATCTTCTGTTCCGAGGAAAGCTTGGGGGCGCCGCCGAAGAGGAAAGACATGATGACGATGTGTAGTGTGAGGGTGGTGTTGTTTTAGCTGAGGTTAGTCAATTAGTAGCTGGTTTCAATATAAGACGGGCAATTCCAGGAGTAATTCGGTCACTCACAAGTGATAACAGAGTTGATCAATGAGTGTTAGAAGGAGTATGATGTGAATGCGCTGAATTGAGCTGCCGGAGCAGACCTGAAGTTGCCGGGATTCGAAGCTGGCCCTGCCGCTGCCGCTCCTCACC
The DNA here is from genome assembly GCF_003184625.1 of Aspergillus neoniger CBS 115656. Taxonomy (NCBI): domain Eukaryota; kingdom Fungi; phylum Ascomycota; class Eurotiomycetes; order Eurotiales; family Aspergillaceae; genus Aspergillus; species Aspergillus neoniger. Next base: position 281,400 of record NW_020291136.1, read on the forward strand.
GCCTTAGGAATTTTCGCCGGATTTGCAAACGCGTATTTCCCGCACAACTTGGCTCTGTTTCTTTTTCTCTTCTCCCTTCCTTTTCTCAATATGTGAGCACGTAGTAGTTCTCTTCTCACTCTCAATGCAACCAATTCGCCCGTTGAGGGCGTCGTCGTTGCGGGTTGGAGGTCTTCTGTCTAGGTAAGCAGTTTTATGTTTTTGCTGTGTTTTTCCCAATGGATCCTCTTTATCCTGCAACTTGCATGATGAGACATACCCTTCCAATTACAGAACCGCTGCATTGAAGCTTGGGGGTTTATCTTCCAAGTTATGAGTAACAAGGAAGCTTTATGTCTTCTGATTTATCTTGTCTCTGCTATTATATTGTATGGCTTGTGTCTGTTAGACAGTTTGCTAACGGCATGTTCAGGACAGGACTTCCGATTTCCCGTACATCGCAGGCTTTCCAGACTTCTGGCAGGCTTGCTCGAGTAATACAGCACACTCATGCACCTCTGGTACAAACAAGGCAGAACAGCGTCGATGCGTATCCTGAGAAGGCGTTCAAGAGGCGTGTGCAACTGATCGAAGAGGCTGTTGCTGAGCCGTATCCCCGGCTCGCGTCAAACAAGAACACGGTGAGCTGTGCGGAATTTCGTGGCCGCTACAGCCATCTAGCAGATAATGAAATAGTAGAGGATGATACAGTTGTTATTAATGGTAGGTCCTAGTTTCTAGCCTAGCTGGCTTCTACCATGTCGTCTCGTACTTAAATCAGTAGGTAGGGTACGTACCTTAAGACTTGTTGGAGGCAATCTGATATTCTTCGACTTGCTTCATGATGGCCATAAAATTCAAGTTATGTGCAATCGTCGTCGATTGAAGGATATCCCTCCGGCGACCTTCAAGCAGTTCTACCGGATGCTTCGGCGTGGCGATGCCTTCTGTATGTTTCACCAACCGTCCTTAGTATCCTGCTTAGACTGAACGATATCCTATAGCCGTAACGGGTAATCCTCACCGGACTGAACGAGGCGAGCTCACGCTTCTGGCGACTGAATTGCCGCAGCTGCTGTCGCCCTGTCTGCATGATATTCCGGTTGATGCCCAGGGGCAGGAGAAGTCGCCGTATCCCCGACATGTTCAGTTCCTTGCGGACCCGGAGACAGTAAATGTCATCAGAGCTAGATCGGCAGTTGTCCAGTATCTTCGCCAGTTCTTTGTCGATCGGTCTTTTATGGAGGTTAATACGCCTATTATCGAAGCGGTTGCTGGCGGTGCAATTGCTCGTCCATTTCATACTACAGCCACCGAGTTTCCAGATCGTCAATTGTCGTTACGGATTGCGCCGGAACTCTGGTTGAAGAGATTGGTGGTAGGAGGGTTTGACCGGGTCTTCGAGATTGGACCTTCGTTCCGCAATGAAGGTATTAGTCGTCAGTCGATGTGCTTGAACGAACCACTGACAAGCTGCAACAGGCCTCGACAAAACCCACAATCCCGAGTTCACCACTTGCGAGTTCTACCACGCCTACGCCAACCTGGAGGATCTCATGACCACAACCGAGCAGCTACTTTCGGGCCTAGCTGAACACCTTACTGCTTTCCACAAATCGTCCCCCTTCAAGAAGCCTAATCAGGAACTCACGCCTCTCCCGTTCTCCCATCTCAATTTCTCTGCGCCCTTCCGCCGGCTCGACTTCATCACCTCTATTGAGCAGAGCATCGAGCAGAAACTGCCTGACCTCACGTCTCCGGATGCTCTAGACCAGGTGAAGGCGATCTTCCGTGACCGCAACCACGCACTTCCCGACAAAGTGACACTCCCCCGGCTGCTGGACGAGCTCTGCAGCATCTACGTCGAACCCCAGTGCATCGACCCGACCTTCATCGTCAACCCGCCCGAGTGCTTGTCCCCGCTGTCGAAGTCCTTCATCCACCCCACCACCAACCAGCGCGTCGCCGCCCGCGGAGAGCTTTTCATCGAGGGCCGCGAAGTCGTGAACACATACGAGGAGGAAAACTCGCCGTTCGAGCAGCGCCGCAAGTTCGAAGACCAGGTCCGGTACAGCAAGCAGGCGGATGAGGCAGAAGAGATCGATGAGAGCTACCTGAAGGCGCTGGAATGGGGTCTCCCTCCGACTGGCGGCTGGGGGTGCGGTATCGACCGTCTCTGCATGTTGTTTACTGGAATAACGAGAATCGGGGACATTCTGCCTTTTGGCAACTTGCGCAAAGTGACCACCCGTGCGGATGCAGCGGCTGAAGGTCAGGCTGCTGAAGGAAAGGAGATCTAGACAGCGCTCAGTGAATGGGAGACACGATGACGCGTCTTGCGGCGGCACTCTCATTGGTCCGTTGCAGGCGAGTGGATTTTCGCGACTCTTGCAAGATCTCGCCATGAGTGTCGCTCGACGTTCACAGTCTTGCTAGACTGCTGCGCTGCTCGACTGCTGAACTGGAAACTAAATGGAGTCAGAAAGGCTCCAACTGCAGCTATGCAGCAAGCTGCCTGTACATTACATGAACCTTATGTTATAGTAACCACACAATCCACCTCTTCATTGTACATACCCACAATCCAGATATCACAACTCTCAACTGAATCCAACACCCACCCACCACTTAACATTCTATCAATCAATTCCATTCAGCCGGCCGATGCCATCCGATAAGAAGCGCTGATAAGCACAATTGACCGGCGCGGGCCGAGGCCCTCCATCATCCCACCTGCAATCTTTTCCCCTCATTATCTCCTCTTTCCACCCACACTCAACAACACCCACAACACCAACACAAACACCACCACCACAATGGCTCTCGACGACATACCCGTAGCGCAAGCCGTCACGGTCACCCTGCAAGACTTAATCGACGGTACGTGGCCCACTCCTACCCAAAACAACCAAACCCACATCCATCTCACTAACCCTCCACAAAAACAGGAACCATCCCCCCCTCAACCCTAACAGAAGCCTTCGGCCCCTCCTCCCTAGGCATAATCCTGGTCAAGAACCTCCCGCCAACATTCCCCCACCTACGCGCGCAAGTCCTCTCCAACGCCTCATACCTCGCCTCGCTGCCCCCCTCCACGCTGGACTCCCTCACCTGCGCCTCCGCAAAATACCTCATCGGCTGGTCCCTAGGCAAAGAAACCCTCCGCGACGGACACTACGACACCCACAAGGGCTCCTACTACCTGAACTGCGCGTTCTACAATGACCCGTCCCTGCAAGGCGCGCCCTCCATCGACGCAGAATTCCCCGAATACACCTGCCCCAATATCTGGCCGAGCGAGACGGATCTCCCCACCTTCCGGAGCAGCTTCGAGCAGCTCTGCACACTGATTATTGACACGGCGGCGTTGGTGGCGCGCGCGTGTGATCGCTTCGCCTTGGAAAGTGTCGATGGGTATAAGCCTGGGTATTTGGAGAAGGTCATGAGAGGGAGTTTTACGACGAAGGCGAGGTTGTTGCATTATTTTCCTACTGAAGGTTCTAGTTCTTCTTCTCCGGAGGGAGGGAAAAAGGAAGAAGTGGGTGAGGGTAATGATGATGACGACTGGTGCGCAACGCACCTCGACCACGGATGTCTAACGGGTCTGACGTCCGCAATGTTCGTCGATGAGGAGGCGCATGATCCCTCCTCCTCCACTTTGGAAGATAAATCCTCCCCCTTGCCGGAACTCACGACCTCGCCGGATCCTAAGGCTGGGTTGTATATCCGTTCCAGGACGGGCCAGGTCGTCAAGGTCAATATACCCAAGGATTGTCTTGCGTTTCAGACGGGTGAGGCGCTGCAGCTTATTACGAGGGGGCAGTTCCGTGCTGTACCGCACTTCGTGAAGGGAGCGAGGGGGGTCGGGAAGGTGGCGAGGAATACGTTGGCGGTGTTTACGCAGCCGAATTTGGAGGAGGAAGTACAAGATGGGGTTACATTTGGGGATTTTGCTAGGGGCGTGGTGGAGAAGACGTCGAAGTAGGATGCCATGTCATTATTTGATGAATGTGGGGTGTGTAGTTTGTTTGTATAGCTTCTGGTATCATCTTGAATATAGTACAGTCCAGCTCAATCATCATGCCTTACTCGCTTCCGTTCCCTCTCTTTATCAGGCACATAGTCCCCTTCTTCTGTTTCCTCTGTCCCGCCGCGCAGCTGATCCATACGGAGCGTGAAATCCTCCTCCTCCTCCTCCTCCTCCTCCTCCTCCTCTTCTTCTTCTTCTTCTTCTCCCTCCTCCTCCTCCTCATCATCATCCTCATCACCAACAGACAACCGACTCGTGCCCTCCTCCGCCTCACTAACAGGGTTACTCAAATCCGCACCCCCCAACCCCGTACTAACAAGCTTACTGAGCTTCCCAACCTTGGCAAAATTCGACCTGGACTTCGTCGACGGCCGTCCCACATCGCCCGGTATCTTGGCCTCCCTGAAATCCGCCGCTTTGGCCATCCCATCCAACACCCGAAGATTCGCCCTCCACATCTTCATATCCCTAGCGTCGCTATAATGCCCCACATCCTCGCCATTCAGTGAGTCAATCGCAAGCGTCTGCGTGCGGAAATCGCCCCAGAACCATTTCTGCCCCTCTGGAATGCGTTCGTCTGCTTGGCGGGAGTACTCACGTCCGCGGAGCACACCGTCCAGATCATATCCGAGGGATAGGGATCCGAACATGAGTTGCAGGGCGTCGGGCTCGTAGAGTCGGCCGAGAATCATGTCCTGGGATACGTCGACCATGGCGCCTGGGTGCATGCGGTACCAGTCGCCGTAGCCGCTCATGCCGACGTAGTGGAAGGCGGAGACGACTTCGTCTGCGGTGAGGGGTTTGATGGGGTGGAGGGTGTTGCTGGTGAGGTAGATGCGGCGGTCGCTGGGGGTGTAGATCTTGCCGCGGATGCGGATGGTGTATTTCTCTGCGAGGTGCTTGGATTTGCGGTCTGAGTCGCAGTTTTTCAGGTCCAGGCGGATCTCTTCGATTACCATTATGTCGGTGACGGTTGAGTTGGGGGTATTGTTGGGGTTGTAGTTCTGGGGTTTTAGGCGGACGGCGTCGCCGATGGTCAGGAGCTCGGCGCCGATGAAGATCCCCCGGCTGTAGATGGATGCGTCGGGCCAGATGCCTTTGAAGTGGTGCTTGTCTAGGAGGCTGAAGGAGGACATGATGGTCATGGCGTATTCGATGGAGGGGTGGAGGTTCTCGCGAGGGATGTTTTGGAGGAAGTGTTCGTAGGCGTTGAATGGTTTGATGGATTTCAGATTGACGTATTTGTAGTGCAGGGAGTAGCTCTTGTCAGGGCTGTGGGGGTCTGGGAAGGTTTCGACGCGGAAGCCTGAGTAGTTGATGCTCTGTTTTTTGGGGGATGTCTGGACGATGTCTTGGAAGATGGTGTCTTCTTCTGGGACCTGACTGACGATACCGGCTCGCCATTCTGGGGTGCCCGACCATCGCTTCTCGCTGGGGAAGTATATTTGGATCTGGTTATTCTCGGGATTCCAGGCTAATTCGCCTTCGAAATCTGGCGTCCAGAGCACGACTTCTCCAGCACGGGGCAAAAATGACGGTTGCATGTCCAGCTTCTGGATGTATTCGTCGAGTGGTGAGCGCTCTGCGCGCCAGTCCATGCTTCCAGGCTCTGTGATGCCCTTCTCCTGTAACCCCTGTAGCTCGAGCTGCATAACGGCCATCTTGAACACGTCAGGCGTCCCCTCGTTATCTGTACAAGGGCATGTCGCCGACGAAAGCTTTCCTGGAGGCCTGCCTGGAGGTCGGCCAGGGGGCCTACCAGGGGGTCGTCCGGGTCTTCCTGGTGGTCTTCCCGGTGGCCTTCCGGGTGGTTTGCTTGCGCTTGATCCGGGAGGTCGACCAGGTGGCCTCCCCGGCGGCCTACCAGGGGTTCGAATCGGCGTTCCAGTCCCAGGAGGTCTCCCCCGAGGTCTTCCAGGACCTCGTCTTTCTGAGCCGCCTTCTGTAGATTACTGTCAGTATTGTATAGGCAGTCCAAATATTGGTCGCGACATACCTTGTATCCTCTTGGACATTTTCTCGCAAAGAACACAAGTGCATGGCTCTTGGCCGCCTGTCATAAGATAGTAGAAGTGCGGGAAGAACTGCTTCGTGGAGTTGAAATATACATCTGTTGGATGGCCATAGAGGAAACGATCGTACTGCTGAGAGTCAGGGATATTCATGCACCCAGAAGTAAAGGGCTAAAAACCTACAATGTCGGGGTTTGCAATACGCGGCCTGTCAAATAGAGCATAACCATCAGGCAGACTGTCCAGAATGTATTCCACTCCTAAAAGCAGGGTTAGTGAAGCGAAATAAAAGCGAATATGATTTCAATATGCTAGCATGCAGCGACATGTCTCTTCTCCTTTCTGAACAAAGAACAGCAACTACCATTGGCCTTCACATGACGGTACAATAAGGTACACGATGCGCCAAACATCTCAATATGGATCTGAAGTACAGAGTCCGAAAGGAGTAATGGATAGATAAATCACAAACAACCTCCAAAGCAACCGTGCAAAGGTGTAGAGCATCAACTGAAGTAGAATAAGATCAAAGTAAGTCATGCAATCAACGTACCACGCTCGTAAGCCCCCGTTTTCTGCAGCCACATGGAGGCCAGCTTCTCTCGATAGTAACTATCGTCTGGTCTCAGAAATCTCTCATCTTTGGGCCAGTTGTCCTGGGTGCCGTCGCTGAATGTCCGGTTGATTGGAATTACGACCATTTTTTGGTGGTCTGGTGAAGACGAGTCTTCCATAATGATTGACATTATAGTAGAAGGGGCGTGTTCCCCCTGCAGTAGTTAAATTTAGATAAGATTTGAATAAGAGATGGAAGTAAGCTGTGATTAGTCTGCACTCAAACTGCACATTTTGGGATAGAAATGAACACGTGACTAGAATACTGAATAAAAGAAGAGGAAAAAGTGAAGGGTAAAGATTCAAGAGGCAGGAAGACAAGAACAGAGCTATGCAGCATTGATGATAGTTGAATGCATGGGACAAGAACAGGATCCGCTCTGCCGCCGTGGGTGATGGTCATGTGACTCTACAGATGGGTAAATCATCAGGTTAATCTATTTGCATCATCCAAAAGTCCAGGTACAGATTCACTCGGACACAAAGTCAACATGAATAGAAAATGAAACAATGGTCACAGCGTCGGCTAGTCTGACCTGCAGTGGATGAGAGCCTACTGCTAATCATCCTGTACCTCAACTACTTCCGATTCGGATTCATAGGGTGGTGGAGAAAGCTCTCCTTCTTCCACCCAGACCTTGCGCAGCTCGTTCTCAATATCCTCCCGACGCTGTTTCCACTCTTCCACCTTGTCAAGCCGCTTCCGTATCTCCTGCAGCTCCTTCTCAACTCCCAGCTTCTCCTTGGCGGTGCCGATCCTCTCAAACTCCCATTGCTCGCCACCTTCGCCAATACTAATGCTAAGGTTGTATGTGTGGTACTTCTTGAGCGATGCGCGTGTGGAGATCGTAATCACGGTGATTCCCCGCTCCTTTGCCCGCTGGTACAGCAGCCCCTCGACATCAGACGAGACCGCTGAGGTTCCTTCATCAAGGAAGGCATAGCGAGGCTCGTGATAGTAAATTCGTGCCAATGCCATGCGTTGCTTCTCTCCTCCACTCAGGACATCCTTCCACTCCTTTCGAGTGTCCCATCCGCCTTCGCGCCCAGGGAGGTAGCCTAGGTGAGCGTCGTCCAGAATTTTCTGCAGTGCAGCATCGGTTACACCTGCCTCGTGCATGTCGATTGCAGTGTGGGGGTAGATTACTTGATCGCGGAGAGTCCCCACGCTGAGATAGGGCCGCTGGGGAAGGAACATGATGCCGTCAAGCCCAAACCCTCTGGGGCGACTGACCAACCCGCGGTACACTGGCCACAGCCCTGATACAACCCGGGCAATGGCAGTCTTGCCGACCCCATTCGGTCCAGATATCAGGAGGTGGTCGCCGGAGTGCACGACGAATGACAGTGACTCGATCAGATCATCGCCACCCCGGGGATATATTGAAGGCGCGACGATGGGAACCTGTTCGAGACGAACACCATCAAAGCCGTTATGAATAGTCCCTTGTACATCCGCGAGAGAGTATAGCTCCGCATGAGAATTGCGTGGGGGGTAGTATGCACTCGCATGCACTCGGTGAAGGGTGGATATCAAGCTGTAGACTCGAGACGTGTACCCAGCCAACTCCGAGATGTCTTTGATACTATACATCATCCGGCCACCTGCATCCGCCAGAGATAGCATCAAACGTTTGTTCGTGATGAACTCCTTCATGCGATCGCGTTCTCGACCAGTCTCCTTCGGCACGTCCACAAGCTCTAGGGCACCACCCATGCCGCCCCAGGCTGGAAGAAATATCGGCAGAGATGTGATCAGGTAGCCAAACGCAGACCAAGCGTATTTTAGGATGACGTCTTCGAGCATGTTGTAGCGGATTTTGAGGCTATAGATACCTTCCATCCAGCGCTGAAGGTCCTTGAAGCTTCTCATTAGGAAAACACGTTCGATGTCCGCGCCGCCATAGAAAGAGATTTCCTCAGCATTGGCGAGCAACCGTGAATGTAGACCCCGGAAGTCACCCTCTTTCTTTCCCTCCACAGCCTTTAGCTTTCCAAACGGTGGTGAAAGCTTCCTCAGAACTGCTGCGGTACTGAAGTAGCCCGTGAGGATACCGGTAAGGGCCAAAGGCCCGAGAGAACGATACAGTTGATAGTTAAACACAAATAGGTCCACCATGGGCTTCCCCATGGACGAGTATAACGCTGCTGCTGCAGAACAGAAGAGAGTAAGGTCCTGAGTAATGAACTGGTCTGGTCCTTGGCCAACACCGCCATCCAAATTCATCAACTTGTAGTAGTTGTTATCGCCAGTAAGATAGAGATCGTGAATATACCTCGTTAATCGGGTCCGGAACGCAATAGACACCTTCGATTGAAGGAACTTGATCATGGCATTGGTGTAGGAAGCCAGTGTGCCAATTCCGCACCATTTTAGAATGCCCCAAGCGAAAGCGCGCCCCTTGCCAGCAACAAGGTCCCTTACAATCTCGCCATCGAGTCGTGCGATCAACAGCGACAGGTATGTTCGCAAGAGCAAGAAAACCCCATGACCCATCAATAATCCGGTTTCTTTGCTACCCCATCTCGGGACCATGATACTCCCTAGGCTGAGAAATTGATGAAGGAATGCAAGGTTGATCCCGGGCTTCGTGGTTGGCGGCGGTATTTGATTCACAGATTCGCCGTCGCCGACACGGGCGGCAGCAGGTGGATTCAAGAACAACCGCCGATGCGCATCGAAAGTCGTTTGTTTGGTCGGATGAATCACAACCTTAGAGGTCATGGAGCCCTTATAGGGCACATAGATAGTACGAGTGCCATCCTTGCCTCGAATCCCGGAATTCCGACGCAGCAGCCGTCTTCCTCGCGCACGTTCTTTGGCCCTTTCGCTGAACCATTTGTAGCCTCCATAACCGGAACCCAAAATAGATAGAATCAGTACAATAGTGGCGATGATTTGGGTGGTCTTTGATGAACGCTTGATCCGGGAGCGAACGAGACTGGTGTATTTGTTGTACAGCGCCACGAGAGGATCTTCTCGACGACGAAGCGTTGAATGAGCGGCCATTATGCTTCATGTATAGCCACAGAACCACTTCTGACACAATCTGTGGGCACCTTGTAGGACAGTGCCCTCACGGCAGCTGGCATTCTTAGGCCAGACTGTCGAAGGCCATCAGGAGATGGGGAGAAGCGTCCGCAGGGATGACGCGTTCTATATCGGTCTGTGGTGATATTTCGAGGTCGAATATGCTGTAAGCAAGAAATATGAGTAAGAATAGGTGTGGTTGTGAGACAGTTGTTAGCGGACAACTCACTCAGGAGCTCACATTATGGTTGAAGCTGACAATGTTGTTGAGAGGTAATGCATGTGAAGACCTCGGGCCAACACTGCGGAGGGGCGGAGGCGCACCTCACGTGCGGAGTCCCCAGACCTTCATTACATCAAGTATCAGTAGCCACAAGTTTTAGCCTTTACAGAGACCTGCTCGCTATTTTAGGAGATTGCCTATGAGCCTAGTCTCCGAAATGTGGTGTCGATGGCTCTTTAGTTGCTTTTAGATGTTCAAGTAACTAATGAAGCCGTTGACATCATCCGGTCGATGTCGGAGTAGTTAGTGAATCGCTTGATTTCACAGATCTTGTACCACAAATACTACTACTAATTGAGCCATCCAAAATTGCATCAAATAATCGGCAGTAATTGGCTGTGATAATTGTCTGCGTTATTGAGATTTGCAGGTCCATCCTCTGGTAGTCTTACTATGTAGGCCCTTAAGCGCCCAACTTCCTAAAAGGGACCCAGGCACTGCAACCAAGACCGGCCGGATAGTGCAGGTAGTCGTTACGAGGTTGGTGGTATTATCTGATAGAAGTAGTTATTATCTGTATCATTTAGTTGATCTGGTGCCGGTCGATTAAGCTTCAATAGCGGGAGGTTGATGGTAAAATACAAGGTCTACCAATATCGCACGAGGCACCTAAACTTGAGGTCAGTACTGGTCCGCTAAACTTCAATCGAAGAACCATCCAGTATGGCTGGCCGGCACTTTGGCAACCAAGGAAGCCCGGGAAGATAAAGTAAATGTGGATCGTTGTCAGACTTGAAAATGGTATTCCTTGATTCCGACATTGGGGCCTAGCTCTCCCTCCCATTTGTCCTCGATCGTATGACTTGAAAGCCAGAAAGCGAAGGTATGAACATGAATGAATTATCTCGAAGAACAGAAATAGCATCCGAAGGCTGCAGTCTCGCACTTGATGCGGGGGTTGGATACAAGAGTGGGGATGGCATGGAGATCAGGTATTACGGGGTAAATTACCAGCTCTTTCTCTAGCTGCTGAAGCTGAAAGATGGTATACAATCCAGACAGTCTCCGCATACCTGTCTGAAACCAAAACTTGACAATCACTTGGATCTCAAGACAAGCAAAGTATTTCGTAGAATGCGCCATCCCTTGTGTGTCAATGATCAACCAGGAAGGATACTGGAATGTATCACCCAGACAGAAATGTTGTGTGTTATTGGGGTTGATGCTTAACTCCTAGTACTTAGCAGCCCCCCCGCAAACTATGGATGGCTGCAGTGGCATCTTCTTTGGCAGGGATGACTATCACCATTTGAAGCAGACTGTTACTTACGAAGGCAAGGTAACACAAACGAATGAAAAGGGAGGTTGATACCTACAGCGTATAGAATATTGAGACTAGGTATGTGTGCAGGTATGCAAGCATGGGTAGGTGGCTAGATAGGATGATCGACTCTTCTTTCGACAACTGCACGGGCCTATTCCTGTTGAGAAGCATCTGATTCGCAGGCAGTTCCAAGTAGATGCATGGAATGACGCCCCGGGCGCATTATCCGCCAGCCATGGTGATGAGCCTTTCTAGACTAGAGCATGTTAATGTTTTTGGAAGATGACCTCTAGATTTCTGAAAAGCTTGCTGCGGACGGCGACCTTGGTCCCAGCGAAGGAGGAATTAGATTTAGATTGACGGGCGACGACATGGGAGACCTGAGCAGTACTAGCTGAGGCCGATCACGGTCGGTGACAGATGGCCAATGGTAGGACTTATTCTCAACGGACAATAAATGATGCATGTCTTGATTGACCCAATAAAATACCAGAGGGGCTGAAGATATTAGATGTGAGCGGAGTCGTGGTACTGTCTAAGGCATGCGGTTTTTTAGGCTGGAAGGCTAGCAGGACGAGAAGCGAATGAAGATAGTGACTTCTTCGGAGTGGAAGTGCCCGTCCAGAATCTCAATCCCAGAAGTCGGTAATTTCGACTCAATCCTGTATCATGAGGTACTGATCACCCACAATAGCTGTAACTTATTCCTGAGCCTTGCCTACTTTAGTAGTGGTGCTGCTCGCTTGGCTGAGCAGATGGCCGTCGTCACCTGGAACTGTTTCCAGGGTCTTGAAGAGGATGGAGGGAAGGCCAGGGTGTAGGTCTCCCATGATTGTTGTGGTCATGAGGGACGAAAAGCTGCAGGTTCATTGAAGGTGGTGTGCACCATGAATTGATCCGACTCGGGCAGTGCAGGTTGTTACGGAAGAGAGATGCTGTGGCTACAGAAACCACGGCCCCCTCCAAGAGACACCATGAAATGGGAGCAGATATGCATGACTTTGAAAGGACTATTGAGCTGCCAGATATACGCCAGCCTCACCTTGTCACTGGTGATTGAGACCACCTTTAAGTCTTGGCTACCTCCGATTCGTCCTGGAAGCGCCCACGGAACAAAAGACGAGCGAGATCCCTGCACCAAGCCTTCTCGGGGTAACAATGATAGCACTTACTTTCGGGGTTTGCTATGCGATCCGTGAAAGAAAATAATTGAAAATAAAATAATCAGACTCCCATGACTTCTCCCAATTTTATTGATATTTTGGATGGGTGCGACCGCTATAGTTATACTCACGGCGACATGAGCCCATTCTCGAGTCGGAACTTGTTCCGGATGACCTCGAGTCGAAGGCTAACACTACAGAGGACTTACTTCTACCGGGGGCCGGGCTGCTGTGGGTAGGCGTGTAACTCACTAGCTTCTGCCTATGCATGAATTACATCAGTCTGGATCAAATGAAGTATGGGGGGATCCTGCTGGTATCCTTATCGTCCACATGTCTGTGCAATAGTTAATTTGAATCTTTTGGAAAGCGTGGCTCACCATGGTGCTCATGGTAAGTTGATTTACCGGTTCCAATGGGAGGTAATCAGGGCGTGCAAACTTCAAGGTACGGGGCATCTCCCGTCAAATCAGGCCCGAACCTGCTGCAAATGGAGACTGAACCTCCGTCTCCAATGCTGGACCAGCCAGTCGCAGCAATTCTGAGGGTGTCTGGCCCCAATTCTGCAGCCCTGCATCTTTTGGTCCAGACCAGACTTGGCCTGTGTTCTCCCGCTTTTTCTTTTTCCATTTTTCGTTCCTTTTTTCATTCACCTTTTTCTCCTGGGGCCCGTACTAATTTCTCATGCGGGTTCCGATGTCTGCTTGCTGCTTTTCCTTTTACCCCTTGCCCCCCAAGGCACATCCGAGCATTCATCCACCATCAACGTCCCTACTTACTTAGTACTTAACAGTACCAGTTAATTTAAGGTCATCACCTCCGTAAAAGTCAGCGCATAGCAACACGTATGGAGTAATTTTAAATTATTTTATTTTATTATTATCATTCCTGTAATATTATTATTATTATTATTCTTATTCTTATTATTATTGCAATGATAATGTTAATTTTGGTTTTATTACTATCATCATTGCTGTATTCGCCCACCCACTTCCACCTCCCTCCTCCCCCTCCCTCCCTTCTCCTCTCTCTCTCTCTCTCTCTCCCCTCGGGCTCTACGTATTCTTTTGCTATTTCCCTCTCTTTCTCGGTTCTCTTTTCACTCTAGTTTCCTCCCCCTTTCCCCTTCCTCTTCCTCTTTCTGCTTAAACCGGTTAGCCGCCAGTCAAGGAGCTAAGGAATAAGCCACTCTCCACTATCATCAACCGGCTTGCTTGACCATATCAAAGCACCACCGCACCTGGGCTGATTCCCCTTGGACTTCCGTGCTCCCCTGTCGCTCATCCCGACTGTAGAAAACCGTCATCAGACCGTGTCCAACTAGTGGGAAGAAAAGGTCTCTCTTAGCCGCTGGCTACACTTTTGACACTTCCTTTGCCCATCGACTAAGCGAAAGGGACGAACCCACAGCACAAGAATCCGATCATCAACCGCCGATCAGATTACTTTCGGGGGGGCCCTCTTTTAGAGTTCCTTTTCACCTTAACTTCCCTCCCGCTGGCCAACAACCCGTCAGCCCCAGTGCAACAAGCGATCATACCCTAGATCGTTTACGTTACAGCTATTATTCTTCTCCAACTAACTAACTAACTCAACTAACTACCGGGCTGTCTGGCCGGTGACCTTTGCCTTAACCTTGCCTGAACCTTTTATCATTATTACCTACAACCAACTACTTCGTACCACTTAGAAACACAAGTGGTCATCAAACGAGTCAAGAGGAGCTGCTTGCGCCCTGGCTCAACCACGTGATCCCCTACGTTCAAACAGTCCTGCACTTCACACGCTCGAACCCTTCCATTCCTGCGATCATCCCCAGACTTGACTTCCAGATCGTGCCGGTCGCATATGCTTTTCTGCTCGTCTGCCGCCCTGTATTCTGGACATTGGAGTGCGGATTGATTGGATCTGCTCATTGCGAACGAGTCTTTTAGTGCTGCGCACTAGCCTTATTCAAGGCGGTGGTCCGGGTCCCAGAGCTAAGCAACTTACTGGTACTACCACCTTAGTAACCTGCCTCCATCCCATCCATTCAGTACGTGCGAAGAGCCAGGAGGCGTGACTGCACCCTCTCTCTCTCTCCTCTTCTTCTTCCTTGCCGGCGCAACCCCCCTCCCTCCCCTTCTCGGCGGTAACCCTGGTGGTAATTGTCCTCCGACTCCTCTCTATCTCTCTCTCGCTCTCTCTTTTCTTCTCTCGTCACTCTTCTCTCCCTTCGTTTTTTTTTGGTTTCCCCGTCGGCTTAAGTGAACCTCGCTCTGCTACCCTCAATGCTCGGAGGGAGCTTAGAGCGAGATTCTTTACCATCAAACTCAAAACCGACCACTGGAGAAGCGCTCATGCCTATCGCGACGAGTCCCCCCGACTCCAGTAAGTTTTCAACTCCGTTTGTTCCAGGCTTCGCAATCAAATTCTCCGATGCGCTTGGGTTGTTTCCGAGTGCCGTTGCTGATATCTCCTTTGTTAGATCCTGAACCGCCGCCTCAGGACCAGCCCGCCACCACCGATGCGTCGCCTCCGTCGAACCATGTAGAGCCCGTCAATGCGGCTCAAGAGTCCGTCGCACCGGCCCAGGGTTCGGTAGAGGACTCTGCAACCACGTCTGCTGACGCACCGAAGAAACATCATTTGCTGTTGCCCATCCCGTCGCGTGCATCCTTAAAAGCGGATCGACAATCTACGCTGGACAAGAGTCAAGACACCGCTCACGATGACTCCGAGAATACTCTTCGCGGTTCGAAAAGAAGCATATTCAAGGGTCGTAGGGACCGGAGCAGAGGTAGCAGTATGAGGTCGCGTCGGCAAAACCAGGAGGGGGCGAGTATGGAGGAAGACAAGTCGGCAAGCCCTGACTTGCGTGATCCGGCCAAGCCAGAGAGGAGAAGCAAGGTCTCGTATAGGTTGTTCGCCTTCTTGAGCTGTTGTTCCTCGCCCAGCGATGATTCGGAGGACCCTGCCATCCCAGCGAAGAGGACATCCAGACAGCCATCGGTTCCCCACACCCAGGCCACTCCGGAGAAGGCTGACACCAATGCTGGTGATTCGAGCACCGCGGAATCCAAAGACCCCAGCTACTACCGGGATGAGAAACCCAACATGACTGTGACGTCGAACCAGTCCATGTCTCAAGTGGACGAAGAGCGCACTGTGACTACTTCCGAGCAGGGCGCTCAGCTCGATGGTGCAACGGTACCTTCGGGTGCGGCAGAGACAGAGAAAGTACCGACTTTGCCACAGGACAGTGCTGAATCACAGGGGCTTGGTGTAGGCCAGAGTATTCAACCTTCCACTACGACAGCCGAAGCAAGCGCTGTTGCCAGCGAAGCGGAGGAACCCGCTCAGAAAACAGAGGAGCAAGCGATCTCTCCCCTCATTGAAAAGTCTCAGGATGCTCCGACTGCTCCTATAGAGCTGGATGAATTGCCTAAGCCCCCGGCGTCCGAAAATAGCTATGACGACGAGAAGTATACTTCACACGACGAGGAGGCGACAGTAATTCCAGCTGAATTGCCTCCGCCGACGGGCCCATCTGGACACCACGCCGATACAATGCTAGAGGAGACGCAACAGCAATTCCTCTTGCCGCCACCTCTTCCCCATCTGCGGGACAGGAAATGCTTGGTTCTCGATTTGGACGAGACGTTGGTTCACAGTAGTTTCAAGGTCCGCCATCCTCAGTTTCTCATCAACCCAGTGTTAGACTAACCTATGTTCAGGTTCTTGAACGCGCGGATTTTACCATTCCCGTGGAGATTGAAGGTCAATATCACAACATCTACGTTATAAAAAGACCTGGTGTCGACCAATTCATGAAAAGGGTGGGTGAGTTGTATGAAGTGGTTGTCTTTACTGCTTCTGTGTCGAAGGTGAGTTATTCCAAAATAAGAATTATCGGCTACGCATTCGCTCATGCTTCATTAGTACGGTGATCCTCTGCTGGATCAGCTAGATATTCACAACGTTGTCCACCACCGACTGTTCAGGGATAGTTGCTATAACCATCAAGGCAACTATGTCAAGGTTTGTTCCACTCAGTGTACATTGTCTTGCGTGAATTGTTTGCTGATCCCTGGTTAGGATCTCTCTCAAGTAGGCCGCGACCTACGAGATACGATTATCATCGATAATTCCCCAACTTCGTATATCTTCCACCCTCAACATGCGATACCCATCAGCAGCTGGTTCTCTGACGCCCACGATAACGAGCTTCTCGATCTGATTCCCGTCCTCGAAGACCTTGCCGGGGCACAAGTGAAAGACGTTAGTCTGGTTCTCGACATTACATTGTGATGCCTGTAACTCTAGTTTTTCTGGCATTTGCATTACAGCATACTTATCTTCACCTTGCGGGTCCACTCGGTTTTCAAAAGAAAGAGTCATCTGATTTTTGATCAACTACACGCATGGAACGTCTGCCGTGTCGAGCAGCCAGACCGTCCCGGCAGCTCAATCCAGCTTCGTCTGGGATCTGAACGCTCGCGGCAATTCCACAGTGAAGAGTGTTTTCCTTAACTTTTTCCTCCCCATCATCATCTTTTTGCCTTTATCCCCATGTCATTCGCACCGTTTTTTCTTCCGAGCACCGGCCATGTTCTTGCGCTCCCAGCGAGCAGATACCAGATTACCCCCGCCAGTCTTGTTTCCTAGTGTTTAAAGTTTTCTTTCCTGTTGCATACCGCAGGCGTCAGTCTTGGTCATCAGCCAAAATTTTGCTGATCTCATGTATACGCTCCCCGATTTACATTCCCTCTTTTCTTTCATCTGTCTCCTTCTACTTTTGATTCCTTTCATGGTCCCCATTTTGTTCTTTTTGCTTAACATGCAGCCCATAAGAGGCTCGACCCGCCGTCCTGGTTATTTTCCTAGTCTTTTTTGTGCCCGAAGATGTGAACCCCAAAACCCAGCGTTGTTTTTGTCATTGGTTCGCCATGGTCTATTTTTTGGAGACTCCCCAGCGCGTGGCATTTTGATTCATGTCTCAAGCGCCTGTCGCTGCTTCTGGTACACGCATAGTCTGAACGGTTCCAGACTTACATGGGATCGGACTTTGCAATGTATATGTACTGATTGGGCGTGCGTGCTGTACATAAAAGCGTCCGCCTCCACCATCCAGCTTGTCCCGTGTTTAAGTAGTTTTGAATTGACCATTTCACGAGACGGCCGAGTTTCAGAGTAGTACAGATCAGAAGTAACGAGTAAAACAGGCGGTAACGTATAATGGACAGAATTATTGGCGATATATCGAGCATCTAAACTACAGCGTAGAGTGGATCGCCTCTTAACGGGCGAAGGCGGGCTGAGATCACGCCGCGGCAATAATGACCGATCGGTCGGTCATCTCCAAATCTTCCATCGCATCCCGCTTTTGTCCGCACTACATCGTGTCAGCTCATGTGAGTATTCCCCGATTAGCCCCGTCCTGAACTCTTTCATACATATATACATACATATTTCCCCTGCAAGGCTGTGTCCGCTTCCTTGAGCCTCCATCCAAAGCTCCGACGATCTCCTGATATTTCTTGGCAGCGTCATACCCAATCTCCCCGCCTCCAACTGCATCACCACCAAACCACTTTTTTTTCCCAGGACCACCCTACACACACACACACACACACACACACACCCACCCACCCCATCGCTCAACATGAAGGACAAAAACGGCTGGGACGGAAAGCTACGGGTCGAACCGAAAGCCACGATCACGAACCCGGAAGCCCTAGAAGACCCCGATTACTCGGACTCGGATGCGCCGCCTGTGGAGGAGATCGAGGCCGATGAGGGTATGTCGATCAACATCCATGAATACCGGGATGCTGTGCTATAGTATACCGGTGATACAAAGGACAATATACTGATGGTTGGGTTTTGTGTGCAGATCTATTGGAGGACGAGGACCCGGAAGCAGAGGTATACGCTGATACTTCTTCCGACGCGACGCGTTCGTTGATTGATGGACACAGCCAGTTAGCTAACACGCCTCGCATCAGGAAATTGACCTCGTTCACTGTCGCATAACTTCGCTTCCGGCGTTGCGGTTGGAGCGGTTTCCCAAGGTGAAGGTATGGCAGGGTTACCCAGTATTTGTGTGGTCGCGCGATACAGTGCTAATTGAACGGTGGATGATGTAGAGATTATGTTTCCGACAGAATCAAATCACACGAATCGAATTCCCCACGGAAGTTGCCAAGTCGTTGACGGAACTCGATCTCTACGATAACCTGATATCGCATGTGAAGGGACTTGATGAGTTCGAGAATTTGACCAGCTTGGATCTTAGCTTCAATAAGATTAAGCATGTTAAGAATATTTCGCATTTGGTCAAGTTGACGGATCTGTATTTTGTGCAGAATAAGATCTCGAAGATAGAGGGGGTGGAGACGTTTACGTCGTTGAGGAATCTGGAGCTGGGGGCGAATAGGATTCGGGTGGGTTTTGGATGTGTTTGAGATGTTTGTTGGGGTATCGTTCTGACTGCTTGCAGGAGATTGAGAATCTGGATAACCTGAAGGCGTTGGAGGAGCTGTGGTTGGGGAAGAATAAGATCACGGAATTGAAGGTACGTCGGTTGCGTTGTAAGTCTTGGGTGTGATGTGCGTTGGCTGACTGACTGCGGTGATGATAGAACCTCGATGGCCTCTCCAACCTGCGCATCCTCTCTATCCAGTCGAACCGTCTCACGAGTATCAGTGGGCTCTCGAACCTGAAGAACCTGGAGGAACTCTACGTGTCGCATAACGCGATCACCGACCTTAGCGGTCTCGAGGAGAACACCTCGCTGCGCGTGCTGGACTTTTCCAACAACCAGGTGGCCAAGCTGGAACATGTGTCTCATCTGAAGAATCTGGAGGAGCTGTGGGCGTCCAACAACCAACTGTCGAGCTTCGATGAAGTGGAGCGCGAACTCCGGGACAAGGAGAAACTCCAGACGGTGTACTTTGAGGGCAACCCGCTACAGACGAGAGCGCCAGCATTGTATCGGAACAAGGTGCGGTTGGCGATACCGCATATCATGCAGGTTGACGCGAGTAAGTCTCCTTTCTTTACTTGTCGATGCTTAGAGATGCTAACGAAACATAGCGTATATCCGCGTTGTGTAAGGGAACGATTTCTTCATCTTACATGCCATCAACCTCATCCATAGCTATTAATGTACCCGCCCACCTACCCATCACCTATTAGAATTACAATAAACGAAGTGACGTACGTAGCCCGCTATACATACATGTACAATCCAACCGACCCACCCTGTTATACAGAGAGAAAAAAAAGGAAACAAATCATACAATCATCATCCCAACATTCCTCTTCACCTCACTTCGTCCCCTCACCCTCCCCGATGTCAACCTTCCTCTCACCCTCCCCACTTTCCTTACCATTTCCACCCTCACTCTCACTCTCCACCCCAAACCGATACAACCCCATCAAACTCTTCCCCCCAAACCTCCACACATCCCGATCCAGCATCCTCTTCACCCGCTCCGGCACATGCGCCTTCCTCCTCATCGGCCCATCCGCCAAATAATCCAACGGTATGCCACTCTTCACCAGATCCCTATACATATGGCTGTCCTTATCCACGTAGAAGAACGTATGGTATGGGTTGCGCGTCATCGCCGAGACGTGGTTATGTCGCGATGGTTGGATCGTGCATGTTAGGATCGGTCCTTGGGATTGTGATTGTGCTTGTGACTGTGATGGTATGGAGGGTGTGTGGGAGGGAGATTCATCTTTTCTCTCCAGACTCTGGCTTTGCGATTGACTTGGTGTTTGTGTTTGAGATTGTACAGGGATACTAATCGGCGACGCCGCAATGGCCGAAGACGCCGCGGCCGCGGACTCGAAGATGGCGATGGTATTGTGTGCGGATTTGGGGGATGTGTTTGTGGGGTCGTACTATATCCACCATTATTGTATTTAGCATTGTTTTGGTAAACGAGGGAGAGGGGATAGGGGAAAGGGAGGGATGTACTTTTAGGTTTCGAAATGTCACGACTTCACCGAATTTCTGGAGTGCGGAGAGAATGAGTTTGCTTTCGGAGAGGGAGCGCGGGGCTGGGTGCGTTTTGATGTGGATGCTGCTGGTTAGGGGTTTTAGGGTCATTTTGTTCATTCTTATTGGGATTGGGGCTGGGATTTGGGTTGGTATTGAAGGAGTGGATGTTAAGGTGAGTGGATGATGGGAGATGGATGGATGGGATGGAGAAATGTTGGTTATCGCGATGCGGTGGTCTTGGCGGGTTTATCTTATCTATTATCTATCTACAACCATGTCACATGCATCAAGTTATAACATCTACAAGATTGGTATGTATTCATATATCGTATATACACTCATAGCTGGGTCGTTTAGAAAATAGGGGCGTAGAGTCCGTACTGTGATCCAAGTTAGTAAACATTTCCACATATTGATACAATGGAAGAAAAAGGGGATAAAACTCACTCCCAAAGGATCATTGAACCGCAACCCGCGATCCAACCCAGCAATGGCCCGAATCTCGTCCTCCTCCAGATCCCACCCGGTAACCTCCAGGTTCTGCTTCAACCGCTGAGGGTTATTACTCTTGGGAATAACCGCCACACCCCTCTGCGTCGCCCACCTCAACAACACCTGCGCCGGCGTGCGTCCATGCTTCTCCGCAATGCCCTGAACAAGCTCATGCTCAAACAACGGCGGCGAATTCACCGCATCCTGCACACTTAACTCAAGGAAACTCAATGGTCCAAAAGAACTATACGCCGTAACTGTCAACCCCTCCTTCTGGGCATACTCGACCAGCCTTGTCTGCGTGAGGTACGGATGATGCTCGATCTGCAGCGTGGCAGGACGAATGCGCGCATACCGCAGCAGATCCATGACCAGCTGCGCAGAGAAGTTACTAATACCGATGCTGCGAGCGAGCTTCTTGTCCACGAGCGACTCCATCGCCGTCCAGGTCTCTTGGATCGTGGCGTTGCCGAACTCCAGCTTGCCGTTCTCGGACATCCAACCCGGCGGGTAGCGGACAGCAGGGTCAACGTATTTCAGTGAGATGGGGAAGTGCACAATGTACAGGTCGAAGTAGTCAATGCCCCAGTCGTCGAGCTGCTTGCGGCAGATGGGTTCTACGCGGTCGCCGTCGTGGAAGCTGTTCCATAGCTTGGAGACGATGAAGAGCTCTTCACGCTTGACGAGACCGTCTTTGATGGCCCGCGCGACGCCTTGGCCGGCTTCAACTTCGTTTCCGTAGTCTATGTTTCATGTGTTAGTTTGGAAATATTGGTAGTGCTTTATGGGGGGAGCAGTACCGCAGGCGCCGTCAAACAGACGGTATCCTTCCTTGATGGCCTCGTAGATCTGGTCAGCGCAGGTGTCGTTGTTCACCTTCCAGAGACCGAAGCCCACGAGGGGCATGTCGTAGCCGCTGTTTAGCTTGACGGTGGGAGAGGCCATGGTGATTGAAGGAGTAACAAGGTCGTGTTGAGGCAAGGTATAGAGACGCGGTCAAAGTAGGATCAGGGGGGGATGAAGGGAGAGAAAGGGAAGGTTTGGAGGGGTAATAAGTAACTGCCCCTCGGTCATGGCATTATGAACTCAAATTCATTGCGCGTATCCACTGGAGGCGCCATACATGGCACAGATAGCGGCATTGGAGGCTAAATGAATTTGTGGCGGCTGTATTAAATTGGGGTAGTAACTTATCCAAGGGCTGGCCGGATGCCATCCCAAGTCGGGCCCGGCTAAATGCATCCATCTGCCGGCTAAATGCCGCCACTTGACCCTAATTTTGATTCTACCACTACGGAGTACTGTGTTTACAACTTGGGGAATAATACTTACTACGTAGTTCTAGGTGTAAATGAAGGTATTGTTTTAAGAAGAAATAATGAATAAACATTGTAAAAAGGTATCCTGCCATTATTTTACACTGCATATGAATCGAAGATTAACCGGCCCATCACATTATTAAGAATACTTTTTTCGCCATAATTATCATTGAGTAGTCTCGCTCGGCCTGTCATTAAACGGCCTGTACTGTATTACTCGCGGTGTAAGAGTGCGCGTGCTCATGCGCTCCTCCATTCATATCGGTCGGCAGGCTGCTCGGCCACTTATCGAGCTCCTCGGGCATAAAGTCATAGCTGTGGCTTGGATTTGGCTCACGGGGCACCGCAACGTGGTGCTCGGATGACGGGAAGCCAATGTGCGGGTAGTGGCTGCCGGGGATGTCCCCGGACATTGCAGTGGTTGGTGGCATCCAGGATGCCTGGCTGTTGTTCATATCGTCGATAGACTGTGCGCTCGTCACCAGCATGCCGTTCAGCAGGGCGTTGTTGTCGTGCACATTGACCCCAAGTGGCTGGCTGTGGACATAGTGGCTGTCATGCTCAAGGCTGTATGGACCATGAGAGGAATGCGACAAAGGAACTTCTGGCATGCTAAGAATGCTTGTGCCACTGTTGGGCCCGTTGAGGCTGGTCGGCTGGCTGATATCATGTGATTGGAGGCTTGGGAAGCCATCGAGACCCAAGGTCACGGCGATCTTATCGTTAAGGCGGTCTTCTTGCTTGGGAAGTGGACTCATGAAATCAAAAGGTGCGTTGAACATTTGTGCAACGCTCTCCTGGCCTGTTGAATACAGAGGCCAAGGGTTTTGAGAAACTCCATTGTTGTGAAGGAGTTCGTGCGGTTGGGGTTGATGGTAAACGCTAGGGCCCGGCCGGTTCAAGAGTATCGAGTCAGCCAGCGACATTGGGGGAGGAAGATCGATGCCAGTCGCTGCTTTGGGGCTTGCGTGAGGGATTCGATCTGACGAAACCACTCTACGCCATGTTGTAGTGCCAACCACGTCGCGGGGCAGCGTCTGTCGGAATTTCCAGAGGATGATTGCCACCCTCTTCTTCTCACTCACGGCATGTCCAGAGTAAGGGTTGGACATTCTCCGTGAGCTGTAGGGTGTCATAGCTCGAATTTCTTGAACTACGGTCAGGTGGCGGAGGAACTCCCGAGCTTGCTCGTGGCCATGGTGTCCAGCATCCTCGGCCAGCTTTTGATCTTGCGTGAGCTTGGTGAAGCGATTCGCCCACCATTTAGATTCAAAGTGAGGCTTCACCTTGGTGTGCGTCGCGGTGTGCGTCGGCCTCGCAACTTCTTGACGCCCTTGATAGATCTCTTGGCCATTTTCATACATGTAAATCTTGGAGGACCAATTCTCCATTTCACTGAGAATCGGAACTCCAGCCGCACTAGCCTGGGCAAAATCTAGTTCCAAGTGAATGCCGAGTTTAGAGCGAGCAGCTGGGAAGTCATCCATCAACTTCAGGTTGGATTCGATTAGGATAATGTCGCAGTCCAATGATCCATTGGAATTCGCCATCAGCGAATTGAGGTAAGGAAAGGATGTTTGCCAGTTTCTGATCTCATTCAAAGAGATCGGCGCTACCGGATGCCGCTGGTCGTCTTGAAGGCGACTGTAGATATGGCTCGCGTCCTCAATACGATCGTTCTTGTCTGGCTCGTTTACCCACATACCGAACCCGAGGCCTTGGATAGTACTGAAGTTGCTCTCGGGCCAGCTGGCGTTCATGGAAAACGGGGTAGGCGGCAGTTCTCCATAGGCCTGCCTCATAGGGTCATGATAGGTGGGGTGGAGGTGAGTGCCATTATGACTTGACAAGGGAGGATCCATGGCAGGCCCCCATCTTGGACCAGCGGGCGGATGTTGGTTGTTCGAGCGGACGTTCGCCTCTTCTCGTACGAGTCGCTCCCCTAGATACTTATATTAGCTCGGTCCGACTTTAGTATACTTGGCTTTGTCACTTACAATCGGGGTCTCCTTTGAGGAACGAGTCGAGGACTTGGAGGTGGCTGGAGACTTGCTTTCGAGTTCTTCGTTTACCAGTTTTCTTGTAGATGAACTCAGCAATGAGCTCATTTCGACCATATGACTTTCCTCGCTCTGACCATTTCCGTCTGCCCATTGGCGGATTCGCCTCGAGAGCTATCACAACATTAGTACTCATATGTCGTGCAGCTAATGGATTGTTTTTCTCACCTTGTTGAAACGCGTCTTCAAGCTCGTCCGACCATACCGGTTCCCCATCTTTGCCAGTGTCTCGACGTGGACGGGACCTGTACTCCAGATACTTGCTGGACCTGAGATAGCTTCTGGGCCTGCTACGAGGACCGATTAGGCTGGGCCCAAATGAATGCAGGCGCCGGAGCTTCTTGCTCTGGAGCCGGAGGTTCTGAGGGGGCTGAAGGGTGGTGGGAACAGTGGGCACTGGATGTGTTGGAACTGGGGGTTGAGGATACTTGAAGGCAAGTTGCTGCAGCTGGTCGTCACGACCAACAGTGCTGCTGTCGGCTAGGTTGTCAGAGTATGTCTGGACGTTCCCAGAGGTGTTCTGCAGGGCCCTGTCCGTATGGGCACCGATGCTCTCAAGAGCTGACTGGTGTTGAGGCACAATACACCCCGTTTGCCAGTGCGCCATCGAGCGGACCACCGGAGAGGATTGACTCTGGGAAAGAATGACAGAGAATGCCAAAGAGGAGGGTGATGGAGGACAGCAAAATGCTTACTACCGCCGTACCAAAGAAACCAGTAGTCACAAACCAGCGATCAAGAACGTAGATGCTTGGAGAGAATGTAAGAATTGGGAGAGAGAATGTGGGAGCGAAGAGCATGGTGTTTATAGGAAACCACTACTCTCCCTGGAGAGGGAGGCCTAGTGGCATAGCTGAATCACGCTGCTCGTTGATACACCACCCCTCCAAGGGCTATGTCAACTGTTCAAGGCGGGGAAAGGAATCTCCTCCCAAGCTTCACGCGTCCAGGTCGAGCTATGAACGAAGGAAGATCCTGTGTCCGAGCAAATCAGCAGGAAAGGAACTGCACGATGGGAACAAGCGGAAGACCCATGCAAGGGATGCTCCCTGAGCACGAACCAGTAAGCTGCTCCTCGGAGGTTTTAGTGCACGAGACAAGCAGTGACTGCTAATTTGAGATACGTTTTGGAGCAGCTAGACGTCCAAGTCCGTGGCAATGGCCATTTTCTGGAATGAGCAGTAGCCAACGACATCGTCCAGTGCCACGGGAGTGGAATGTAAGAGGTGGTTACGTAGATCATGTTGGAATGTATGGCCTGGACAAATTGGACAATCCCAGGACCGACTAGTCTTCACTTGGATATCCAGGGTTCGAGCAACTAGGTGTATAAGGAGTTAAGGGTAAGAAGCCTTGAATCGGCGAGGATAAAGGAACCCGGGATGGGATGACAGGAATAGACTCGGATGAAAGACTTCACTGCACGAGCGGCCGGGTAACTCTGCAGGACGCGCGCGTATGTACGTGTTGACAGCCGCAGGAACGTGTTTAACCTGCGTCCGCACTCCATGCTCAGTGTCCGAGACGCAAGGGATATAAACATCAAAATCGTACCATTGCTATTGTCTGTCCCTACTAACAGGGAGAAAGAGCAGGGACTTAGTCCTCTTCGCCGTCCTGGGCCCCTACAGTGAACTTCTTGCGCCCAGGCCCGGCAAGCTTTTGTAGCTTGACCCTGTCCATCTGTTCCCCTACTTTCTTTTCGATCTGCTTGATTTCTTCCTCGGCATCGATCGCCTCCTCGTTTGCAAATTCCAGGACCAGCTTTCTGCCCAGAAGATGGGTATTCTTCAACGCGTCCATAGCGTTTTCCGCTTCGCGAGCGCTTACAAAATCCGCAAAACCGAAACCGCGAGCCGATCTGTCAAACTTCTTAGGAACCCGCACAGAGCGCAGTTGCCCATAGGCTCCAAAGAGTGACCGAACGTCCTTCTTGGTGGCCTGGAACGGCAAGTTCTTAATGATGATCTTCGTCCTTCTGGCCGCAACCTTCTTCGCGGTATCTTCACGCCTCCGCTCTTCAGCCGCATCCATTCCACGGTGAGACACCCTAACTACCAGTTCATGCTGATCAAGCTTGTAGCCATTCATGGCGGCAAGCGCAGATTGGGCCTGAGCCTTCGACCTGAACTCCACGAAACCGAAACCCATGCTGAGCGTTTGTCCGGGATGCTTAGGGTCGGGCTTAGTCTTGATCTTAGCAGACACAAAGCCATCCAGTGGCCGGAATAAGTCCACAAAACTCTGTGTCGTAGTAGCAAAGTTGAGGTTCTTTACGAAGAGGGTTGTAGTGGGCGTAAGGTCATCAACCTCATCTGCCGCGAAAGTGTCAGCGGTGGAGAAGCCTTGAGAGACGGCCTTAGTCTCTATGGTTGCCTTCTGTGGCACGGCTGCAGCATCAAACAGATCCTTGGGAGCCTTCTCCAGGAATAGGATAGAGTCTCCGAGTTTCCGGTAGGCAAGTCCCTTGAAAGCTTTCTGGGCCTCATCTGGTCTCGAAAACTCAACGATAGCTATCGTTCCACTAGGGGGCATGAGTAACCTCGTTATTTGCCCGAATGGTTCGAACATTTTCCTGAGCTCATCAGTCTTGACGCCGTACGAAAAGTTCTTTACAAGGATAGCAGTGTTTCCACGCTCCCGCTGCTTGAAGGCTTCAATATTAACCCCATTAGCTGAGAAGTAAGCTTTCGTTTCTTGAATTACGTGAGTTTCAGCGTGAGCCTGCTTCA
Organism: Aspergillus neoniger CBS 115656; assembly: GCF_003184625.1. Lineage (NCBI taxonomy): Eukaryota > Fungi > Ascomycota > Eurotiomycetes > Eurotiales > Aspergillaceae > Aspergillus > Aspergillus neoniger. The sequence goes on from NW_020291136.1 coordinate 308,373, forward strand.
CAGCAGCGTCAGATGAAGTAGGATCCAAGAGATCTGCTTTGGAAACACCAAGTCGCTCAGCTACTGAAGACATAACGGCATCGGTCTGCAATTTATTAGCGTATGGTACTGGCGGCTATTGTGCGAGCTACTCACATTCATGTAAAGAGAGTTCCAGCTGAACGTGGAAGACGAGGCATCCATCTTCTTTTTGATTTGCTTTTGCTTTTTCAAAGGCAGTTTCGCCAGCTCAGCATCATCAATCTTGTAAGTCTTCTTCGCGGCTGCTGGCAGAATATGCATCAAGCGGCCTTGGAAGTGCTTTCCATCGAGATTCTTGTAGGCCTCTACGGCTGCATCTGCGTCGAGGTACTGGATGTAGGCAAACCCCTTGCTGGTATTAACCCTGGTATCGAAAGCCACATGGATCTAGGCACATTAGCATAATTCAAATAACTAATGAGTGAATCAAGCAGCAATATTGAGGTGTGTAGCTCTTCAGATAACAAGAGGCATCTACTAAAATACTCTTTCCTGGTAACATCATGTGCTTTGCATCTGATGTCCCTATCAGGACGATCATCATTGAGCTGGGTCGGGGGTCGTGGATGGCAAGAAACAAAACTCATGGATTTACTAACCTCTTCAATTCGTCCGAAAGGAGCAAATAGCGGTTCGAGATCTGACTCTGAGGTGTCGTAAGCAAGGTTCCGCACGAACAGACGTGCAGATAAACGAATGCTCTCGATATTCGTGTCGACCTGCGGCTCCTGAACCGTCTTGGCTTCAGTCGCGGCAGGAGCGACAATCTGGGCATCCCTAGAGTCAGCAGCTGGATCCTCTGCTTCTTCTGGAGCTGCGGACTCCTTATGCTGCGCAGCAGCGTCGAAATCCGCTTGCTCTTCCTCATCAAGCAGACCCAGAAGGCGACTTGTCTTGGAGCGGAGCCAGTCCGCATCCGAAACAGCTGGCGCCTCGGTCTCGGCGACAATATCATCCTGCTCTGTCGGTGCCTCGGCGTTACCCTCCCCACTGTGGTCTACCACCATGGGTTCGGATGATCCATGAGCTTCGCGATCAGCTGTGTGCATCTCCTGAAAATGATCATGGTCATCGCCAAGCTTTGCCTTCTTCCTTTGTGCATAGGTAAGCTCCTGAGGTTGCTCCTCTACTTCAGCGGGTTGTTCTGCAGGTGAGTCATGCTCCGGCGGTCTGGGCACATCATCATTTGCCCATGTCTTGGTCTTAGAATGTTGCATTACAGAGAGATACTCTTGCAAGCGAGCGTCTTGCGGGGCGTTTTCGCCATCCCGTTTACGCTTGAGGGAAGCATCTGCGGCATCGCCGGCAGAGATCCTATCATGTTTTCCAGCTTTGCGAGTGGGTTCGGCATCGATCTACAAGATTACTGGTCAGTCACAAGACCACCTTGACTGTCAGCGGGGAAAACAAAAGAAACAAAGCAAGTGTGGATAGGGAGTAGAGCACATACCGGCTTAGCAATGTCTACTGAGATTTTGGACATCTTCATGTAAGTCTTATTGAAGTAAGACACAGCCTGCTGGGCCACCTCATGGCTCTTGAAGCCCACGAAGCCAATCCTGCGCTTAGGCAATACATGAGCGTCTGTGACTTGGAAGCGAGTAGCGAAGTGCTTCCTCAATTGATCATCAGATAAGGTTGGCGGAAGGCCAGAGACAAATACTCTGGTGCTCTCCATGATTGTGACAATGTGTGCCACGGAAATAGTTCCAAAGAAAAAGTTCGAAAAATTTTTGGTGGAATGTTTTTTTGCTTCCTTATAGTGCCGAGGGCGGTGAGGAGGGCGGCCTGGCCCGTGCGTGATCCGGGCGGAGTCCATTGCGCGCAGCCGGCAATGTTGATTCCCAATACTTCCATTGGGCTTCGTGGGACATCTTTGTACACTAAATTTATAGTGGTTGATCCGTGTCTTGAATCCTTGCTCATTTTACCTATTACTACATTCCTCAGCGGAATCCAGCAATATGGCTAGCGAAAAGAAGGATAAGCTTGAGGGTAAGTCCCCGAACGCGGCATCGTCAAACGATGGCTAACATGACCGTTCAGCGCAGATCAAGTCCGTCGATATGGTAAGAGGAATTGCTGGATGTAAATAAGGATTGTGCTCACAGCATGGCAGACGGAGGATATGCAGCAGGAGGCTGTTGAAGTTGGTATGGTCAGCCTTACGGGTCACCTGGAAAAGGAGAGCTAATACGATGGATAGCTATTGAGGCAATGGACAAGTACCACATTGAGAAGGTAGGTTCGGTGTTTTCTGTTGGTTACCATTGCTAACGACGATAGGATATTGCTCAATACATCAAGCGAGAGGTCAGCACTGCGCACTGTATGCGAATCACAGCTCATTGCTCACAATCCACAGTTCGATTCGCGCAAGGGTGCGACATGGCACTGTGTCGTCGGGAGGAACTTTGGCAGCTTCGTCACGCATGGTGAGTGACGTTGCTAGGGCATCAGGAGTAAGGGCTAACTTTCGAGCAGAGACAAAACACTTCATCTACTTCTACCTCGGGCACTGCGCCATTCTCCTTTTCAAGACTCAATGAACATACGACCACAGACACCGGCCTGATTCGCCCAAGCGAAGTCTATAACCTTTTTCGGATAATTCAAGCAGAAGTAACGTGCAGTGAAAGGTCCCATGCAAGCGCTGGAATGAAATGCTGCCATATGATCCCGAACAAAATGCTGCGGGGTTTGCCTAGAGGGCACAACGCGGCGGTGATTCTTCCGCGCATCTACCTGCTACTTGATTCCAATTCTTTGTTAATCAATTCAAAATATCCTACTAGTGAATACAAGTTGATCCAATCGCAGAACTACTGCAGTGCTGCACCGTAGACACGTAGGCTTTCCAGCATGCAGGATACACTGCCAATCATCACTACTACTATATATATAATGCACACCCAGCAACGCAACGACACCGCCGAGTGCGGAACGCCAAGTGCCAACCCGCGCCAAGCCACAGCGCCACACGTCAGCCCCAACCAGTCTATTATATGGCTGCCTCCCCCTTCCCATTAACTTCGGCTGCTGCCAATGTTATCCCTCTACACGTCGCATTACATGATCAAACGCGATCCCGATTCCTGTCATTTATTACCTTCTTAGTTAGAATAAACCAACCCACCCTTTGTTCATCCTGGGAGCACTCCAAAGCCATAAACATGGCCATCTGCATCACCTTCGGAACACATGGTATGTGACATATCTACTCCCTTCCCTCCTACTCCACCGGCCGAGGCGACGACCCTTATGGATATCGATTCCACAAGAACCCACCCCCAACCAACAAGAAAGATGCGAAAACTAACACCAAAGGTATTCAGAGTTCACGTCCATGCTAGAAGGATACGAGAATGTCCGCGCATTCTGCTATAACTGTATGAATCCCCTGGACCCTGACAATCATGACTGCTAAATTTAGCTCTGGTTCCTGACCCAACCAATAATTTACTCGATTATTGACTGACCCGTCTTCCTCCTTTGAATCTAGGCCAACATTGGAATGGTCATTGTTTGACGAGATGGTAAGCTTATACTTCACTAATTCATTTGGTTGAGGATATGTTTGGAGTTGTAACTATGCTAATGTATGATGATTAACATTTAGGCCGTGGTTCACCGTCTGCTTCATTGTAATCATGTCCCCCGTCCGCATGAAGCCGGACTAAACTGACCGTATATCCCCATATAGCCTGTCATCCCTCTCGCAACACATAAGTACAAGGTATGTTGACATATCATTTTCATCCTAACATATATGCATTTCGGGGTGTATCTGATGTCGTCATAGGAAGTAACCTGCTACACATGCCGCTTTACGCAGGATCTACGGTAACACCATCCCAACACAATCCAGTAAAATGGGAAAGGAAAGTAAAGAAACTAATACCAAATCGCAGCGACCGCCCTGATATCACACCAGAGACGAGACCACCTCCGGGTGTCGTACCAGGCCAATTACCTCAGGCGTACTATGGCGGCGGTGCACCTTTCTATCCCCCGCAGCAGGCATCAGGCCCACCTCCACAGGCGTCCGGGGGTGTGGTAGCGCCGCCACAGCAGCAGGCAGAGCAGCAGAACCATGTGTATAAGTGATGATTATTTCTGATCATTGTTTTCGTTGATGATGTATTATGATCGGTTGATGGTCTGTTGTCTGTATTTATCGAATACCTTTTGCTTGCTTGCTTGCTTGTTGCCATTGTGTCTAGTGGTTAGCTTACTAGCTATCGCGCATGTATTGTATCAAATCCGATTTATTCACTCTATTTGGGTGCGCAGTATATTTTATAAACTCATATTATCATACTATTTGAACTCAACATTATACAGTAACGAATGGGGTATATATCCAAACCGATGAATAAAACCAATCATAACCATCCCAGACCCAACATATCCAGACATCAAGCACATATCTCATCAACAGAATAACCGATTCCTCGCAACATAATAATCTACTTCTCCAAAACCTCCTTCTTCTCCATCACAGGCGTCTGCACCCCAGAAACATCCCCACTCGTCATTTCCCCCACAATCATTCCCTTTCTTCTTCCCCTCTTCCCCGTAATATCCAACGCCATCATCCTCACCGTCCTCACAATACTCTCCCGACCCTCATACAGCGGGAAAATAACCACGCCGAAAGTGGTGCAGAACAGCCAAATCAGACCGACAACAACCCAGCCCGTAAAGAACTTCTTGCTGAAGACATACGAGCTGCCGTACATAGGAATGGGCCAGAGGATGAGGAAGCAGAGGACCATGAAGATGGTCAAGGTGCGGGAGTAGAGAGCAGCGCGGTTGAGTTTGCGCGTTTCTTCCTCTTCCTGGGCGGCGGACTGGGTATTGATTTCGCCGGGGATGAGCTCGATGTCGATGTGAGCGGCAGCGGCAACGTCGGCGTCGTCGACGCGGCGGATGGCGCGCATGGTGCCGTAGTCGTAGTTTTGAGAGCCGAAGATGAGGGTGAGGATCGGAGAGAAGACGACGGGACTGAGGAGGGCGGCGACGTTGCCGGCGAGCATTGGGTAGCTGGTGCGGGAGTTTTGTTAGTTGGTTGTTTGGAGAGAGAAAATGTGGGGGTGGACTCACTTTGCGCCTGTCGTGGTGACGGTCAGGATGCCGTATTGTTTCTTGGTTGTCACGAGCCACGCGATAAGGGAGACGGCGAGGCCGAGAGGTGGAGAGGCGGCTGCTGCAATCCAGTTCTGGTGCTTCCAGATGAGGGTCATGGCGCCGGGGAAGACTGCAGAGGAGATGATCACGCCCATCAACAGGTAGAGATAACCCATCCCAATACCAGCGTAGTAAAGACCGGTGGAGAAGCCGGCCATGGCGATGGCCCAGAACACACAGGTCATGTGCGAGACCCACACGAGACGCTTGCCCTTGGCGGATGGGTCGATGTAGGCCTGGTAGATATCGTAGGTGAAGATGGATGAAACGGCAATCAACTGGGCGGAGAAAGCGGAGGTGACTGCCATGAAGATCATGATTGTCGTGCAAACTGCGCCGCTGTAGCCGAGAAGCTTGACGGCAGCAAAGGGCAGCACGAGACCGGCGGTGACGTCGTCGGAGCTCAAGCGTTGAGTGCCCTCCAAGGAGAGAGCAGTCATGCCCATAGTGCTGGCGCACAGCCAGGGGATCGCGAACCAGCAAAGACCACCAATGACATATCCGGGGAAAGCGTGCACGGGGCTCGCGGCAATGGCTTTGTTGTAGTAGCCGTTGTCGAGGAAGACGGTACTGTTGCATTCATTAGCAAGCAATCGATGCGGAAGTGTGGTGGCTAACGTACCCAAAGTTGCCGACCAGGTTGATAATCCAGAAGATGCCACCCTCCTTTGACCTCATGGTCAGATAGCTTCCCTCAGCATTGCCTTCAACTGGGTGGAGTTTCGATGCTGCTACTAGTGCATCATAGACAGCCCCCGGAGATCCAAGCTTGTCGCTAGTCGCATAGGCAGAGAATGCGAAGATGAAGATGACGACAATGATCACGACGGTATGCATGTAGTCCGTGATGAACGTCGCCTTAATACCACCGAATAGGGTATAGAGCACGACACCAATAGGCAGGAGGAAACAGGCAGCAACTGTATTAACCCCCGTGAGAGATGTCAAGACGGCAGAACCACCAGTCAGCAGCATGGCGGTAACGAGAATGTTGGTCATCAGGCAGAAGACGATAAAAACAACATGCACGACGGTTCCATATCGAGCGCGCAGAGCTTCGAGGAAGGTATGCGCATTTGGAGCTCTCCGCTTAAGCTCAATGGCTAGGGTAGCGAACAGGATGATTTGGACCGTAGCACCTGTATCACCGAGTCAGAATGTCTTCGGCGTGTTGCTGTTGGCTGTACATACCTGATGCGTAGAAGAAAGGACCCGAGATGCCGTATTCGTAGGCCACAGTGGTCGACTGAAGAAGAGTTGCGGCCCATGTCCAACTACTGACGACTGCCGCGGCAACCAAACCCGACTTGACTGATCTTCCAGCCGTGGAGAACATTTCTGATGTCTGCACTTCGTTCTGGTATCTATGTGAGACCCGTTAGTCTTGCAATCCCATACTTGAAGAAAATCCATGTTTGGAAAGGGACTAGACTACATACCGCTTCAAAGCCCAGGTGATGAAGATCATGAGCAGGGCAAAGGCAAAGCCCAGACCAATGATGATGCCATAGCCAAACCCTTGCGAGAGGGGCGCTGTGAATGTGACTGTGTCTGAAGACATGTTGGCAGTGTTTGAACACGCGAAACGATGCCTTGCTATGGCTGGACAATGACTGAAGGAGACAAGGCTTTGAGCATGGTGGCAGAGGCAAGAACATATAGGGCACGGGGCCCTTGAGAAGTCTCCGACCTCGCAGACACGCTGGTGATCGGCGGTAAATTCATATTGAATGAATCACTACCAGTCCAATATCATTGGATCCGAGGAGTCAGGCCTGGGGAAGCGAGTGGCTGATAAGAGCAGCTCCTGGTGGCCGTTTCGTAATGTGCTTTCATCAGATGGGGGTGTAACATCAATGGCAGTGGACTAGCTGCAGGTGAGTTTAGTACCGAGTCATCGAGTAAGTGCCATCGTTCCACAGTTCCATAAGCATACACATGGATTATCCCATGCCTTCTCCACTTTCTTTGCAACAAAATCAACAGCCGAACCCCAAGTGGGTTATCAACGTATCGGGTCCGGGCTGCTTATTGGCGAGGCGGAAATGCTTCTTATCAGCGGAGGTCAGCGCAATGACGCCCATTGGTCCGAGTTGGGAGCGGACGATGATAAGAAACCGTAGACTATCAGATAAGGATGTCAGCGAAGTCATGGATTGGTGTGTTGGTGCAGCCTTTCTCTTTGCCAAGAGTTTATGGCTTTATAGGGAGCAGACTTGATGATAGCGCTCTATCAGTTCACTTAGTTTACTTACTCGATCCTGCCACTAATGCTTTGGGGGTCTTCCCCACTGCTCGTGGTTTTGGAAGCCGGGGAATTTCCATCATTCTTCGATTCCTGTAATTGGTGGGTGTCTGAGTAGGGGCAACTGATCTTGCCTTTATCTGATGTATGCCAGATCTCAGTACTGTGCGTACTGCGTAGGGCAGGCCTTGCTTGTGGATATGTCACCCACGTGTACTTCACCTTAGGCTGTTAAGTTCCTGGTATGTGGATTGACTTGCATGATATATATCAGTTCATGCCAATGGATCATAGTCTATTTGGTAGGTGTGTGCACATAATATACATCGCTTGTACATTTCGATACTACTACCGAGTACTGATGAAATCCTGAATGTGATGACAATTCACGATTGGGGTGCCCATGATATGAATATGCCATTAACCTACCCCAGCGTGATCAGTGATCTAGATCCGCACCGAGTATATATACACGATCTAGTACTGAGTTTTCTACTAACCCTCTTAGACTGACACAGCACCACCGTCATGATCTGAATACTACTAGTACCATTACCCCATCACCATAGTATACAATGAGTCTAGCCACTGCTAGTAAGCCTCGCATGACTCACCAAGCAACTATATCATCAGCACTAAGTGGTTACTAGTAATAACCACTAATAAGGGACCATCCCATAAACATCCACAGCCCACCACACCCAGAACCAAACCATCCACCAACATCATCACCACCACACCAAAAACACCATGACCACCGAAATCCACCGCACCAACGACCTAACCATCAGCCTCTCTCCCACACCAACAACTCCAGGCCACACCCTCGCAACCCTAACCAGCACCACCAGCACCCTCTTCCTCCTCCCAAAACCCACCTTCACCACCACCCTCCTCACCCTCCGCACCATAACCCCCGCCCTAAAACAAACATACCACACCTCCCGCATCGCCCTAATAACCTCCGGCAACAGGACCATCTCCCTCCTCCCTCTCCACGGCCTCCCCTCACCAAACACCTGGACGCCCATCCTCAGTCCCGAAACGTCCTTCCACCCCAACAACCCCAACTACATAACATCCAAATCCGGCCCCCGCATGCCCTCGGCCCAACTAACCCAACTAGCCAACACCATCACAACCCACTCCCTCTCCACACCCAACTACACCTTCCACGGCCCCTCCACAGACACCAACCTCTTCGCGAACATAATCCGCGGCACGGAGCACCCCCAATGGCGCATCTGGGAGGATGAGACCCACGTGGCGTTCCTCACGCCATATCCAAACACCCCCGGGTTCGCGGTGCTAGTGCCGCGGAGGCATTTGGGGAGTGATATATTTGCGCTCGGGGAGGAGGAATATAAGGGTTTGGTGGGGGCGGCGTGGACGGTTGGACGGGTGTTGATGGAGGCGTTGGGGGTGGGGAGATGTGGGATGGTGTTTGAGGGGCTGGAGGTGGATTATGCGCATGTTAAGTTGGTTCCTGTTTATGGGGAGGGGGAGGAGGATGGGGCTGGGGAGAGGGAGGTGTTTCGGGAGGTGTATTCTGGGTATGTGAGTTCTTTGCCTGGGCCGGAGGTAGGGGTGGAGGATGTGGAGGAGTTGGTGAGGAGGGCTGAGGAGATTCGGGGGGTGATTGCTGCGCGGGGAGTATGAGGGATATGGAGAGTGGTTGTAGGGGTTATAAAATAAGGATTGGGACAGGGTTCGCTTCGACGAGTCTCGTTTTCATTGACAAGCACTATATTACACAAAAACGCATTTCTTCACGGAATTAGGCTCTCCATTAATTGTTGATGGGCACAAGTGCACGGCATGTTTTTATAGCGATGATTGTTCCATCCTATACTGCAGATAGATTTGGACCAATTGTAGAAGCACAAGATCGGCATGTGCCTTCCCCACTACCAGCACACACAAGAAAGAGGCAAGGGACACCAGGGGTATATGTATCGAAGGGCAAAAGGTTGGATGGTGGATTCGCTGGCCTCGCTTGATCCTCGCGCTGCTGATCTCGCGCGCGACCCCGAATCATTCGACACGAGCCAGACATATCACGTATTATAGAATCAGGAGACAGCAACAAGACGAGAGTACAAGTCGCATTTCAGCGGCTTATGCGGAGAACTTGCGGGTGATCTTGGCAATGACTGGATATGCGCGTTAGAGATCGTTGAACGATCCGAAGACTGCCCAGGAAAGATCACTTACCGTGGAGACCAACGACGGAGAAGATGAAGCCCAGACTGAGAACCAGGACAACGACGGGGTCGACCCTCAGACCGGGGCTCTCGTCAGTGTAGAGCTTGAGCATGGTGCCGGAGGAGCCACCAGCACCGGCGGCGCGAGTCGAGCTGGGTCTGGCATTGCGGAGGGACTCCTTGTGGTCAGCGGCCGCGCGACGACGCAGAGCAGCCCGGGGACCACCAGGAGGAGTGGGAGAGGAAGGGCGGTTGACGGAGGAGACAGCAGAGGCGCCGGTGCCAGCGCCAGCAGACTTGGAGTCGGGACCGGACTCAGCACCGGAGGTCATGGGGGAAGCAGCACGGGGAGAGGCCTGAAGAGAATAGAGACGTTAGATGAGGTTGCTCTTAGTTTAATTGACTGAAGTTGTCATATCTCGTCGATGGTTTGGTCCAATTCGCTTGGGAGACAACGATAGCCACCAAGAGGATCGGCAGGACAAGGGTGCTCACCATTTTAAAGAATATGGAGATTCAAGAAGATAAGAATCAAAGAAAGTGAAGCTGAATTAAACAATAATGACAACAAGAAGCACGGAAGCAATTGGCCGATGAAGAGGGAAGGAATCGGCTGAGAAGTAGAAGAGGAGGAGATACTGGTAGGAGGTCCGGGAGGTGAGGTCGCGAGATGCCAGAAAGAGGCCACGCTCACGATTTCCAGCTGGCGGAAGGTACCGTCATTTACGGTAATGCCAAGAGCTATACTCAGAGTAAGTAGCTTATATAACATAAGTTTGGTGCTTCTTTCACAACAAGTCCGATGTGGTGTAACGGCTAACATCGCCGTCTTTCACACGGCAGCTCGGGGTTCGATTCCCCGCATCGGAGTTCTCTTTTTCAACTTCTTTTTTTGTCTTCTTTCCTTCCTTCTTTTTTAACATCTCATGTGTGCTGGATGTCTGTCTATCTGACTCTCTGCCACATAACATTATTTTTACTGATAGCTAAGCTAGTCTCTGGCATCAGTATTTTCTTCGACTTCCAAACTACTATGTAGCTTGATCGATTACGGAATAAGGCTCTGAGCCACTGGCCTACGGGTTCCCTCCATTCCATCGCTCTCCACTGCAAGTTCTAGACCTTGAAGCTGCTAGGTTGTGACGATCCAAGGTCCGAAGTTTGTAGACTGCTAGATATATTGTGCGCCATCCAGAACCTTGGATCCGATCTTGACTCCACTCCACAATCAGGCAGGTCAGCTCCGACAAACTGATGCTTTAGGGACGGATAGTCTAGTCTACGGCTAAAAGGGGCAAAACCACGAGCCCTATGCGTGTCCCTGAAAACACTGTGGAGCAGTTCAGTCTCGCGCGGTTGAATTATCCATTCTTGCGGAGCAGACTCGTTTGTCTACCCGCCACTCACGTGGAAGGTTCACTCTTTAAGTTGAACCGGCAGAGATCCGGCCCATGGATGCCATTCCAGGACCGCTGGCAGGCAGCCACATAGACGCGACAGCCGTTGGAAGAGCTCTCCTGACATGACAACAACCAATTAGAACGGATTCTTCGCTCGCCCGGCTAGAGTGTATAAGTTGTAAAGCGTAGAGAAGACTCGGACCTTCATTGACCTGTGTCGCCATAGCAATACTGCAAATCTGTGACGGCGGAAGATCTTGGGTACTTCCCACAATGCCGTTGTTTCACCGAGGCGCACTAAGCACGTCGAATGGCACATGGAGCAAGCAGCAAGGGGAAGCGAATTGCGCACTAAAATAGCCACACGCCACTATCTTAGAAGATTTGATGGGCTCACAGACCTGTGGCTTTCAGCACCTTGGTTTGAGAACTGCATTGGTGCTTGTGCTTGCATTATGGTGAGACCGGAGTCTCCGGAATAATTCAATGAGGTTCCCAGGTAGATGGAGTATTTGTGCTCCGTCTCTGCTCTTTGAAGATACACGTTATCAAGTCTAGCTAATTCGTCGGTTTGGCGTCCACCCCGACAATAAGGTTAGATGGGTACGTAACCCGGCGTGAGAAGAGGCTTAAATGTCGTTATGCGTCTGCCTAAGGCAAAATTCTGTCGACCTGGATCTCTTCCACATGGTTCATGGTTCATAGTTCATGCAGAAGCAAGGCAGAGATGCATCCCTCTTTCTCTTGATTACCTGGCTGAACCATGCATTGCTGACCCTGCAGAGGCTGCCATGCACACACGAGTGACACCGCACATTGTACTAGGTTTCAGGAAGCTGAGCCACGGATCTGGTCTGATCTGAGCCGGCCACCACAATTTTTGGCCCCAATTCTGGCCCCGTTCCATCTCCGGGGCAAAGGGAAGCCCGTCTGACGCGCGCTAGTCTCGATGGGGAGGTAGTTCAGTGCAGTGTTTATCTAGTCTGCACACTGTTGACTGTGGTAGACACCTAATTGGTAGACAGTGGAATGGTTGCCTAAGACATCCTAGTCCTGGATCTTTTGGAAGCGGGATCTTTCTGGCTTGTATGGTGTACAACAATTCAGATATGGTGAATAAATTTTTTTCAATGAATTTTGGTCAAAGAAATCGTACAGTGGGCATGTGTACCTCCATGAAATGATCGTGGATTATTCTCATGTAGATCGCATTCTACGTGCCTTCCTTCTTATAGATATGGATCTCCTGCCGTCCCCGATTCCCAATGCTTGCCTATTATATACTTTCTTGCGAGCCGTTGGTTTGCAGCTCTTCCGCCACTTGTGAACTTTGACAATCCCCCACATCCATTGCCATGGTGTGTGTACGGTATAGAACTGCTGCACTCTGCTAATAGTACATTTAATCTTTGGACAGATCTGATACCTTGAAGCATCAAGATAATTCAATGATTGGGTAGGAAATTCTCCCCGAATCAATGCGATCTTTGAATGCCCCAACAAATTGGAAATAACTTTTTGATCGGTATCTCGGCAAGCAGCGTGATAGTTAACTACGATGGACTGTGTATAGCTCGGATGCGCCGCCCGTTTGGGGCAAGATGCGAGTAAGTGCACACAGAATTCTGGAGCTACGATAGTCAAGTAATAATAGGGCTTGAGAATTAGAGGTAACGCGCGGCATTTTACTAGAGGGTTAATAATATCGTAATCGGGAACCCAGTTTCAAAAGGCAGCCGGTCCATGGGTCCGACCCACTGCGACGCGACGAATTCAGGAGACAATCGAGTCTAGTTCCTTTCTCTGTCGAGTTTAGGCCAGGCACGGGATCCAGTTCTGAGACCCGGAATAACGAATAACAACAAATCAACAACAACACCGAATTGAAGGATTTAATTTATCACCACAACAAACACTCATCGCTCCTCCGTAAGCAGAAGCAGTCAGTGCCCAGGAGAGGAAAAAGGAACAGAGAAGATAATCAGCCACAGCAAAAGCAAGCCGAAGAAGTTATTCTTTTGATCTTCAGGACTGAGGAAGAAGAGTATTTTCCCATGAATGGTTCCAGGTGCTCCCGTAATTACCGTGGGTAGATTAAAAGCTTCTTGGCTCATTGGGGAGGATAGACTAATCCCGCGTATAAGCCGAACGCCATGATAAAACCCATCATAAAATTAGAAGAAGAAAATTGGGGCCCAGGACGGACGGAGTCTGGCACATTTGGGTGAACCCCAACGCAACTTGCTCTGCCGTTAGACCGTCGCTTATATGCTTGACTGCGACTAAACCTGGGTTGTCATGTAAGGTGTGGGTTTAGTCTAGTCTTGAGCATCGTCCAACCCTCCTCTGATTTTTGTGATCATCACTTGCCTTTTCTCGCTTTTTTCCCTTCCATTGCTGCGTCTGGACTTTCCAGCTGAACCCTGGATGCCACATACGCCTCCCCCGACCGGAAAGCAGCCCCCTCCTCCTGCTCCTCCTCTTCTCCTCCTCCAAAAAGTGCGTGAGTAATCAATCCGTTTGGTATTGTCTTATTCTGTCAGTTGGTTCACTACTATTCACATCTCGGGCTTAGCTTGACAGCAGCCTCCGTTTTTCCCTCTCTCTCTCTCTCTCCCCCATTCCACTCATCATCTTCCATCGTTCTTCTCCCAGCCTTTCTTTTCCACCTCTCACATTCATACTTCCTCCTTCCCCCCCCCCGACACTCGTTTTTCCTCCCCTTTCATCTCTTACAGCATTTTTCTCCTTATTGCCTTTTCTTTCTTTTTCTCCTTCCCTCAGTCTCTCTCTCTCCCCTCCCTAACACCCTCTCCGACTGACACTGGGCCTTGGTTTGGAGTCCGCAGGTGCTCAGCCTTACGCCAACAGACCTCCCTCCAATCCCGAACCATCGATCATCGGACTGAGCCTCCCCGCCCAAGGGTAACACACGACAATTCGCACCACGGCTTAACAAATCCTACGGCTTCCCCCCCCCCGAGACTTTCTCATCCTCCTCCTTCACCCTGCAGCGAGCCAGTCGCCGGGCGAAGATACCCTCCGCTCGCCCCGTTAGCCTGTCTTGAGTGTGGCTTGGTGTGGCTTATACGCTTGTTGTCAAGTGGTCGTCGTCGTCCTCCCAGAACTCGTCATCTTCGAGAACCCCGACCTCCTGAGAACCCCCTCCTGACAACCTCAAAAACAAGGCCTCGGCCGCAACCCGCACAGTTTGGGGTTGTCACCTCCCCGCTTCGCGAACCTGTATCCTTGATCCTCTACCTCTGCCATATTGTCGCGGCCGTCGGGTGGTCGAACCGTCATATTGTATCCCGATCCTGAGCCTCCGACGGACACTAGCTCCGTAACGGAGCACTTCGTCAAGATTTATTCCCACAATTCGCGGGCCTCCCTGCTCGGGGGCACTTTCGATCCATCTTTTAGACGCGGTTTCCGTGCCCGAGAAGGGTATACGAATGTTCCTCCGAATCCTCCAAAGCGACACAGGATGTATCGGCCAAACTCGCTCTGGACTTGGTCCTTTTGCATTGTTACCCTCGTCCAAACCATCATTACCCTTGCCCTCGAGTCGTAAGTGTGGCCTTCATAACCGTTGATCTGAATATTTCCGAGTGCTTATGCTGACTACCGCACGAATAGTTATGTCTTCGCAAACTTCCAGATCCAACTGTTTCCCAAGGGTGAAGTCTCGACTGCATCAAAGACTGTAACAACCTTCTTGGCACTCTACTGTTTCGGTTTTATATATGAGTTGATCCTCGTTTACGATGCTCTACGCCTCAAGAATACCATTCAAGTCATCGGTCTGTGCGTGTGCAACCTCGGTCTTCTGATTTACGGAGCGGTGCAAGTCCAGCAGATCAAGGACTCCATCGAAATGCTTGTGGCCGAAAGCGCCATCACGCTAGACGTGTGGGGGGAAACGGAGCCTTTTCTGATTATCATTCCGTGCGTCGTTGCCATGGGCTCTGTCCTGATGATGATCATCGCTTGGAAGCTCTACGATGAATTTGCATGGTCGATCTACAAGCATATCAGCGCCGATCTGCGAATGAAGCGCCGGTATCTTACATATCAGGTACTTTTGCATGCCCGCCGAAGTGGGGACCCGAACCCAACTAACAAGCTTTCTAGATCTATATCGCTCTGCTGAAGTTCGATTTCTTCTTCTTCCTTGGTTTCACGGTCCAGTTCCTTGTCATTGTTACGAACAAGACGGATGTTGAATTCGGTCTCACAACGGCTGCCATTCCCGTTACGATTCTCATTCTTGTTTGCGCTGCGATCTTCGTCAAGCGAGAGAGCTCGATCGGAATGATTATCGTCATTGTACGTTATAGTATCCCTCACTGGGTCTGAATATCTTCTAACTGGTATCGCAGCTTCTATACTTCGCGGCTATGGCCTACTTCCTGTTCAAGCTGGTCCGCATGTACCAGCCTCAAACATATCAAGAGTACCTGCCCGCCCGGCGGTCACTGACATTCTTCGCTGTGATCACACTCCTTTTGATCGTTTTGACAATCATCAATGCCTGCATTTGCATGCACAACTTCCACAAGGGTCTGAAGCAGCACGTGCATAAGAAGAAGTCCCGCGACAAGGATGAGAAGACAACTGAGTTGTCTTCCAACATCTCGGGCCAGGTGCCGAATCGCATGATGATTGACTGAGCGACTTTAGCCCCACGTTATGAACCAAACACAATAAAACGACCAAAAAAAGAGGAAGACAAAAAATAACAGCAAACCTGCAAATCGGGGGACTTTTTTCTTTTCCACATTTCTAACCACTGCACATTTATTCATGGAGCGATATATCGTTTTTAAAGGTTAGCGAGTTGTGCAAATAGTCCGCCAGTAGGTGGACCTACTGCTTGGATACTGAGATTGGGCGTGTTTCCGGGATTTACCATATGATACCTCCTACTGCGTTGCTCGGTTTTTCTTACGAACCTTCGACTGTCTTTCCTTGTTGATTTCCTCGGAGTTTTGTCTGAAGTGGCTGTTCATCCCCCCCCCCCCCCCCCCCC